>NW_020955276.1:2052964-2153859 GCF_003031625.1 Empidonax traillii
TTTTATCTTTAGTTTATTTTACTAGATTTTTTTTAAGGATTTAACAATTTTCTCTGTTAATATGTATCACATTAATACCTAAGAACATAAAAATTAATTATTTCTTCTCATATACGTTTTAATGGCTTTGGAATAAAGTGTTCCTTCTGCCCTGGGAAAAAGCGGTATTATTTTTCAAAATAAAGGGAAACCAATGTATAGTAGTTTCAGTCCCACAACTAAGTAACTTATTGTTATATATATGATGGCCTCTAATTATTTCATCTTTATAGCAACATATCTGAACTTTATGTGAAAGTGAGAAAATAAGATGGGGTGTCACAAGACGATTATTAGAAATGGGAAAAGTAAAAGGAAGTTTCATCTCTCAGCAACTGGAAAAATCGAAAGGGAACAAGGGCCCTTCAGCTGAAGGTTATTAATTTGTATCTACTAGATTTGAAGCTTTAATATAGAAGCTGTAAATAAGCAAATTACCAGCTGTCAGAAAAATTTTCACTATTATTTTAAATGAACAACCTTTAGGCAAGCTAACATTTTGTTAGCCTGCAAGCTAGTTCTACAACACAAAAATGCATAAATAAACAGTTAATTAATTTCAAAGTTCATTTTCCATGTTTTTACTCATATGAAAATAAACTTTTATAGCCAAAGCACTGTGCTTATAAGAATAAACAACATGATGAGTGGCCTTCCTGTACAGTAAATGATTAAACAGATTCTTGTTATTTTGTTTGTCCTCTTTCTTTCTTTAGAGGTGACTTTATGTTATGGAATTTGGTTAGAACACATGTGAAGGTCAAACCGAAATGCTTTTAATCATGAATCTGAGGCAGATAAAAGCTACTCTGTGATTTATGTTTGTATACTGTACAAGATGTCAACTATGAGAAGTAACCTTGGTCAGTTCCTCAAAAAAATCTGTCTGAGAGATGACCTTAGTAGCCGAAACCACAGTTTGTCCTCTGTAACTCATAAAAGGCTCTGCTAAATATATTTTACTGCCCGGAAAAGAAACCCCCTGCACCTGTTTACATGATCCCCTTTTGAGGATCTCTACTGTGTTCAAATAAGAGCAGAGAGAAGACACTGCTATTAAGCTTCTATGTCTGTGTAGGGAAATGCTGCAGTGCACAGAGACCCAAGGCAGGTCATAAAAAAGAGGAGTTTATTTACTGTTAATAACCACTACGCTGTCTACAATTCAGATAACTGTCTGGAGAAAAAAAGGCCTGTATTTTCACCAAGTATAAGCTTATAAAAATGGATCAGTATACATTAATGTAAAAGTTACATGAGTCACATTTTTTTCCTTATTCACATCAGTTCATGACCTGTTTGGGAAAAATAAAAATCAGAGAAAAAAATTATATTAAAGAATAACCTTCATATGAACAGAAATGATATGGTGACATTAGTCTCTGACCTTGCACTGTATATTATTGGTCTTTTGGAGAAGCAGTCGTGCAAAGGGCCAGATGCTGATTTGTACTCTGAATTTATAGACTGATCTTTCTTTGAAGCAAGCCCTCAGAAAATAGTTTTCAGTGGCAGATGAAGTACTGCAATTATGATCTCCTCTAAATAAATTTGCACTGTATATAAAGATTAGTGCATGAAATAGAAATTTTTGTTCCTCTGCTACAGGGTGTTAGTAGTACAGTGTTAAATTTTGACAAATATAATATTTATTTCATTATTTAATGCAATGAAAAACAATCACCATGTTTATCTGTCCTTTTTAGTAGTTTTCACACCAGTCTAGTTTTTCTTTGAAGAATATTTGAAAGTATTCTATCCCTCTGGACAGTTTTGTAAAAATAAATAAATTACTGAAGTTTATAAAAAAAAGGCATTTATTCATATTTTCTACTGAGGCAAATGACCACAGAGAAACTAAAAAAGCACTATGAAAAAGAGTTTTAGACAAAATCATTTCTACAGCATACCTCTCAATAAAACAATCATTAGTAACATTTTGCTTCTTGTGATTATAACTGATTATAATGTCTATTTACAGTACAAAATAATAAAGCTTACTGATCTCTGCACATAAAATCATGGCATACAAAAACATGCAGCCAAATAAGCCAGGGCTTATCCAGAGGCTATTAAACATTTATAATAAACTATGGGAAAGATTTACAAAGCCACAGGCTTATCTGGGAATGCCGTGAATCACAGCTCTCTCCACTGGGTTTAATGCAGAATAAAGTGATGTTCTCAAAGGGTAAACTCAAAGCTTGCTTGTAAACCATATCTTAAAAACACACAGTTTTACATTTTTGGGAGGAAGAACATAGAATAGTGCTTCACATTAACTGTAATTATGTCTCACAGTTAATACTCTATGAAACTACACAAAATTATTTAACTTTTACTCCATTATTTATATGGAAATTGTAAATGTTAGAGAGCTTTCAGAGTAGCAATTACTGTATAGTCACTCAGAAAACAGAAGATCTCTGTATTTATTTCCTGTATTTTCATGAGTCCTTAACTATTACCCCTTTGAATTATTTTACAGCATATATTACTTTTCTATCTGACTTACAGAATACATATGTTAAGCAAGTTTTAAATTTTATGGTAATTACTTTTTGTAAAGAAATTCAGTCATAGAATAGGATTAAAATCCAAGTCTTCAAGATTGCACTACATTGACATAAAAATTACTTAAAGGACAGTAACATAAACAGATCATATCCATGAATTGACTCAGATAGATTCATGTCAATCATAGTTTTTTTAAAAAAGTTGACTTGCTCTTTGAAAAAGTTAGGTACATTAGGAAATTAAAAAGAAAGAAATACAGATTGTGGGTAAGTATTCTGACTGAAATCTAGGATTATACTTAAATATTAATCTAGGATTATACTTTTAATTTTTTAAAAAATTTTCTTAATTCTGAAATAGATCTTTAAATGCAAAACGAAAGACAGAAAATCAGGAGTCCTCTTCACAAATTATCCAGAAATATGTCTTCTGAGAGAAATTCCACAGTATTTCTCTTCTTCATGCAAAAACCTTTGAACGTTCTATTTCCTATCAGCAAGGCAAAGCTAATATGAGAGGGGGGAAAAGAAGAAAAAAAATTTTATATAAGAAAGAGGTAATTTCCAATAAAGAAACAGACTTTTTGAAAAACAATTCATAAGCCTCTCACAAAACCTGTTTTTGTGTTTGAAGGTTTATTTAGTGTCTTGTGGAGATGCATTGTGGGCATTCATGGAGCTGGATTGTTATCAACATGCTTTAGTAATGATTTACAATTATTGCCAGAATGAGGCCAGGCAGAAGGTAGGAGAGGGTTACTTTGGAGGCTGATACTGTGCAGAATTAAAACACAGGGAAGAGAATTTTAAAGAGAAATATTGGTAACTGTTCAAAAGACCAGAGCGGTGTTTAATGTGACACTGCCATGATAAACCCAGCATTATCCACCTAAGAAATCTGGCTTTCACTGAAGCCTGAATCAACAAAAACAACACCATGACTTAGTAATGAGGATGTCATCAGTGATTCTAGAGGAACAGATCAATCGGACCATCTCTCCAACTCTAATTTCATATGGTAGCAACAGCAAAAGCAAACAATATCAAAGGCAAGAAAAAAGACATCTA
Source organism: Empidonax traillii (assembly GCF_003031625.1). Classification (NCBI taxonomy): domain Eukaryota; kingdom Metazoa; phylum Chordata; class Aves; order Passeriformes; family Tyrannidae; genus Empidonax; species Empidonax traillii. Next base: position 2,056,588 of record NW_020955276.1, read on the forward strand.
TTACAACAACATTGGTTGTGCCAATTGCCAAGTTTCTGTGGATAAATACCACATTATTCCACATGTTTCACTGCTACAGCAACAGCATTGCTTCAGAAATTCCACAGTGCAATATAACAATAACCATTTTATGAGAAAATTTTTTTATTCCTTGGATAATCATTATTGGGTGAAACTTTGTTAAGCTGGTATTATTCTTCTATGTTGCATATACAAGAAATAGAATAATAACTTCTGTTCGTAGAATACCTTTGTTCTTGGCAGAGGAGGCAACAGAGGCCACTAATGAGATAAAGAGAATCCTCTGATTTTCAGCCAGTGCTTTAAAATTGGAAAGGTTTCAATATGCAACATTATATTACACAATATAAGCCTGTGCCATACTGCACCATGACACACCACAATACTCTATATTAGCCCATAGGATTCCATACTCTACTATGCTAATTATATCAATGAAAGTTTGCAAAAAAGAACACTAGACAAACAGCTATGTTATAACGGAGTAAAATACAAATACATCAGGTATACAGATATAGTAGAGATAGGACAGTGATGAGTAAGTTTAATGTTTACCATAGGAAAGAAAGGAATTCAGTTGAAAGGTAAAACCAGAAGGAAAAAAAAAAAGCCAGAAATAAGCAACCAAAAATATTGTAATTGCTTTGGTATTATCTTTAGATCTGCACTACAACTGCATACACTTGGAGACAGCGGTTATAAGTGTTGCACTATCTTGAGCAGCTCAATCAGCTGTTGGCATGAAATATCAAAAAAAGTAACCTTAAATTGCAAGAAAAGTTTATCAAGCATCAATAAACTCAGACAAAATTGAAATTCTTTCCAGTATGAAGGCAAAACTATAGGACTAAGTTAGGATCTGGGAAATCATAAACAAAAGACTATTTTTGACAGCTCTAAGTATGAGACCCATGCAGTTGCCCTTTTTCTCTTACAAATTAAGTAAGCAGAATGTGAAGGGCACTTTTACTACTTAACCTATAGAGAAGCTGAGACAATAAAATAGCATAGTTATACAACAGTATGCATATAGCTTGAAAAATAATGGTAAGTAGGACAGTCAGGGGACAATTTAAGTCATACAATCACAGCAAATTATATGTCTATAGCTAAAGATGCCACTAAATGCAAACAGCATTGGTGAGGCTCAGCCTGATGAGAGAGTAGAAGCAGGAGGTTAAAATACCGTAACAACCCCTCAAAGGTGGGTCAGGTATCCTGGAGGTGACTTTTAATTAGAGCTTTTTGGACTGGATTCCGAACACATTCCCATGGGAGTTCCCTAATAGATGATTAGCTGGAGTAGCATTATTAGCATCCTTGGAGTAGATGGCACACTTTGTCTGCTAAGGGAAACATGGAATTTTGCAAGTATAGTCAGAAGGAAAATTGATGGCATGACAGTACTGTGATGTGTGAAAACAGCAAAAATCATAACATAGTAAAACTAATAAAACTAAAACATGTTTAGTAAAGTCCATGATGGAATTCAGAAAGAACATGAACTCATCGATAATTACATCAGGCATTCTTCAATTTTCATTAGGACATTAGCTTTTCTAATTTGACAATTTTCTCTTTGGAAGTTATGTACTGCAAGCTTTTTTATGTTTGTGAATACTGATGTAAAAAAAAAATCCTAATTACAGATATATTTAAATCTGTACTACAGTTTTCTTTCAATTTTTTTTTTTTTTTGCTGTCAAACTGGTGCATAATCTGATTTTTATTTTCCATATTCACTTCATAAATCACATTTTTAAAGGTTATACATAAAAGGGTCACTAAATACAGCTTTGTTGCTGTTGGTCTAAACATACAAAAGGAAAAAAGAAACACCATCAATATGCATTCTTCTTAATTTGTAAAGTTCTACAGTTTATTTAGACTTTTTTTTTCCCCTTCTTGAGCACCATCTGCAGTATTTCAACCATGTAAAATGCTGTTTAGTGCCACAGGGAGACTTATATAATTTGTGTCAAGTTTCCCTGAGAGTAGTACAAATGGTTTGTTATGACACGTTTGATCAACTCCTACTATCTCATATGACTAACATCAAACACAGTACAAAAATTCCAGTCTTGCTATAGTTTCAGTGAATTTGAAGGAAAGAAATCATTAACTTAAAACCAAAACCAACCAAAAACCAAAACCAAAACAAACAACTATAATAATAAAAAAAGAAAAACCACAACAAACAAAGAAAATACTGAAAACCCCAAAACACACCTCCGCTCCACCAAAAAAATCCACAAGAAGCTCAACCAAAATCCCCCCACTTATGAACTAATGCATCTACAAAACAGACTGAATATCAGCTAAATCAGTCCACACAGACAGCTTGTCTGCCTGTTGGAATTACTACACAATTAGGTAGTGTATGAATTTATTGGACACAAGTTACTCACTATTGACGTCTCATGTAGAAGGGTCCTTACAGCAGAATTAATCAGATTTTGTTAAAATCAACTATCTACCTGAATTCTAGGCAACCAACATGCTTACCTGCCTTTCATAATAAGTTTTGTGAATTATCTTACATTTTTAAGAGGACACTCACAATCTTTTGGAGTATTCCTGGGAATTAACTGACAGACACTGATGTGCTATGTGCTGCTAGGGGATTTTTTTCATCTGCAAAAGACATTACTTTCCATTAATTTCTTCCTATCTCTTGAGAGATGTCAGCTCTCAAAAAAATATTCCTATCTATCTAAACAAGATAACCTGACGGGTTCTGACAACACCTTTGTACTATCAATAGCAGGCCATGAGGTTACCTCCTAAAGAGACAGTGTTCTGTATCATAATATGGTGGAACTAGAGATAAATATACATCACCTTGAAATGGAAGGAATTAAACTCTTCTGGGTTAAACAGAGAACAGGGGATAATAATTAACTACAAAAAATCTCCTGTGGCAAAACTGAGTGATTATCACGATACCTCTCTCAAAGGCAAGCAAAGGTGATCCTCTATCTAAAAAGAGCCTTTTAAAGGTTATGTTATTTAATGGTTATGTTAACTCTGCATCAGGATTATAAGGATTATGCTTAGTTGGCAAGAGTTTTTCATGCCTTTGGTATTGAAACATGACTAGAACGGAACTCACAGAGAAGTCATTCAACATGGAAACTTCATATTTACTATTTTTCTTACTTTTTAAGGATTTTTTTTTATCCTTCACCTGAAACTAGGAAGAACTGAAGCCATTCTCCTGTCTTAATAAAATACCCCCCTCTTTCTCTATCAGATAACATGTTCTGGATAATTATTTCCTAGCATATACTGTTAAAAATTACGTGTTCTCATAGAAGGTTTCAGATTCCATGAGGCCCAAACTCACTCTGCAATAAACCTAAACCTTGGATGATATTATCTAGTTTACATTTTCAGAAAGTTCGAATTATGAAATTACATGTAAGCTAAGCATTGACCAAATCAGCTTGCATTCTTTTTGAGAGTAAGGTAAATGCTTTCCAGTTTATCTCATATGGCTCTCTTCTTCTTCCTGTAGCTATGTTTGCACCCTGCAGCTATGAACGCACAGAGGATTTAAAAACTGTTATCTCACAGGATAAGTGTTCTGATAAAATAGCAACGTGAAATGAATATTAGACAATGCCAGATTATGAACTGAATTTAAAAAAAATCCTTCTGCATATGTTATACCAAGCTTGTCTGAAAATTCAGAAAGGCAGCACTTACAATTTTACTTATTTATTTATTTGTTTTATTTTTTGCTTAAAAGTAAAACCTCCCAAAAATATTTATTCCAAAAGAAGTGTTTTTGCTACCACAAAGAGATCAAAGATTTCACATGGCTGCATGTAGTGCAGTTATATTTATTCTGTACATATTTTAATACATGAAAAATGTTTTTAATAAGAGCAGTAATCCAGTTTTAACATTAACCAAGAATTTATGACTGAAATCTATCCTACAGATTATATGGATTGACCCAACCTATAAATACTTCTACTTAAAAAGTATATAACTTTTTAATTCATTTGTAGACAAAGTCATTGACTTGGTTTAAGGAAGAGGATATCACAACCATTAAAAGAGATTGAAGAAGGACACAAGTAGTTTTGTGAATAATTTTGATCACATAACAAGATCCTCAGAGAAAACAAAAATATTTCAGTCTTCTGCTTCAAACAAATACTTTGGCAGCTTGTCTTTGTTTTGCAATAATGAAACTGAAAATATTAATAAAATATACTTATTTAGTATCAATAAAATTGAAAAGCAAAACCTGTATGAACATTTTTAATTCCATAGATACTACCAATATTTTAGGTTTGGGTGTTTTTTTGTTTTCATTGGTTTTACCTTAGAGCAGCACGAATCGATCAGGAAGTTCTAAGACAGAAACAATAGAAGCACAATTCTCTATCTAATGTTACCCAAAGAGAATTGTTTCAGAAACTGTATTTTTTATACAATAACACTAGCCATGGTTGTTCTGGTTTTTTGTCTTTAATGCACCAAGTCTTTCATCTGATCTGAGTACTAGAGGATGAGTTTTCATTGATGTCACCTGTTTCCAAATGCAAGTTAAATGATATAATATAGTTTACTTATGTTCTATTAAACCTGTTCTGCAGAGGCATGAAGAATGCTCCAGTGACAATGTGTTGCAGTTAAACCTCGTCTGTGTCTGCTTTCCCAGAATACATAACACAGGCTTAACATCACTCAGAAAAAAATGAGCTATAGTCCAAAAGGGAGAGACAAGGAAAAGAAATGTATCCTAATTATAACAATTTAAATAAAAGAATACAGAGTTCTAAAAAACTTTTAACTGAGGGAATTAAAAGATGTAAGATATACATTCAGGAGCCCTGTTATACACTACTCTGTCCTAGTTCTTCAAAATCATTTTTATAATGACCTCTAATGACCACTTTCAAGAAAAGTGTAAGGGGCATGTGTTTGTAATTCTTATTCCTTTCCATTTGAGCAGTACTTTTCACTGTTACAGCTTTTTTTTTTTTTTAAATTTATTTATTTATTTGTTTGTTTCTTTTAATTTTTGGTTGGTTGGTTTGGTTTTTTTTCCTGCAGAGGCTCTGCTTTAAATAAATTATTTTGTTCTTAGTTCTAATACTAGATTTAGTGACAACTTAGTTCCTTTCCATCTTATTCAATGAATGATGAGTTTCCCTTTTTTTTGTGGGCATATACTTTCCCAAAAATTATTTTTTTTTCCAGATTTCAATTTCCAGGTATTTAAGTCAGGTCAGAATTACCTATATTCAATGACATGTGAGAGAGTATTATTTATGTTAGAAACATAACATTTGAAAATTGATTTCACTTGAGAAAAATAACAGCAGAAATTTTCCCCTTTTCATGTTTCACCTCTGTGAGAAGTGGATGTGAGGCACGTTTTGACCATTGTCTCCAATTGTGAAGAATAGAACGGAATTATATAGGAGGGGAGCTGAGTAGGGTACAAGAAATTCAAGTTTACATTCAGGCCTGTCTGTGACAATAGGTTTATAAAGAATTAAGTAGCTAAGACAACTTATGCAGTCTTGATGTAAGAAATGGTATAATTATTTCTAGCAGCTATTGAACTTAGATTAAATTGTATTTCTTTAATGAGTTTACCTTTTCCTCTTACTTATTTTTAGCATTAGTGCCCATTAAGAACACCTTCTAATACAATTACTGCCACTTCTCCTATTTTAGAAACATCAACATCAGTTTATATTCATTAACTCTGACATTCACTATCTGAATAAATCAAGGACGTCCAGGACAATAAAAAGGCCAGTAACATCTGTGGCGCCACAGAACTCATCATAGGCTTCAAAATGTTTGAAACTGACAAAATATCCAGTGGAGAGTCAATGACAATCTCTGCTGCATCAGCTCTGCTGTTAGAAGAATTCAAGACCAATTTTAAAGTGACTTTGTGATAACTGTAATGGCTGATCAGATGTATAAAGGACGAAATTGCTGACCTGAAGACCAGCTGTCTAAATGATATCATCATTTAGTTATGGGACCACAAGTTTGTTTTTAAGTCTGGTGAATGGGGAGAAAGACATACTCTTAAACATTTGTTGGTGATTTAATCAGGGTATCTGTGATGCTTCCCAGCATATGGCACTTTAAGCCCTAACCCTGACAGTGCTTGGGATACAGTCTTTTCACCAAAAAATGAATTATTGTTCAATTAAGATGATGTTATACATTGGTAGCAAAATAACCATAGCAGTCCTAATCCTAGCTAAATTCTGATGACCTGATACAAGTATTCATATGGTTATTGAGTACTACTGTGCTTTCTATTGCAAGTGTTCTACCTCCAGAAAATTGCATAAACATTGCACTGTCTGAGAATCATAGAATCATAGAATCATAGAATAGATTGGGTTGGAAAAGACCTCCAAGATCATCAAGTCCAACCCCTGATCCAACTCCAATTACTATATCATGGCACTAAGGGCCACATCCAATCTCTGCTTAAAAACCTCCAGGGATGGTGAATCCACCACCTGTCTGGGTAGGCTGTGTTGTAATAAACACAGCACAGCTGCTTGAGTTACAAAGTTAACTATACAGAGATTAGGAAACACTTAAAATTGTTCTCATGATACAGACTGCAGAGATTTCTCGAAGGTATAAATGAAATTTCCTAAGATATCAGCCAAATTGATGGTAGTTGGGTAGCAGACTGAATTATGAAAAGACGAATGGAAAAAATTATGTAAAATCTGAGGATGAAGAACACAACTTCAGAAAAACTACTTCAATAAGAAAATAATATTCATCATCTCTCAGTCAATGTTGCACCCAACACAGTGCCAATCCCATGTTATCACATTCCAGGAACTGATCCAATTCTTCAGAAAAACCTCTTACTATATTTGGGACAAAACATTTTTAATTACCTTGTGATATGAATTACACAGGCAACTACATTATGCTCTTTCAACACAGTACTATCAGTGTCAACAGTCACTGCTATTACTGTGAAATAGAGGAACTCTCGAGGAATGACAGGTCACAAGAAATTAATATTTTATGCCGACATGACACATAAATACCTGCCAACTTGTGTAAGAAGTCAATGTCAGAATAAGAACAACAACCAAAAAAAAAAAAAAGGTATCAGGAACAGAAGAAGAAAGAAAAGGTAGAAAAAAACTTGAAAAAGCCACATTACATGTTTATACTAAAACTATGGTACTTAGTAAGACAAGCTGTCTTTTACATATAAAAGTTCAATTCTGATTCTTAAGAAAAAAACCATTTTAAATCCATAGTGTTTTCTGTGATGTTTATTTTGCAAGGCAAGATCACATGAATACTAAAATCCATATTTCTTCATACTAGTTTGTCTCATCTGAAAAGATAGAGATGGACTGAGAAGCAGTGACCAGTGTTGGTGATCTATCCTCTCAGGGCCCACCTCCCTGGACTCAAGCTTTACCTAGAGTTTTGTTCAGCCTTGCTCTAGACAAGATTTAGGATATCAGACAAAATACCAATCCCAGAACAAGTGTGCAGAGTCCATTTGTACAGACACATCAGTATAAGCCAGAGCCAAAGAGGCAGAGACACAACTGCTGGAGACGATGCTAAAGTGTTACACCTGCAGAAGCCGAAGTCTTTGCCTTCAGCATGTTTCACTGGTTAACAAGGCTATGGCATCGAGTCAAGAGGACAATGAGTACAGATGAAGTGTAGAAGTTACCAGCTTGATTACTCAGTGTGAAGGGCTTGTGACCCCCATTGCTTTCTCCTCTGACTATTTCTGGAAGCATCACTTAATTTTTTAGAGGTTTTTTTCAATCCCTCAGTATGCCTGATGACATTAAAGGTTGTTTCTTAAATTTACTTGTGCAATTGGATGTCTTGCTGTTATCATTTCACATTATCAGAATAAGTGAAATCTGTTCTCCTTTGTGGAAGTGTTTTAAGAAGTTCCGTAACAGATACTTAAAAAACATGCAGAGACCACTTGGCATTGAATACCATTTCAGCTTAATCTCTCTGTTGCCTGTGATACAGCATTCTGCTAATGGACTGTGAAAGTAGGTTTCATTAAGAACACTACACAAGGAAGCACAGGACTCAAAAAAAGTAATGATGCTTCTAATTTCTGGGGGGACAAAAAAGAAAAAATAAGAAAAAAAGGGAAATTTAGAAATTTAGACTGTTTCATACATATTAGATATTATAATTTTAAAATCTTTAGGAATTTTCTGATATGTAGTCTGATGGACATGAAGGCAGAGATAAAGAGGTCTGAGTAAGGTACCCAGCCCATAATTCTACTACTAGGAGATTTAACTCCCCAGAGAAGTCAATACTAATGCTAACCTATACAGTGCTAGCTTAATTCAAAAATACATTGCTAGAAATGTGATTCAGAAAAAAATGCATTACAATAGAATTGCAATGGAAGAACATGTATGTATTTCATAGAATCAAAGAATACACCGAGTTGAAAGAGACCTACAAGGATCATCAGGTCCCACTCTTTACCCTGAACAGGGTCATCCCCAAGAGTCACACCATGTGCCTGAGAGTATCATCCAAACAGGTCTTGAAATCTGTGACACTTGGTGCTGTGACCACTGCCCTGGGGAGCCTGTTCCAGTGCATAACAACCCACTGGTGAAGAACCTTTTCCTAATATCCAAACTACGTATTCCCTCAGTGTTTTCTTCTTCACATTCCCCCATTATTCTTACTTTCTCACAGTTTATGTGAGGGGTAGACATGTTATTGGCAATATCTATGTCAAAGAAAATGAATAGGGTTTGTTAAAACTATAAACAATAGTGCCAATGCTCTTACAGTTTTTGTCACTGATAGCACAACATTGCCAAATCTTCTACTATTGCTTTGTTTCTTAATTGTGAAACCAATACAGACATCAATCCCTTTTTAAAAAATAAGAGGTATTTTTCTCTAAATGTTAAACTTGTTTATTGAATTATCAGTTTGCATTAAAATCAAGCTAGGATAATAATTTCCAATAATTTCAAATAAAATAGACCAGTATTTTTTTGAGTTTTAAACCCAAAGCTTCAAAAACTTAACCAATCTTAGAAACTATAAATTAATTCTTATAGTATTTAACTTGCATTGGAATAATGAACTTAGAATTACAGGATCATTTAGGTTGGCAAAGTCAGTTATGGAGCCCAACCATAATGTAACACTGTCAAGCCGACCACTAAACTATGTCCCTAAGTGCCACAGCTACAGGTCTTTTAAATAATTGCAGGAATGGGTACTCCACCACTTCCCTGGGTAGCCTGTTCCAATGCTTGATAACTCTTTTGGTGAAGAATTTTTTTCCTAGCAGACAATCTAATCCTCCCCTGATGTAATTTCGGGCCCATTTTCTTTCATCTTATCCCTTGATACTAGCGAGAAGAGACTGATCCTCACCTATCTATAGGTTCCTTTCATGTAATTGTAGAAAGCAACAGGGTCTCCCCTCAGCCTTCTCTTCTACAGAAAAATGCAATTCCATTTTAAGCTCTCAAAAATTATTTAAATGAACACCATCATGTAATAAAGCATTCCTGATGTGAAAATATTTGTTAAACCAAACACATATCTTCAGCAGTGGTATAAATATGAGAACACTGCATTTCCTATAAATCATGGTAGTGGATATCATATCTTCTAAGCAGAGTTTTTAGGTTTTTGGGAAAAAATCTTCCTTAAATCTCTTTATAGATATGATGTTTATAGTAATGCCTAATACTGCTTACATAAATGTTATGTATTTAAAAATGCAAATGTAATATGAAAGTAAGATGTGAAATATAAGATAAGGATGTTACAGAAATCAATCAAGTACAAGATTCCCAAGCGTTGTTCCCAGATTTCTAAAAAATCTTCACTGAGAAACAAAGGTAAAGTTAGTTGTTTTCAGCTGTTTCAGTTTATTTACTGAAAAGGTAATTAAAATAAATAATTAAAAAAGCATTATATTGTGTTAAATAGGAAACAAATTTAAACTTCAAGCATTGATTTACTAGATAGCTGAAAGAATATTTTTCATCTCTTTATGCAATTTAAACCCCAATATCATAAAAGACAATTGTGAAGACACAGTGCAAAGCCTATTCACCTTGAAAAACAGCAAATAACTTCAGGCACAACTACTGATGGATTTTATAATATTCAGCTAATTGCAGATTATATTTCATGATTCTTGAAATTAATCAGATCAATAGAGAGGGTGAAGGCTGATGATATTTAAAAATGCCTTGCTTGTTTTGGTGTTAGGTTGTGGTTTTTTTCTGAGAACATAGTTCATCTGAATTTATGTTTGAAATGTGTAATACTTGCTTTCAAATGTGTAAAAATCTCCCTAATGCATAAAATAAGCAAATATAAAAATAATACATATTCAGAATTTACTTTATTCTGTCTGAATATAGGTATTAGCAGGTACAACAAACTACATCATCAGAACTGATTCCAAAGTGGCAACTTATGTTCCCTGATAGTATCAAAAATTTCCCCAGCAGAAAAGGGTATGCTACCTAACAGTGAAAAACTTCTCAATAGAGAAGTTTGCAGTCAAGCAACCAGGAAGCCAAGCAAATGGATGATGCTATTTGCAGCATGTAAAACTCCCATTGTTCTGAAAGTTAAGGAAAACAGTGGATCACCACTAACATATGGCAAGTACCCACAAGCACTGTGTATCAGTGATTTCCTTCAATGCTTTCTCAAGTATGGAAACTATATAAAATTCATGAATTTTCATACATATTTATAAATATGTTATCTACTTCTCACAGTAATAAGTTAGACTATATAGGTATAAATAAACTTCACAGAACTTTCCCCTCTTATTCCATCTTTTCCAAATGAAAGGATGACTGAAAACTCCACCGTCAAGCTCACTGGTGTGCACCAATATGTAAAGAACATGTTACTGCTTAAACATACTGAGTTTTTTCATTCATTGCACATTCTAGTGTCCTGTCTATAAACACATTCAAGACATCAAAGTCATACCAGAAAAAAAATGAAGACCAGGGAGAGACAGAGCTATAGCTAGTGCCAAGCCTTCCTCTTTGGGAACTTCCTAGATATGTTATAAGATAATGTAATCACAAAATAAAATATTACCAAATGTTTACCAAAATAAACATTACCAAATGTTTGAAGGTATATACCTATTTCAAATCTATAGAAGAAAGGCATCATTTACAGATATTCTTTTATATTTATATAAGAACAATTGTTATTATTGCAGTCCATATCTGTAGTTGGGTATCATTTTAAGCAGATGCTATTTAGTGCTGAAACAGCTATTAAAGGCAGCCATGCATGTAAGTGTTTCTGTGGATCGATTAGCAAAAACTGCTCAGTCTACTGATGACTCAATGACCTTTGCTGTGAACTTTTTTCTCTTTTGCTAATGGTTAGGCTACTTTCTTGACTATGCTGAGAAATCCTAGAATTCATCAATTAGCTGAACTTGATATCCTGTATCTCACCTTTGCTGCCACTGTTTTACTAGTGCCTACATACAGTAACGCTTCCAAAAAAAAAACCAAAACAAAGCAAACCAAAAACAAAACAAGATTAAAAACCAAACCAAACAAAAAACTGGGACTGTATTTTCCTCTCAATAGGCTGCAATTTATATATGAAAAGAAAATATAAAGTCTCTGTACAAAAATCATTTTTGCTGAATAGATTATAGAGTCACTAATTATCAAATCTGCTTTCTTACAAGTTTTCAAAATTTACCCATACTACTAAACAGGATTTTATTTAAAGTTACATAACTTCAGAACATAGCTGTAACAGTAGCAGAGCAGTATTAGAGGACTGAGGCTTTTGTAAGTATATGGAGAAAATATAACAATGAAAATGATAAAGTGTTTTTAAAGGTTTCAGAATTCATATAGAACCACAGAATCACTTAGTTTGGAACAGATTCTCAAGATCATTGAATCCAACACAACCATTAATCCATCACTGCCTAGCCCACCATTAAATCACATCTATATATCTTTTCAGTATCTCTGGGAATGGCAACTCAACCACTTCCTTGGGCAGCCTGTTTTAAAGCTTGAAAACCCTTTTCATGTAAAAATTTTTAATAATACCAAACTAAACCTTCCCTGATGCAGCTTGAAGCCATTTCCACTCATTCTATTGCTTGTTACCCAGGAGAAGAGACCAAGCCCCAACTCACTATAATCTCTCCTCTTAGGTAGTTGAAGAGAACAAGAAGGTCTCCTCTCAGCCTCCCTTCTACAGGTTAAATAAATAACCACAGTTCCACAGCTGCTCCCCACAGGACTTGTGATCCAGACTCCTCACCATCCTCATTAAAGAAGACCTTTCTGTTGCATACACATAACTCCCAACAGAACCAGAGATGGCATGTGAGGAATACTGAATAAGGTCCTATTATTTCCTCACTCCTAGCTATAAGACACTGGAATTGTTATCCTAGGTGACTGTTCTTAATGAACACAAGAAAACATAATGTACAACATAACATAAAAGAGCATAATAGAAGGCTTATTGTAAAATACTTTACATCTTGCAGTAAAAAGCTCTGTCTGGGTAAAAAATGAATAAAGTTTTCTTGAATTTAAGAAAATCTTGCAGAAGAGATGTTACAGATAAAATTCAATAGAATAATTCAGGCAGTATTGGGGAAGCTATGTGGGATCTTTATCATTCTTCTACTCTGATGTCTGTTCTTTTTTTGGTGAAAACAATATTTATAATGGGAATATTACCTTGTTTTTAAAAGAAAATAAAGTTAACACATTTTGTAAAGTAGACGAAATGCAAAACCAGAATAAAAAAAAAAAAAAAAGATTTATTGTATCAAGTAAGATCTAACTCTATTTTCCTTTTCCATATTTATTTTGGTGCTAATGAAAGTAATAGTGCTTCTTTTCTTGATACTTCATTTAGAATTTCCATTGAAAGAATCATCACTTAATGTAGTGTGCTGATTTTCACTGGGCTAGAGTTCATTTTCTTCAAGGTGGTATGGGGATGTGTTTTGGATTTGTGTTGAACACAGTGTTGATAACACAGAGATATTTTTGCTGTTGCTGAGCAAGGCTTACACAGACCCAAGGCCCTTGCTGCTTTCTCTACTGCCACTCTGGTGAGGAAGCTGGGGTTGAATGGGAGACTGGGAGGAGAAACAGCCAGGACGATGATCTCAAACTGACCAAAGGGATATTCCAGACCATATGACATCATGCTCAGTATATAAAGTGGAGGAAGGAGGAGGAAGGGGGTAGATAATTGGAGTGATGATGTTTGTCTTCCCAAGTAACTGTGACGTGATGGGGCCCTGCCTTCCTGGAGATGGCTCAACACCTGCCTTCCCATGGAAAGCAATGAATTAATAATAATTCTTTGTTTTACTTTGCTTGCATGCAACACTTTTGCTTTCCCTATTAAACTGTCTTTATCTAAACCCATGAGTTTTCTACTTTTTTACCCTTCTGATTCTCTCCCCGATCTTGCTAGTAGCAGGGCGAGGGAAGCGGCTGTGTGGTATTTGTTGGCTATCTGGGGTTAAACCACGACATCTGGCAAGAAAAATCTGCATTTAGCTTTACCATTTTACATCCCTGAACTCTATTTGTCTTCTGAAACACTCCAGTAACATAAATATCTGCAGTAACTCCCTTAATCAACTAAGGATCCACAAATTCCTTTCTTTTAACCCTCTTCACAGAGAAGGATTTTTTTAATCCTTCAATTTGACCAGTCTGTTTCAATATAGTTTCACTGCCACTGTTGTGGAAGTCTTCTTGGTCTTTCTGAAATTTAAGAGAAGAAAAATCTAAATATTTATATTTTTTCTATATATACATATTTTTCCTAGCGCTATGGAGTAGCTTTGTGCAGTAGCTATTGCACAGCCCTGTGATACTGACATAGGATAAATGTAATAAGCAGAATAAAAGAAATTAGCTTTCCTTGAAATAGAACAGGTTTCCTAAGATGGCACAACTAAAATCAGTATTTCATAATACTGTTATGACACCAGCAGATGCAATTTTACATAAATACAGGATCACCACAGGAGCAAATAAATGGTGCTAAATGGATTTCAGAGGTAGTAAATTTTGTACTGTAGTACTCTGTTCCTGAAATGTGGTCTTATTGAACACTGAAGAACCTCAAAATTTCTTACATTCTACTTTGATGAGATTTATGTCCTGCATCTGATCTGAGACCTTGAGAACCAAGAATTCAAATGGTTCATGGATTGAGGTGGGAGAGGAAGGAGAGTAAAGAATAGGGGTCTTCCACTCCGTAAATCTAGGATGTTTTACATATTTTAGGAACTTCTTCAGAGTACCTAAAAAAATGTAAGTATTTGTTCCATACATTTGATCAATAGCATGCCTGAGTTAGCTCCACGTTTTGCTTTAGATTCAGAGGCGTTTTTGACATTCGTGTCTGCAAGACGTTTGCCTATGGACACGGATCAGCTCATGCATTTTTTACCAAACACTTTATATGATCACTTCAGCTGAATCAGTGTTCAGTGGGTATAAACAGTACTCCCAGTGATTTTATAGCCAACACAAACATTATGACAAGTAACTGCAAAATAAATCTGCTTGGAGAAGCATGCATATTTACCATCATATCACAAGAAACAATCTTCCTTCATTTTAAGGTGAACTTTTGCCCTTTCCATAACTCTGCCATGACCTTAAAATGTCATCACAAGAGTGTCTACACTCTGTGTTTAATTTATCACAATGACATCTGGCACAGAGCTTGCTCAAAGCATCACCCCACATGGCACAATGGGCTCGAGAACAGCACACACTTTTATGCTTTATTTTCCTCTCTCCTCTTCATGTGTCAGGGAGCAAGAGAAATTTCTTTGGCTGCATGAATTGTACATGCCTGTACATGTAGCCTTATTTTGTGAGAAGCTCCATCTAAAATAGTGTATTTCTTCTCTTCTTTCTCTCTGACTAGTAACAGTCATCTGCACACAGCAGGAAATAGGAGGAGAAAAGTATGTAGGCAGTCTATGAGAAGAAAATGGCCATTTCATCCATATGTATATAGGAATATATTGGTTTTTCAAAAAACAGACTACATCTCTAGCCTGTCTTATTTTTTTGTATCCTTATTCTTGGGAGAATGTCTTCACTCAACACCACTCAAGGAGAGCTGACAATGGGTTAATATGTTAAGCCCTAACAATGATATCACTTGCACGTATATGACAGACAGTGTTATTGGGGAAAAAAAAAAACCAGCGTAAGTGCCTAAACGCTAAACACATCCACAGGTTTCATTAACCCTTTTTTTTTCTACTGTCCTCTTTCAGTATTTCTGAACCTAACATTGTAACACAAACTATTGACAAGTTATATCAACAGGTGTTAACATAAAGATTTTGATTGCCTCTTTGGAATTAAATTTGGAATTTGGAATTAAATAATTGTGAAAAATAAATAAATGTGAAATATTATTAGCTAATAGTACGTATGAATATTCCTCAGGAAGATTTAATTATAGAAATGTACTAGAACAAAGAAAAAATATGAAGACATTGTGATAAGAGAAAGACAATTTTTTTTTTGTAAGTTACAGAGGGAGTACTGTAGGTACATGCAGATAATACAGTGGATTAATTTCAGCTTCCTTGCCTTTTTGTCAAAACTTAAATTACAAATACTTCATGAAGTTTTTCATTACTTTTATATCACTCATTATTAAGATCTTCAAAAGTCACTGGTTCAGAACTTCAAGGTGATATGAATCAAATAATCTTTCAGAAGAGTTTCTTTGCAGCACATAAGTTTGGCCAAAGTCTTTGAATTTCAATTAGGGTTTTTTCGTGGGTTTTATTTCTATTGAAGATCTGTAACAGGCTGCTCTAAGTAGAAGAAATAAATGCACTGGAAATGCACACTGCTAATGTATAACCAGGTTGCAAGGAAAGAAACCACCTCTTATCCTTTTACATTATAAAAATGTTTTGGCTTTCCTATTCCAGAAGATGGTTTTTCTTAAAGGGGAATGTTGTCTAGTTTAAATACCAGATGTTCAACTTTCTCCCTGCATATATCACCAGAAATGTTTTAGAGGCCAGTTTAGCACCAGTATCTGCCCAGTTTTGAGAATTATGTCATTTTCTTAAGCACCACCAGATGAAAATTTTTCTCAACAGTCTACACAGGCAATTGTGGCCAGCCAAAATGCAGCAAATGTTATGGTAAAAACGTAGACCACCAAGTATGGTTTAGTTCTGGAGGTTTGTTTGTCTTACTGTACCTCATTATATCTGTGGTTCTAAATTTTCAGTGTTAGAGAAACAATATGTCATATCCATGCTACCAAAAGAGCTAAGAAAAGTACGTCAGATAACTTTTTTGCAAACTAACCTGGCTTCCCATATTTTGTCTTCAAGATGCAACTTTGTGATACTAGAAGGATAGATGAGCTGTGTTTTCAAACATTTTTTAAACATATAATGAAATAGTTTTTAAGCAAAAGTTTAAATTATTTATTGCTATTTCTGCTATTCTTTTTTTCCAAATTTAGCAACAAAAGTGACTATGAAATTAATGTGAATCTAGCTTAGCTAAAACAACTCCAGAGTGCATTCTTTATATCTCACAAAACATTATGGAACTTTATTTTCTCTAAATGATAGAAAACTTTCCACTCCAAGGGAGAATAAAGACCCTGCAGCATAGAACATGCAGAATGTGAGGCAACTCCAAGGGCTCTTCAAAGGGGGATAAATGCAGGGGCCATGAGTTGTCATGAAGGAGACTGCTGCAAATTTCTGAGAATGTTATTTCTTTCTAGACATTTCAAGAAAATAGGAATACCCACTGCACCATCCCTGCTCCTATCTTGACCAAATGAGCTGCTCCTCTCCACTGCTAAGTGTGTGTAATGGGACATGGTAGATGACTAGAAATAAAGAAGGAAAGAGAGACACCAGCTGCAAATTCAGACAGGTTGTGAAGATTATTACTAGGCTACTGATGTGATACACAGGCAGTCCTTGAAGCAGACTCCCCTATAATATAATTGTAGCTCCGAGTTTCCATACTACCACTTTTACCCCTCTCAGATATGTTCCTCCAGTCCAACTAACATACCTATGATTTTCTTAATAATTTTAACTCCAGTAGACAAACAGGAAGAAGACTGATAATATCAGCTTTAGTGAATTAACCTTTAAGTAAAACTTGCATCACTTTCTTATCCCATTGAGTCACTCACTACCTTGTCCAAACCAGTAAATTTTATCCGATCACCTAGAACAACTGCTTTCTTGATTAGGATCAGAGGGAAGATCTTTTCTGACCTCCCTTTTTCACTAAACTATCTGAGCTACTTGAAAGTCACTTCAAGGAAAGGCTGAACATAATCAAGTTGATCTTTTTTCAACTAACTAGAGCATAGAGATGAAAAAATCTTCATTTGTTGACATAAGCAACCATAAAGATGGCCCATTAAACAGGAAAAATTGCTTACCAGAAGAAATAGTCTGCTGAAAAATACACAGAGAGGCCTACCAGACTGAACCTGAAAACCTGAGGTCTAGACCTGTGTACCAGAAACTGAGAATTGAACCTTTCCTCCTTGAACTTCAGCCAGGGTACCTAGAAACCAGAAACATCCTGAGATACTACCAATAAGCACAAAAACAAGGGCAACTTTGTGTCTAAGGAGGTGGAAAACTCTCTGGCAAAATAAAATTGCTCTGAAAGGTAAGAAAATATCATCACCTATTGGACCAGGTGAAAAATAGAAATTAACAGTATCCATTGGTTGCTTGAAGTAGGATGTCATACAGCCTCTTATATCTTCATGCTACAAAAATTACTTCACTTTTATTTTAACTGGGCCCTCTCTTTCTCTCACTCTGATAACTTTGTGCATTTATTTCCACATGAACGTTCTACGAGATCTTGGACTCTCACTCCAGACTCCATTTCACAGAAAAGTTTTGAAGTGAGACTCTGCCCCTTATCAGTTTAATTTGTCCTCACCCCTTATCAGTTTAATTTGTCCTCCCCTCATTTCTGGATTCTTTGGCTCCAACTGAAAGGTGTCTAATTTGCTTCACTTGCTGTTATATAAATAATATCTGTCTCCTTTATAACAGTAGAGAAAATGGATTCAGGAAGAAGTGGCTCTAACACCTACTGTCATGTAAAAGCCTATGTCCAGGCCTTCGAAATTGCTTGCCCTCCAGAAGAGTCTGGATGGTTTATCTAGTGAGAGTGACAATTTTGATTGCAATAAATTCTGAACTCTTTCTGGTAATTTTAAGTGTTACTCATCTTTTTTCTGACTATCATGTTTTAAAAACTATAAGACTGACTTCAGTCCCTTTTTATACTAAAAGCTCCATCAGAGACTAACTTGGTGTCATTCACACAGGTCTTTTCTGCTACATATCTAACAGCTATCACACTGACAAAACATGCTCTTTGAGCAGCTTTGATTCTGTGAGACACTGAATACCCTTTATTTAGCATCTGTCAGGTTCAGGTGGCTGTGTATGTAACAGGAAGCCTACTTCTCCACCAGACTTCTCAAATGTATCCTGTTCTGAGTCACTCTAATTTTCATTTTCCAAGACAAAGTACTCTGTGTGAAAATGCTGGTTTTAAAATAGCACAAAGTATTTTCAGAAATCTGGCAATATGATGGAATCCTATGATTTAATTTAAAACATCACTGCATTCTCTTGAAATCTATTAATAATTATCATCTCAAGGGGTGAAGGCATTTATCAACTACTAGTAAATGCATTTAAAAAAAAAGAATGCACATGCAGTTTAAGATTCACATGATTTAACCAGAATTATACTAACTCACAGTTATCTTTTTCTTGAAACTACATTCATTTGGAACAATAATAAAAGGAATAGGAATAAATATCAGTCTAAACTGTGTTTAATTTTCATTCCCTAAAGGATAGAGACAAAAAGTGTTTTTTCTTTATTTTTTCTATGTATCTAGTGACTTTTCTATGACCACATTCATTCTGAAAAAATTTAATTTTGTATACTGTCAAACCGTTATGTAGTTCACCTCAGTGGAGGAAAACTAAACACATAGGCCAAGCACTATAACAAAATTTGGGGAAAAAAAAAGGAGACAGATATAAAAGAGTGTTTCCAATGTTTCCATTTTAATCTAGCAAAAGAATTCCTTGTATTTTGACTATTCTGTTTCAAACTCTCAGGTAGTATGATGAAAGTATGAAGTTCTACACGGCCCTCCCATCCATAATCAAACTTTTATTTCTATATCTACAAGTTGAAGTTAGAGTGTGTAAGGTTTCTGTTTGTTTATGTTATGCCACTGCAACAACTTAGATAAAAGAAGTGAGTGCTCTACAAAAGAGAGGGTTCTATCTAAACATATTTCTTAAGTTTGGTGTCTCAGGAGTTTGAAAAGTTGCTTCAGTTTCCAGATCTGCTTATCCTCATAGGATGTCCTTTTCATATTATAGTTGTACCTGTGCACAGGGATCCATCTATATGATCACACACTAACTAAAATACCTGCTAAAAATTTGGTAAGGGAGGATTTGTCCAAATATATTTCTGTAGGATCCTTAATACTCTTGGTTATTTTAAGACACTGAATAATGAGAGAAGAAAGGATCCATAGGTGAGTTAGGTCATTTAAAGAGATCTCAAAAATCTCTCAATTATGCCATTACAGGGATGAGAGATCTCGAAGATATAAACTGAACATACAGATTCATTTGTCTATTTACCAATTCATTTACTAGACTTATCTTTTTAAGTCAGTCTTTATTGTGCCCACAGCCTCATTTCTAAACATTTTGTCCCACATATTACCTGTAATGTTCATTTAAAATTCCGGTTCTTTCAGTATGGGTTGCTTATTACATTTTAGTTCTGCAATTACCAAGATGTGACTCTGTTCTTACTCGTGGGACCTCCCATTGCCAGCATAACACAAGTGGGTAATACAAATAATAACGTATTTTTCTGCATGTTTAATAGAAATCATAGTTAAGAAATTATGTGGACAGCTGGTAATATTTTGTTTTCTTGTGGCTTTGTTTGACAAATTTCATTTGTTAACGTGGTTAGTGAAATGTGCCATTTAATGCAGTACAACCCACCTGATTAGCAGAATCCAATGAAAGGAACAGTTGCAAAAATACAAGGCAGATTCCAGAAGCAGAATTCAGTGCAAGGAACACAGCTACACTGTAGCAAAATTGCTTATGACTTTGGACAATAAAATAATGTAATTATAAAATTGAAATGAAATCTGAACATAAATATTGAGTAATTAAATCAATGGAATCAGTTAAAACATACACTAACTGACTTAACAGACAAAATCATAACTGCAAGGTTGGTCACAGAATGATTTCTTTACAGATTGCAATTCATAAATACTTTGCATACTATGGCTAAAAAAAAATTTCTGATCTGTCTTTAGAAGAAGTAGAACATCATGAATAATTTTATATATAAATACCTAAATCAGTTTATTCTACATATTCAATCTATAGCATTTAGTAATTGTGTTTCATCCCAGTTCAGCTTTTTCTTTTTGATTTTCCCTATGTGGTATTAGGTGAAGTCTTTATGTCAACACAATGTATTTCCCTCTATTTTAAAAGATCTAACTGTTGTAAAATAGATAGAAAATAAATGCAAAATCAACAATGTGGTCTGAAATACAAGAATGATGAAAGCAAAAAATTTCACTCTAACAGTGTCATCTCCCAGTAGTGTGCATGGAAAAATAGTATACAGGTGGGGAAAGATTAACTTAGCCAGTACCCTGCAAGTGTATTCTGGCTTTATCTAATTAAATTATAATTCAGTATTGCATACATCATAACACATTCAAATCTTTTCACTTTGTTTTTTCATTCTTTAACCATATTGAAACTTTGAAGATATTTGGTACCCAAATTAATTATAAAAAAACCCAGCATTGAATTCTGTTTAATTTGGTTTTGTGTCAGTGCTTTTGGAAACTAATACTTTTCTCTCTGCTATTGCACAGAGTTTCCCCATCAGAAAATAAAAAATTTTGATGGTCCCTGTGATATAGAATGGAAAATGTAGAAAGGAGTAGCAGAAAGAAACAGCTATGTACTGATCATATTATGCCTCTAAATACTGTTATTTTTAACTTTGCTCTCTCCTTGCCACCAGTCACACTGAGTTAATTTTAAGACATTCAGTGTTCTGTACTTCAAAAACTCTAGCCATATTTTTTAGTTAAGTGCAGATTCAGTGAAGTGTTCGATTGTAAATATCCAAATTAGACTACAGAATAAAAAAAACTAAAATCTTGTATCCAATATATCATACTTCTTGCAATTACCACTTCAGGAAGGTCTGAACGGGACATATTTGTCAAAATCTGTATTTATTTGCCAAAAATATATATTTATTAAGATACATATCCATATGAAAACTATGCCAGCTTAAAATCAGTAGTCTGGATTTCTATACAATCTGTCTCCCACAGAAAGTGATTCAGTGTAGATTTGTTTCCTGTGTTCTTTAATTTTACATTTTAAAAGTTTAAAGTTACAGTCCAAAACAATCAATGATTGCAAAAGTAACTCCGTTTAAAGCCTATTTTCCCTGATTCCACACCCCCCCCCCCCCCCCCCCCACCCCCCCCCCGCGATTTTGTCAAGACTTTTCCTTCCTGGAACTGATCCTGTATCTCTCTCTTAGAGTACATACAAATTATACGAAGAGTTCATATCAGTGCAAGCACTATAAGGTAGTTCCAAACACGTTAAATGCTTTACCTTTTCCCCCCTCCCGATATTTATATTGATATTTTTGCCTGTATTACCTACGTCATATGCAAAACAAAACCAGCAATGCCATCCATCAAATTCTTTTTCAAATTATTTAGATACTAGGTTGAATGTTAAAATACTTCATTTGCATGTAAGTTAGTTTTCAAAACCCAGCTACCTCCCAATTCAGACACTAAATAGGATCTGTGATAGGAACAGTTTTGAGATGGATACAAGTGGAAATACAGAATGTGTGTTAATACATACTTATCATATTATAAGAGAGAGAACTAACAGCAGATTGAATTAGTCTAAGTATGGCGAACTGGCTGTTCACCGGATGTCAAGATACATCAACATATAAACAACATTAGATTTCAGAAGACACTGGGTAGCTTGCCTAACTGGTGGCCATTCAGATTCATAAGATATAACCCAGTAGTCAGTATTACATTTATATCTCAACTGTCAAAGGTAAAAATAAAGCATGAATGCTTTGTAATGCTAAAGAAATACAATACAAAATTATTTTCTCTCTTTAACAGATAGAGAAACTCTACCAAAGAGACAGAATATAGCTTTCCTATGTCAATTGGCAGAGACTATTTTCCACAACAGGAATTAAAAGCCATCTTGGGCAAGTTTCTGTCTTGTACATTACATAGTCAACACAGTACTGCAGTATCAAAGAAAGGCCTATTTCCACAGCACTTTTTATAGTTAACATCCTGGGAATATTAATTTTCCTTTTTTAGCTATCTTTTAGAAATAAACAGCAGACCCAAAAGCAAAGTTCATCTTCTGCTTCTACAGACGTTAGTACTCTTTGATTGCTGATGCACACACTTTGCTTATTATAAATTAAACAAGGGAGACAGATTTCTACCTGAGGAAGCACGTCTGTCAAATGTGTGGTTAGCATGGTGTTCTTCATAGAATTCTGCTATGGATGGCTGACATGCTGATTAATGGATTTTAAGAACAAGTTTGCAGTTTTGAAGGATAAGTACTCTTTCCAATCAAAAAATTCTGAAGATTTTTCCTCCTACGAATATATGCACATTTATTTGGACTTGGTATATTAATATATTAATATATTAATAAATGACAACTGCTACAGAAAGTAGTCTAGCATTAAATTAAGTACATTTCATGACCCACTCACTCAAAATGCATTATCTTTTATATATATTATGCATGCAAATATAATGGTACATAAATGACAATCTGAAAGTCCCATGCAAAACTGAAAGCCTGTTTGTCTGATGAGTTAAAATAACCTTGAACTATTTATGAAAAAATATTGTTTGTTAATATTACGCATTATGTAATTGTTCTATCAGTCAAGTCTTTCTTTAAAAAAAGTAAAATAAAATAAAATAAAAGTAAAAACTGCCTGACTATCCATCCGAAATTATTAGCAAAGGATATTTCAGTACAAGTTATAGGATCAATAACAGAAAACAAGTTTGGAAGTAATTCTTACTAGGACAGTAATAGCTATATGTAATCCATGCTTTTATTTTTATTTTTTCAATGCATCTTGAATTATGAAGATGCCTGCCCAATATATACTAATAATTGAAGCTATATTTATTGTCCAATACAAATCTCACATATAATCTTATTACTTCTTCTAACCACCATGGGCAGCAAAAAATCAGATTATTCTTTTTGAAGCAGACTACTAGGTTTTTGGAAATTATTATCAGTTCCTAACCATCCCTTCTCTTAGGAAACATAACAGGTGTTTCAGTCTGTTCAGAGAATCATAGAATATGCTGAATTGGAAGGGACTGACAAGAATCACTGAGTCCAGCTCCTGGCTCTGCACAGGACCATCCCCAAGAGTCATGCCATATACCCAAGGGCATCATCCAAACATTTCTTGAACTCTTCTCAGGCTTGGTGCTGTGACCACTTCCCTGGGGAGACTGTTCCAGTGCCCAACCATCCTCTGGTGAGAGAATCTTTTTCTAATATCCAACCTAAACCTCCCCTGACACAAATTCAGACCATTCCCTCAAGTTCTGTCACTGGTCACCAAAGAGTAGAGGTCAGTGCCTGCCTGTCTTCTTCTCCTAATGAGAAAGCTGCAGACTGCAATCAGGTCTCTCCTCAGTCTCCTCTTCTCCAGGCTAAACAGACCAAGTGACCTCAGCCGCTCCTCACACGGCTTCCCCTCAAGGCCCTTCACCATCTTTGTTGCCCTCCTTTGGACACTCTCTAGGAGCTTAATATCTTTCTTATATTCCATTGCCCAAAACAGCACACAATACTCAAGGAGAGGCCACCCCAGTGCAGAGCAGAGCAGGACAATCCCTTTCCTCACGAGATGACGATGCTTTGCCTGATGCCCCTCAGGACACAGTTGGCCCTCCTGGCTGCCAGGGCACTGTTAACTTAGATTCAACTTGCCACTGACCAGGACCCCCAGGTCCCTTTCTGTGGCACTGCTTTCCAGAATCTCATTCCTCAGTCTGTACAAACATCCAGGGTTGCTCCATCCCAGGTGCATAATCTGGCACCTCCCCTTGTTGAACTTCAGATCACTGATGATTGCCCAGTCCTCTAATTTGTTGAGGTCTCTCTGCAGGGCCTCCTGGTCCTTGAGGGACTCAACAGCTCCTCCCACTTTTGTGTCATCTGCAAACTTGCTTGTTCTCCCTTCCAGTCCTGCATGCAAATCATTTATGAAGATGTTGAAGAGCACAAGGCTCAAGATGGAGCCCTGTGGAACCCCACTAGTGACAGGTCACCAATCTGACGTTTCCCTATCCACTATTACCCTTATTACTTAACCCATGAGCCAATTGCTCATCCACCTCAGGATGTGTTCCTCCAGCTATGTGGTGGACATAGTGTCCAGAAAGATACTGTGAGAGACAGTATCAAAAGCTCTACTGAAATCCAGAAAGGTTAAATCAACTGGTTCCCCTTGATCAGCTAGGTGGGTTACCTTGTCTTAAAAGGAAATCGAGTTTGATAAGCAGTCTTTCCACTCATGTAGCTGTGCTGGCTGTGACTAATGAATGCATTGCCTTGCAGGTGTTTTTCAATACCTCCAGAATTATCTGCTCCGTAACTTTATCAGGCACTGAAGTGAGACAGGCCTGTAGTTTCCAGGGTCCTCCTTCTTGATGTTCTTGAAAATTGGGACAACTTTGCCATCTTCCTGTCAGATGGTGCCCCTCCAGATTCCCAAGACCTCATAAAAATCATCAAGACATGTTTTGCAATGACATAGCTAGCTCTTTCAGGATTCTTGAATGAATCCCTTCAGGAGTCATAGATTTATAGGGATCCAGCCGTAGAGCCTTCACAATTTCAGGATCAGCTGCGAGCTGACCATTCTTGCAGGCATGGTCCTCCAGCTCGAGGCACTGAGATCCCCTTGGTCCATCATCCGTGTTGATGGCAAAGGCAAGGAATGTACTAAACATCTCAGCCTTGTTTCTGTTTCTGTTTGAAAAGGTGACCATTCTCATCCTGTGACAGGCCAATGATATTTCTGTACTCTTTTTATTGTACCCCATATTTCAGGCCAGTTTCAACTTCAGTTAAACTATGGCCACATGAATTTTCTCCCTACAGTGGCAAGCTGCATGTATCTATTCTTCCCATGTCACTTGACCTTGATTCCACCGGGCATACATCTTCCTCTTTTGCCTTATTTCCAAGAAAAGACTCTTGTTCAGCCAAGCTGGCCTTCTGCCTCTCCTTCTTGTCTTCCAAAGTTTGGAGTTGCCTGTTCCTGTGCCCTTATAAGGTGATGTTTGAAAAGTGGCCGGCACTGATGGACCCCAGCATCTCCAAAAACATTTTCCCAGGGAACCTTACTTACTCATTCCCTCAGCAGCCTGCAGTCTGCTCTCCTCATATCCAGAGCTGAGGTTTTGCTGGCACTTTTTCCTCCTGTCAACAGAGATTTTAAACTCTATCACCTCATGGTCACTGTGGTCAAGATGGCTTCCAATTTCCTTTTTGCTCACAAGATCCACTCTGTTGACAAACAGATCAAGGAGAGCATCTTTTCAAGTCAGCTCCCTTGGGATCTATTCCATAAAATTGTCATTCAGGTGTTTTAGGAATCTTCTGGCTGGGTTGTACCAGCTGTGTGATGCTCCCAGTTAGTTTCTGGCAAGTTGAAGTCCCCCATAAGGACAGGGGCAGTTCCAAGATGGAAGTGTCCTTTAGTTCGTCAAAGAATAATATGCCAACATCATCATCTGGGCTGGGAGACTCACACATTGACATCCACATTATTTGTTTGCCCCTTGATTCTCACCCAAAGGGTCTCAAATGTGCCATTGCCAATTGTGAGCTCCATACATTCTAACCCTTCTATTACTTCAAGTTTTGGCAAACAATCCCATCGCTCATCACTGGTTAATCTGGTTTTGTCCCGTTCCCCCTTCTGAGCACCTCTAGCTCCAGCATTAGAATACTGTTTCCCATCTAAGATACGTGCATTCCAGCAGGGATCAGTAGACCAAGTGTTGAGTAGATCATCACGTGGTCAAAGAAACCAAAATTTTTTCAAATACACAAACCTCAAGTCACTCACTGACCTGATGGATCTGGCTATTTATAATAGTATTATTCCTCATTACCAGAAGAATCAAGAAAATCACTTCCTGTACTCCTAATCCCTCTACCAATCATCTCAGAGCCCTGAAGTCTCTTTGATTGCCTTTGTACTTCTCTTTGTTATTTTGTTGCTGACAGTTTGAACAATAAATAGTGGATAATAATCAGAGGGCCTTATGAGACTGGAGAGTGTTCTAGTAATTTCCTTTACCTGAGCCCCTGGAAGACAGCAGACTTCCCTGTGAGTTGGGTCTGGTCTGCATATGGGGCCCTCTGTTCCTCTTAGAAGGGAGTCTACTATTACAACTATCCTTTTCCTCTTGACAGAGGAGGGTGCAGGGTATTTGGTGCACAGTACAGATGGCGTTGTGTTAGGAAGCCCCACTACCCCAGAAGGACCTTTCCCCACCTAATCTGTTGTCTGGCCTTCTAGTGCCTTCTAAGAGTCCCTTGACTAATTACAATGTAGGGTTCCAAGTCCATCTGCTTCTCCATTACAATGGAGGTTCAAGACTCCTGAGAGCCTTGAGACTTGTAATTGGTCTCTCTCTTGCTTGCTTTCCCAAATACTACAAAGCCTATTCACTTTTCCCCACAGCTCCTTCACCTGGTGACACAGATCTTCAACCACATGACAACTTCTGCAAAATAGCTGTTTATCTGTCCCAGCCTCACAAAGAGGCATCAGGCATTCCTGGCAACCTCTGACCTGGAGAGCTGTGTCTGCCACCAGCAGCTCTGTCTGCCTGGAGGGCTCTGACGTGGCTGGTTCAGTGACTCCTGCGGCTACAGGGGATTGAGCTTTACAGTGTGTCACCACCATAACTGGGAAGCTTAAACTAATATGCTAATAAGACTGGGGCTGAAAGGATCTCTTTGCTCTCCCTTACCAGACACTGAGTCTGTATGCTGCCTCCATTGGCTGCTCCCAGTTGGTCAGAGAGGAACCTTTTCTGCTTGCCCTGCCTTTGCAAACTGTGGTGTGAACTGCTGTGACTGTTTGACTGCTGTTTGACATCCCTGTTTGACTGCTCCTGTTTGCCATGCTCTGGGTCAGCCACGCTCCCTGGAACCGTTTGAATATGTCTCGGTCACTCCTGGCACCACCACCCCTTCTCCTAATTGGCTGCTGAGGGCTTTTGGGTTGTGGGGGCTACACTTGGGTGCCCCTGGTGCTGCCTGAGCATCGGTGAACAAGCCTTTGTGTAGGTCTCATCCAGTTTAAAATTCCCTCACTCCTTCCTGGCACCACCCCCTCCTCTCCTGATTGGCTGCCAAGGGTTCTCATTGATTTTACCAGAGTTTTCTGGAGTTCTAATCTTCTTGCTTTTCTGTAGGCTTTTCATATATCTCACCTTTTTCCCAAAGGTCAATTTCCAGAGCTTATGTCAGTACTTTGTCTATCAAGGGAGTGATTCTTTGCTTTGTATTTCTAGAAACCTTTTATTTAAAAATGTAATTTTTAAAAATTTATTTATGATAAAGTGCAACATTGTATAGGCTAAATTCAGCATTTGCTACAGTATACATAAGCATGTAAAATATACAAAAACTTTTTCTTTCAAATTTCCAGTTAATTGTGTAAGATTGTTTGATCTCTGGCAACTTCACATGGAATGCCACTTGACAGTAAGCCACTAATAGCTATTTTATTCAGGTCTCCTAAACAGATTTTCATCTTTCTTATGTAACTTTCACTAAGACCTCCATGCTTCTCAATTCAACTTGTAAAAACATAATACAAGATATTGACGAAAGACTTAGTATGGTATTGATACTGAAATATTTCTCTGAAAGTTTTGTTAACTTACTCTTGAAGGAAATTAAGTTGTTTTGATATTATACACTTAGAATACATTCAAATTTGCCATTTTTCTTCTACTTATTTTCCTCCAGGTGTGCAAAAGAGTTTATTTTATTATCTGTCCCAGTGTTTTTCTGAAAACTGAAGTTATTGTTGCGTGTCCATAATTCTTCAACTACTCCTTTGAAAAGCCTGAAAATATATTCATAATTTTTCAGTCTTCTGGAACATGGTTTGTTCTCTACATGTTCTCAAAGATAAGTGTTAATGAATGCACAAATATGTCAAATATTTGAAAAATCCTATTTTTTTCTGAGTAGTCTCCAGCTGTTCCCTATCCATTGTACCCTGAAGTCTTATGCATGCTTATCTCATGCAGCAATCCCTGCAATGGACTTTTAGGAAGACAAAGATACTGAGTGATTCTTCTCTCTCTTCATTATACGTTAACCACTTTGTGTTTCCTTAGAGAATTAATTAATATCCTACTTGCTTTTTCTCTTACTACCAATGTAATTTATTTAATTGCTCTTAAATTATTAATATTATTTTAAACTGAGTTAATCTGATACCTAGTGTTGATTTACTAAATCCTAAAAATGAAGAGCCTGAAAACTTTGAATGACTGTATCTACAGAAAATATTAAATTATTCTAATAGGATATCATTCTTTATTAAGAGAACATTTCCAGACGGAGAAGAAAATGATGGGTTGAAGGCTTTTCTTCAATTTTAAGCAACTCCATGCATCAGGCGCTGAAAAAAAGTCTGCTGAGGAACCCCAGTAGAATGAAACCGAAAGTACTTGGAAAACAAGAACTTTTAAGAGTTTACTGCTCACAGCCGGAGATCAATTCCTCTTTGTCCACTGTTTCTAAACTGGAAATCACCTCTTCTCATCCTTTGAAACAGTTCAGTCCCTTGCCCTGTTTTGGACTAGGAACAAAGTCTTTGGGAACACAGAATCTCAAGCCTGAATATGTAGTACAGTATATTAATATATTTACTAGGAGACCACAGATAATTCTTAAGTATAGAAAATAATATTTTATACTTTTCCATAAATGGATAAAATTCACAATTTGAAAATATTAAACAATACAATGAAACACACATACATTGCCAAAACCATTGATTTTCCTGGAAAAGCAGTGGTAGCTGAAATTTCATGGCACCTACACACTTTATTACAATAATAAAAACAAACAAATTGTTCTATTCTAGTTTTACCCCTGCAAAAAACACAACCTAAAATCATAATGGCAGTTAATTTGAATTATATTTGTGAATGTTCTTTTTTCTATAAATGTAAATTACAAAATTGTTTATTTCCATTCTGAGAAAAATATTGAGTCACAATAATGTTTTTATTAAATACTTGTGATTAAAGGAACTTAAAAAACATTCAAACAAGTTGTTCTTTTATACCTTTTCTGAAACTGCCATGCTGTATTTACAGACTAAATAAAAAATGAAGCAATAAGGTTTCAGTTAAACAGAACTGTGTTAAAAAATCCATAACTGGTTTTTTGAGTATTATACAGAGAAAGTGATTACTTTTTTTCTATGTTATCCTTTTAAAAACATGTTTCAAGGTCTATATTTCATTATTTCATAGGGTATTATCATCTTACCATAAAACAATTGCAAATAAAATCACTTAAATGTCCTAGGTAGAAGTTAGAGTGCATCCTGTTCTAGCCATCTGTAATTTTTTTTGGTCATGCACCAAGTCAACTTTATTAAACTAGTCCACACATTATTTGAAAAGGAAAGAAAATCACTTGATGCTCTCAAGTACTTTAATAATAGTGTGTGTAAAGAGAGGGATAAGGAAAATGACCACTTAAATGCCTGAGGGCTCAGCAATGTATCTTCAGTGTGGTGGGCAAAGGTAATGAAACAACATGCTAATGCAAATTAATCACAATATATGTAGGTTTCAAATTAGAATTCAAAGGTACAGGTTGAATGACAGTCTTTAGCACTAGCTTAATATAAATAGCTCAATTTTTCAGTTGAAAAGATGGCACTTTAAAAGTATGCAAAGTATGATAATAGCTCGACATTTACAGAAAGAAACAGAAACATGAAAGGAAAAATCCTCAATGTGATATTGTATTTATATGTTAAATGATGTGTCAAGCATTTCTTATCAAGGAAGAGGCAAGGATTAGTTAGTGTTTGTAAAGTCAAAACTGCCTAGAATCAAGTCAGTCATCACTCAAAAGTGTCAGCTAACACTATCCTTGCAAATTTGTTTGCATTCAGTTTTTTTGTTCCTTCTGTAAATTATGAATATTTTTAGTATTTTGATAGTACAGGGGAAAAAATTCTCTCAATCTGCATTCTTATTACTACTTCTTCATCTAGGCTTTAAAGTATGCCTGTAAGTAAGTATGCCTGTAAGTGATTTTCTTCTTTCCTGGACTCTTTTAAATTTATTTGAAAATGCTGGATTACTTTTTTTTTTTTCTTTTTTTTTTTTTTTTTTTTTTTTTTTTTTTTTTTTTTTTTTTTTTTTTTTTTTTTTTTTGGTTAAACTTCAATAAATAAATGCAAAAAAATAACATTTCAGTTGGAAAAGGAAAAAAAAAACCCCATCGATATGATAAATTTTAGACATGGCCATATCTTTTAATTAAATCACATTGGAAAAGCTGATCTCAACTTAGTTAACTTTGAGATACCACAAAATAAGTTCCCTTGGTTAAGCAGAAGATCAAAGAAAGAACAAAATTGCACTGGTTGGTAAATTACTTAAAAGCTATTTTGATTAAAGAATGGTAGCTAATAATCAATTTAATTTTGTTAGAGACAGTACCCCACTGATAATAAAGCTAGAATATGTAGTTAACTTATCCTCTATAAGTTGGCTCTACATTTGATTGATTTTATGCAATTCTGGACACAGATTTGCACTCTAAAGACTTGTGAGGAAAAGCCAACCTTAATTTTAAATTTATGCATAAAAAGAAGCTTTCACTTAAAAAAGAAGAGAAAGGAGGAAGAGGAAAAACAAATAAAAACCAAAAGACTTTCAAGTTATAAATAGAGGTGTGTCATCTGAAAACATAGCTCCACTATCTTTAGCATAATTATATTCCCAAGGTAATATTGTTGTTGGCCATTTTCTTTGAAAAATATGTTTTCTATACAGAATTGTGAAAAGAATAGAGACTTCACAACCAACTGAAAAATGTATGCACCAATCACTTCTCACAAACCATTTCTTGATAACTTTGTAGAAATAGAGCAAACATAGATGCAACCTAAGCTGCCTGAGTCATGGCATAAGAGAATTCTTCCATCTATCCCTACTAGAAAAAGTCGACTTTCTCATTACAGGTGACTGTGAAAACACTGATTACAGGCATATTGTACCAATTTTACCTGACTTAGGTGGCTGACATGTGGGGACATTCCTATCCTCTGTGTCTTGTTTCACAGGTGGGGCCAGTAGGAATGTGAAGAATATTACAGACCTTAGCACATGTTTGCTTCAGATTTAGTTCTAACATCATGCTAGATATCTCTTCAGTCTGAGTACCTCAGCTGCTAAATATTATTCAGACTGAGTGAAGTTATCACAATATGTTTCTTGTATTTATTCCCAAGACTTTTGACTACCTTATCATCTGACTGCACCAGAGCAATCACTAACGTGTCCACATCTGCTTGAAAGTACACTGGGCACATCTCATTGCCAAGAATCACATCAAGGTTTGGAGACCAATGCATCCTTTCTACATCCTTGTTTAGGATCTACAATGTGCCATATACATTTTTTGTCTCACTGTGAATTATGGAAAACAAGTTAAAATAATTAGAGTTATATACATTAATAGCAGGCAGGCCTTGTGTATATCAGTGGTACAAGGAATTCTACCATGAACATTACTTTATTGCTTTGCATTACATCCAAGAAAATCTTCCTGCATAACCCATTAAATAAGATTCTTAATATAAGTGAGAATAGTGGACTCTCTTTTCATGTCTCTTGGAGTTCTTCTTTTAATAGTATTTTAATGTAAAAGGTATTAAAATTGAATATAACAAAACAGAAAATAATTTGGAATTTCTTTAAGAATGAATGATCTTAAGTGCACTTTTTTTTAATATCTAGTGGATTATATGCAAATCTTTCTTGAAAGTTTGCCTTTTCCTGAACTCAAGAGCACAAGCTTCAACTGTTGATGAAGGAAAAGAAATTACAATGGTGGAAATTTTGATTTGTATTTTGAATGAATTATTATTTACCTTTCAGATTCATATAACAGATGGAAATTGAATGGAAGGCTGTAAATTGCACATTTCTTAATTAGTCCACTTCTTTTAATTCCATAAAGGGTGATTAATTACCAAAGAGTAAGTTAATATTCAGTCATATTGCTATAAATTTTATTTAGTCTTTTAACATACCACTTCCAATTTACTTCACTCTGTTTTGTAAGATAATGCCAATCCTCCTGAAATATCGACTAGGGTGGAAACTTCCATCTTTATAAACTACTGTGTCTTTAACAACCTCTATAAGAACTGTAGTGTGTAATGTTGACTGACAAGAAAATAGTTTACTTTTTTGTTTCAACTGGTTAATTTCCTAGAATCTATTTGGCTTTTGCCTCCCCCCTATTTCTGTATTGACCACTAAAATAAAATTGATCTTCTGCCTACGAATTCCTGCTGCTTCATGAGCTCTGTTACAATTCAACATAATCTATTTCCAACTGATGTTGAAAAACATAATAAGGTCACAGCAGGGAAGATTTAGCTTCATTAAAACATTATTATTATAAAAAATAAAATGATCTAAAGTAAATTGGTTCTGTCCTTGTGGTACAGTTTGCATATATCCACATTAATCTGAGCATATAAAGCAGCAATAAATTTGCTAGCCCTATTACATTACAAATAATTCTCCTTATCTTTCATTTCACCATGGGAACCTCTAGTGGCAGATGAAGATGTCAATACTTCACTTTCCAGATGATATCTACCTTTGTAGGATAAAAAGATATTCACCTCCCTGAAAGGGCAAAAAAAAATTCAATAAAAATGTTTATCTCTGTTTCTAAGTTGTTTTGCTTTTCTCTGTGCCTAGCTAATGTACATAACAAAATTATTTAAAAGAAATGAGCATGCAAGGAAATTAATTTTGACCCTATCAGACTTTCATTTATCATTGAATTCCATAAGAAAAGGACTGTGCATAAAGATTTAAGATAGAGAATCAGTGATTGTTTTATTAATCTAGTTTAACTGATACTAAAATCTGACAGAACGAATTACTGGTTGCAGGAAGGAAGGCTTATCAAGTCATTACTACTTTCAAGGTTCTCACTTCTCTTTCTCTTTGCCTACACCTGCTGGCAAAGGATAGGCTTTTGCAGTTCATTTTTTCAGTTTATTTTGGACTGCTTTTAATTAAATTTGATGGCCTGCTTCTGCAGCAGGACAGTTATTGGAACTGCACAGCATTTTGCTGTTATAATGATGGCTCCCTTGATGTCTGTTCATTATTAACTGCTTTTCAAAAGTGATTCTCTAAACTCTCATTTTATAAATATTTAAATAACTGTGAATTTCTGCAACATAAATATCTGGGCGCTACTGATAGGAATTCTATTGCCTATTTAATATGTTTTACATAGTAATATGATTTTTAAAGAAAGTTATACATTATAATGTTAATTGGGAAAGTGTTGCCCGTAAATCATGTTACTTGTAAGTGTCAGCAGAAATTGTACTCATATTTCAAAGCAGCTGTAATCAATGAATTAGTCAGTAGTTTGTGAACTATTGCTTATGTGACTATATTTTTCACACATCTTAATTATTCATAGCAACAGAAAAATAAGTAAATAATGCAAAACAAACAGAACTCTTATGATCTTTGCTCTACAAGAGATATTACTTAGATTAACTTCAATGTCTTCTGAAACAGATTTCCATTTTTTAAATACAAAGTTACCAGGAAAAAAGAAGGTAGAGCAAAGAAAAGGGATGCTTTTTTCATTACCAGCACTTTGACTAGCATGAGACAGGAGACAACTTACACTTAAGTCTGGTGAAGACCTAAAATTTTCAACAGGTAGAACTTAGTTCTTATACCAGATTACTCCTTTTTACTGCTAAATGGGTCAGCTACTTGCCCCATCTTTCCTGGGCCTGGAACCTTAAAGAAATATAATACTCTTCTAAACATTAAAGAAAAGAATTTGCATGTCCTTTTTCAGGTGACAAGTTCTTTGTTCTTCAATGAGTCACAATGGTTTTAGAGAAAATTATCTTACAGGAGAGATGTATTCAGTACGAGTAATATGAGCAAAATGCCGCATAGCACTATTCAGTAGTAAACAAATTTCACCTATTGAATACATAAAGAAGAATAAGGGGGAGTTTGCCATCTCGTTCTGGAAGCTTAGAATTATTTTAGAACATTTTTCTCCAGAAAACAGTAATTTTCTATTGCAAACTGGCTACCTCTGACTAAAGGTCTTTCTTGCTATTTACCATCTTCCTAATTGCTTTTGCATTGCATATTTTTCCTAGGTTTTTTTCTTTCACATAGGCTTCTCTGCTGAAATTTATAATGTGTCCAGTTTTAGGGATTACCTGTTGCTACAAGTTCCTCACACACTTTTTTTTAATCATTTAAAAGAACGTTTTAGTTTTTATACCTTTAATAAAACAAGACAGTAATCATACTTAAAAAGTGGAAATTCTTATTAGTTAGAACTATGCTTTACATAAGCAAAATGTGTGTGTATGCTGGCCTTCTACAAACATTCCAATGGAGGCTTTCTGGTACAAATACACTTAATTAAAAATATTCCAGAAAAGGTAAATTTAAAGTACACCTAATTCCTCTGCAGACATTCAGAAATCAAAGTTTGGTAAAGATTGATTTAGTTTATTGCTTGAAGTAAGCCTACACTGGATGCATCAAGGAAGCTACTTTTTCATGAAGGTAACAAAGCCAGGCATATCCATATTAGATTTAATAGTGATAGCTATGGTCAATCTATCTCTAAAGACCTTTATCCAGTTTAATAATTCACACACAGTTCCAGTATCCTTTATTTTCTACATAGTCAAGACTTTGAAATAACTTTCAAATGAGTCAGTTGTCCTCTGTTTTTCCCCTTTTCCTAAATCTCGATATATCCTGACATATTACAGAGGCAAAAGATATGAGATCCTTAATTTACGCATGTTTCAGAGTTTCATATTTTCAATAAAGTTAATATAGCCCCTTTGAATTGTCAGCAGGTGGTATCCCATCTGTCACACAAAAATCCTCCAGAAATGTCATACTACTGCAGGAAGTCTGTCCATCATCATCCAGCTGTCCATTACCACAGGAGGAGTGTTATTGTTCTGTCGCTACTAATTCTCATACAAGGACTACCTTAAACACTTCAAGGTAAGTGTTAAACTGAAGAATTTCCTGCACAATAGTTATCTTTAGCTAGGACAGCTTCTCTTCTACATATTCAGCCATATTAAGCAGAAGAATAATCTTTTCTAAATGTTCCCTACCATCCTGATTTGACACAGTTTGGTGGGGTAGAGACAGAAGTCTCCTCCCTTGAATTCAATACCTCTGGTTTCTCCAGGACAGAGAGAGATCAAATACTGGATGTAAGTGAAAAAAAAAAAAAAAAACAACCCACAAACCAAATTTAAAAAATTCTTCATCAAGAAGATTGCTAATAACAGCACCGACAAAACTGGGTCAAACAAACTGATGAGGAGAAACTTCCCAAGCCCTGCCAACCAGACCAAATTGAGATGGCAGCTGGCCTCCCCCACCCAGCAGAAAACACACATGTCCATAGGACAGAGACAAGATGACCTCGCTTCCATGTGGTTCACCTCTACCACACCCATAAAACCTAGCAGGAATGTTTGGAGAGTCGGCGCTGGAGTGAGGCTGTGGTGCCAGTACAGTCAGTCAGAGCAGGGCTCTGGATGCCTCAGGCAACTGGAAGGATTTGATACACGAGCTGGATGTGGCAGTGAAACTTGTTGTTGCAATTTTGATGTTTGTTGGTCAAAGTGGTGGTCACAGTTCATATCCATAGAGGTGGTGGTGGTGGTGGAAACACCAGGCAGCAAGGACAATCCCATGCTGTGAGGGAAGAAAACCCTTTGTCTAGTAAAGTTCAAGTGTGATCTTTTATTTGGCTTAGGTAGGTGAGAACACTCTCAGTACCTGCCCTGGGATGAGGAGTTCTACACTGGATGATGGAACATTTCAGGAGTCTTTGACAGCTCCTAAGATCTTACAGCTGCCTGTTGTGTCAGCACAGATGGATCCATTATGTCTCATCAACTGAGATGAATATGTTCAGACTCTGTGTGAATTGTCTCCACGCTTCTATAGAGGGGATTTTTAACAGCTGAGTAGTTTGTGTAAGGAGGAAGTAATTTATTCTGCCTAGCAGGATTTATTTTTCTCCTTATCATATTTAATACAAAGCTTGCAGCCTGAGGTGGTGTTGGGGATACCCGGGACCCAGAGGAAAGGGAAACATCTTTCACTGACTGGAAGGCACGCTACGTGGATGGAAGTAGCTTGGAAGAGATAGCTACTGAACAACGACTACCTGGAGGACTGCATTAATTACTGAGCTTTGAGGCAAAATCTATAAGTAGATTGAGCCTCCATTTTGTGTTTCTTCTCCTTCCGCATGATCTCTGCCGGTGTCTACACAGGCCCAGCAACAATCCCTCATTGGTTGTTTGGTGGGAAGCCTACAGTTTTCTCTACCCAGTTATAAAAAGTTAATTACCCCCTATCCAATAGTTATCTGCAGATTTGCATGCTCTGCCTGTTACCCTCCTACTTTCCAGATCCTTCTTCCCTTTCCCCTATAAAACCCACCATTTTGCAGCAATAAAGGCAGATCAGCTCTCACCTGATGGCTTTTTCACATCTCTGTGTCGTGTGTCCTTCTCCTCGGGCGTGCACAGTGTGTGGCTTTGCCTCCAAGCTCCTGACTATTGCCTTATACCATTCAGAGGCAAGGTCAAGAACCCTGACACTGGTCTGGTCCCTTCCAAGCGACCAAAACTGTGTCAAGGTGGGGGGTGAGCACACCCTTAGCACCTTCGTGGTTACTTTGCACATCCTCAGCTTGCACCTTGACTGAGTGATCAGCATTCCAGTCTTTTGTACTTAGGGATACTTTCTTCTCCTGGGATAAAAGTACAACACTTCTCTTATCTCAAATTCCTGTCACAGTCGAAATTAGTAAGCATATTTGGGGAAAAGAGAAAAGAAAGGGTGGGTTCCAACATCTTTTTGTAACCTGGGACACCTACTAAAAAGGAAAATCTACATTTAAAGTAACAGTTCCATATAATCCAGAAATCTTCCTAATTATTTTACCAATTATTTTGTGTAAATAGCTGCTATTTCTCCAGATAAAAATGTGCAACTTTTTTTGTCAGACTGGAGAGACATGCACTAATATCTCTTTTTTTACAGTTTTATTAGACCTACTTAGCACACAGAGTTTAAGCTGAACACACTTGCATAGTGGTTTCCGGACATGTGTCATTTGCAGCCCTGAGAAGCAGAGGAGACTAGCTGGAGTGAACAGAGAAAACTGCAGTTTCAGTCTGAAGAGCTGGTTACAGACAGTGAAGCCAAAAAATGTCAATGGAGATATAATTTATGAATCTATTATGTAATTATCACTCCTCAGCCTTCCCTTTGCTGAACGTGAGCACCCACGTTTGGAATTTGAAGTTAATACCTGTATTATTGCCTAAGAACTGTACTGTGGTCCACTGCAAATTAAAGTTCAGTTTGTGTGAGGTATTTCAGTGATAATACAATAGGTCAACACTGAGTTGATCTGTCCTGCAAGGACTGAGTTTCATGGGGAAACCTGAAACTTACCACGTCTGGAACAAGTTTCATACAGACTTCAGAAAGGACTTCAAAGGCAGATAAAAAAACCCCAGATGTATTAGCTGCCCTCTTGGAACACTGCTGAGCTTTTTACAACCTCACTAAATGTGTTGAGATGAGAGGGATCAGGTGTTATATTTACTGCTAATATGCTTTGAAGCAGTAAATGTTTAAACATGTGATTTTTGCTGTAGTAAGCAGTGATGTGTTTGTGTGCATGTAGGCTGCTTGCCAATCTGAATAACATTATTTGAATGCTAATGATTTGCAGAGAACAGTAAGTCAGATTTAAATGGCTTTTAAAAAGGACATACAGCTTTAAACAAATTCTTTTTTAAAAGAATCATATGGGAAAGATGAGGGGCAACAGGCACAAATTACTCCTGGGACAGTCTGATTAGATACTAGAGGAAAATTTTTTCATAGTGAGAACATAATCTACCTAGGGAAGGGGTAGATTCCACAAAGTTGGACACTTAAAATTCAGACAGGGTTCTGTTCAACCTGATCTAGACCATGCTTTTGACACAAAAGTTTGGACCAGATGATCTTTGAGGACCCCTTCTGATCTGATGTTTTATGATTCTATGATGATTATGGAAACATGTCCTCTATTATTTTTTTTTTTTTTAAGAATAGAATAAAATAGAATAATTTCAACTGGAAGGGACACACAACCATCATCCAGTAGAACTGCTCAGCCATTTAATGGTTGACCCAAAGGTAAAACATGTTACTAAGGGCATTATCCAAATGCCTCTTAAACACTGACAGCGTTGGTACACCAAAAACTTCTCCAGGAAACCTTTTCCAGGGTTTGACCACTCTCTAGGTAAAAAATTGTTTCCTAATGTCCAGACTGAACCTCCCTGGCACAATGTGAACCATCCCCAAGCATCCTATCCCTATCCCTGAAATCTGCAGAGAGCAATGTCCCCTAAGCCTCTTTTTCTCCAAACTGGATGAGCCCAAAGTCCTTAGCTGTTCCTCAAAGTGTATATTCCTGCAACAAAGCCTTTTCATCAGCTTTGTTGCTGTCCTCTGGATACACAAAAAGATCTTAAAAATGTTCTTAAATTGTCAGATCCAGAACTGCTCCAATCTATCCAGGTCCCTCTGCAGGAGCTCTTATCCCTCAAGAGTAAACATAACCTCTCAGTGTGGCGTCATCAGCAAACTTGCCTTCTTTCCTTCTGCATAATAATAAGATCTGGACCAGTGACAAACGCTGAGGTGGATAGGGAGAGGGAACCCCAGAGCAAGAGGCCTTTCCTTTTACCCCTTGCTCCAAGGGGGAACAGTGCTCCCTTCCCCTCCCCCCTTTACCCAGCGGCACCTCGTGGCCCCCCAGAGGGTCCACCAGTGCCAGCAGCCAGGCAGGAGAGATACAGGCAGAGAGGATTTTATTGTTCTGGTAATGGCTTAAATACCTTTGCAGGGGATCACAAAGTGACCAGTGGGAGTTCAAGAGGTCTTACAAACAGCCAATGATAACAAAGGGTTAACAACCAATAGATAAGCTTCTAGTTATCTCTTAGACATTCCAAGGATACAGGTAAGGGATCTTGGGAAGAAGAAGGGTTACACAAAGAGTTACAATCACCATTTTGGAAGCATGTTCACTTTAAACAATCATTACAACTTCAGCATACTTTATATCCTAAAAGGATATGCAACAGACCAGTAATAGTATTTTATTTATACTGTCAATATTTCAGTTATATTAACAAGAAATTATTTGGTTTACATGTAAAATGTGTTACATTTTCCCCCTTAACGAGATTTTGCCACCTTAGCATAAGGCAAAAAGACAGCATGGTCACATGTAGAAGCCAATGGATATTGGGGTATCCCCCATGCAGATAAAAACCTCTAACAAGGTTTTACAGACAATGTGTACATGGATATTTTCAGAAGCAAATCACCTTAAAAAAGTACGGCAGCCTTTGCTAGAAATTGAAGCAACACCAAACCACAGCCTTGTCAAACATCATTCTGTTTTCCAGTGACAGAAGCAATAGCTTATCTTAAGTAAAAGCTGTATACTTTTTAAAAAGACATGGACAAAACGATATATTTTGTCCAAGCTCACTTACGATATGATTGAACAGTTTTAGCTGAAACTTTATTATTCTGCTCAAGGCAAATAACTTTGCATGAAAACTGTCAGCTTGAATGTTTAAGTTTGGCAAATGAAAAGCAGTTGGAATAAAGGTTTTGTAAGATGAAAACTGGAGCAACCATCATGTCAGAAAATATATATTTAATAGTGTTTAAAAGAAGTCAGGAAGCAATCCTAAAACCAAAATATGACTACTTTAATGTTAGTTTAGCTGATATGCTATGTGTATCCTATATCAGAGGTTATAATACATATCAGTACACTTAAATAACAAATTGTATCACTCTCATTGATATATTCTATATTATTTGAAATTATGAGTAATGTTCATACTATTCATCCTATTAAATTGAGAATACAACTTGAGAATGGAGTGTTTAATTCTAGATGGAGGAGATTTTCCTGGAAGGGGACTTACCTGTCCTCACAAAGTTCTTTCTGAAATCAATTTAGCATGAAAATAGAGATCTAACCAATTCGTATCACACACAGACACACAGACAGACATGCAGACACATAGACACACACACCATCAAAAATTTAGTCACAGATATTACCTGACTTGAAATATATAGAAAATTGCTCAATAATCCTCTTAAGATGTATATCATATGAAATACAAATGCATCTTAGCCTTCTAATAATGCCAGTCTGTACAATATGACAAAAAACCCCTGTACTACCATTTCAAGAAATTATTTCCAAAACTGTTTTGCCCTTTTAAATACAAAAGTTTGTATGTGAAAATGAAAGTGGACTACTTCTTTTCTGTATTACTGACAGCCCTGCTTCATTTTCAAGACTCTAACATAGGATCTGGGACAGTATCTCCCTAGGTTTCCAAATATATTCTGTATAACATTGGGGAAATTAATTGCTCTTTCTGCACCTGAATTTCATATTTGCATAAAGAGAAGAGTAGTTTCTCTCCACAGGACTTATGAAAATAGAAGATGTCAGACTTCTACATGTTTGGTAGTGATAGTTATATGCTAGAAGATATTAATATATTCTCAATCCATCACTGTTTGGTCTGCTCTTAGACTGCCCCATTTATTTAGTAGCTTGTATTTCTGTTGCATATACAGTATAGTCACTATTATCCATCAGCAAATTCTGCACTTATAAATGTGAAAAAAGTACCTAAAATTCTATCTTGTCAATGTTCTGGTTTCAAACACTTTTAAATAAGGTGTTATTTACATAACAATGCTACTGTTCAGAAAATACTTTTAAAGTTACATAAAATCTTGTCAAGCTCCAATTTTAATATATAACAGCCTTAGTTTAAGAACTGCAGACAAAATGTTCATTATGCTTAAAGGGTATAAGTTCCCTGTTTTATCTACATATAACTTTTAAATTTTTTATTGATGAACAAACAGGAAATAGAACTTCTTACCCTGCAGAGAATACTATGTAAGTAACATCTCAAAAACTAACTAAAGGGAATGTCCATGCTCACTATTTGCCTATTCAAAGGGTTAAAAAATAGGGAGACAGAAGCTAAGCTTCTTCTTGCCCTTATAATCTGAGTCAGTCCAGAGAAATGTCACATTTCCTCTTTTCCTGTGTCTAAGAGAACTGTCATTTCAATATGTGTCTAAAGTCTGTTATCTTCCCACATATAAATGGAACAATTATAAGAGATTATAAGATTAAGAGAGAAATCATAGCCAATTATACCTTGTCAAATTTTGTCATCACATAGGACTTCAGGAAAGCTGCAAAAATGTTAACCTTCACCTTCAGTATATACTAATATCAGGGACAATCAGTTGATAATTAAATAAGCACTCTCTGCGGACAGGAATAGAAGACCTCATCCAGTAAGGGTACTAAAAGCTTGTGAAAATCTGATCCTGATGTTATTCAGATGCAAAGTGTTAACCTTTGTTAGAGACAAAAGCTGAAGTCCTGAGCAAGGGTCAAAATAAATAGGTTCCACTGCTGGGTTAATAGCAGATTCCTAGTGTCAAATGCTCTATTTTGCTGTGACCTGGTTCCCAAATGTAGGATGAGTACAACAGTTCCCTTGCCTTTTATTCTGTCACTGGGACAAAGATGGCCTAGAAAGAGACCAAGACAAAAGTATTCTGATGTCAGGTTATTTTAAAATGTTGTAACATGAGCAGCAATAATCTTTAATTCTATATCCTTAATTCTTGTGGGTTTTCTTTGTTGTCATTCAGATTGTGTTAAGTTAAATTGATTAATATACACAGACTTTATTTTTAATCTGAAGTAATCTTTTGCTTTAACTCTTGCACTTTGTTCTCTGGAAGTACTTGTGAAACATGTAACTTAGCATGCTCCTTGTTCATCTGAATTTGTTGTGTTCAAGAGGATAGAAATGCCTTAAACAACTTATTCATCCCACTCTATTTGTTCTGTGAATATTTTTCACCACAATGCCAGTTAATATTTGAGAACTATTTGAAAACTATGTACTGAATATATATCAATTTAAAGAAGAATCTGGGGTGCTACAGTCTGTAATAATATGCAATATGTTCCCTTTCAAGCCTAATTATTTGATAATTTCTCTTTGGATACTTTTACTCAAGAAGGTTATCCAGAACAAAAAGAGGCCCATATATTACAGTAAGGAAATACCTCTAAATAAATTAACTCTATTTCTTTTTCAAAGGCTAACTAACATAACTTGAATCTGAGCTGAATCTCTGAAAAGCACAAGGACCAAAGACTAGTTGACAGATTGCCGTGGATGTACTCTTCTTGAGTAAAGGTCAAGCCTTTGAATATACACTCTTTTGCAGTTTTGTTTATTTTTTACTGTCAAAAAAATTGAAAATTATTTAATCTTTAGACTCCTGGGTGTCATTTAGTCCAAGCCCTCTGTGCAAAGCACATCCAGTTAAAGCATATTGCTCTGGCGCTAGACAGATCCTGGTCCTGCCTCCACAGTGGCCACGCTGAGTTGGCTTGCACGCATCAGAGGTGGCACAGTGAGATTTCTTATCAGTTTCCTTCTCAGATTGTTCAATACTCCTTAGTCTACCCACATTCTCCTCTAGTTCAGCCACCAAGCAGAGCAATTAATCTATCTGGTCACACCTCTCGCTCAACTATTCTCCCATCCCCAGACCACACTGTTAGTCAGGACTCCATTACATCAATGTCCATCTCATACTGGGGTTCCCAAAGCCTGCTAGATGCAATCTCACAGCATGAACAGCAGTGCATACTTTCTTATATATGTTGACTGCATCCTTGCTAATTCAGTCAAGGATAGGAGTATGCTCTGCCTGGGTCTACTGCTGCCTTGGGGTCAGCCTAGTGACCCCAGAACTCTCAGAGTCATCATTTCAGAGCAGCTTTCCAGCTGATCAGCTTCAGCCTCCACTGTTGCCTCCCAGTTGCAAGACTTCACATTCATTTTCATGGGGTTCTCTGCAGAAGCCCTAACTTCTATCAGACTGATCATTCCACAAATATTTTGTGTCTTCTGCAAGCATGATCTGCACCATTATTTAAGCTATTAATGAAGAAAATTAAACATTATTGGTCTTGGTATTTCTCCCTGACAGAAATTACAGCTTTCTGGTCACTAGCTGGGCTTTGTATCGTGGATCATAACAGTAAGACCAGCAGTCTAGTCTGTTTCCAACACACAGTGTGGAGTGCTTATTTGGTTTATGTATCATCAAGCTGGCAACAAAGATCCTATGAAAACTTCAGCAAAGGACTTTCCGAAGTCTGCAGTCTTCTCATCAAGGCTATCGTATTGGATAGGCCTGATTTGCATGGACCCTGATTTTCCTAAACTTGTTAAATACTGAGTCTAGAGTAATCTAGAGTAATGTCTGTTCTACAGTGCACATAGCAGCTGTTAAAATAATAGTAATAAAATGTTACTTACCAGCCTCACATTATTATTAT
Source organism: Empidonax traillii (assembly GCF_003031625.1). NCBI lineage: Eukaryota > Metazoa > Chordata > Aves > Passeriformes > Tyrannidae > Empidonax > Empidonax traillii. The sequence goes on from NW_020955276.1 coordinate 2,100,767, forward strand.
GATATTTCTAAACTAATAATTTCACTTTGAAATAACAAATAAATAAAATAAAACTGTTATAAGTGACTAAGGCTTCAAATGGATGTGTATGCTGCTCAAAGTCCACATTACAAAGATGAGTTTTGATTTTTCTACCACTGTGTTTATTGACTGATAATTTCATATAATTTTTTTCATACTGTTAGACATACTGATCATCTGATATGCCATGTAAATACATCTCTTATATGAGAAGCCATTTTTCCATTTGACAAACATCAATAAGCTGAATATTTTCAATGCCTATGCTTCTCTGCTTTTAAAATAAAATTCATTGACAAAATATTCTTCCTTCTTTAAATATTACTGGGATATTTTCTTAACTTAGTGCATTGCATAAAACACAGCAGAGTGCCAAGCACTGTTGAGCAGAAGCCTGAAATAGCTTGAATGACTAATTTAGACAGCTTCTTTGATCTTGAGATGGGTTTTTGAGACATAGGATTCTAGCATCATGTAGTAAAGAGAATGGAAGAAATATTGAGCAAAATTTAGTGTGTTGGTACAGAAGTACTGGTGCTAACTTCACTTTGCCTGTGACTGAAGAAATAGGTAACATACTGCTTCACTGCAACACTATATTGCTTCAGCTTAATATTCACACATCTATGAAGTAAAACTTTTTTCTTCTTGAGAAGTAGATCAACTTTTGATTTCTTTGTCTGATATCATAATATTGAAATATCAGGTATTTCATAGCCATAGAAATAGCCATATTTTCAACAATTATAAAATTATATTTATATTATATCAATAATATATAATATATAATAAATTATATTATATATATAAATTATATAATAAATTATAATTTATATTATAATATATAAATTATATATTATATATTATATATAATATAATATAAATTATATTTATATTATATTAATATAATTATAATTATATTATAATTATAACAATTATATTTAGCAGGTATAGCAATCTCCAGAATACTTAGGCAACAGTCATAAGTTAACTAGATGAGATTTTTCCCCTCTCTAGGTATTTATACCATTCAAGATTGGCAGTTGGCAAAGATATGCATAAATCATATGGGATCTTGCCTATTAGTTGCTTCCTCTTATCAGCAATTGGATAATGGCAAAGAACTCCCAGAAGTCTCAGGGATTATTTAGTTTAAAATCTTGCAAGGCTTCATCTGTTAGTAGCCACTAACAAACTTCTTTTAGGCCCCAGGTTTTTTGGTTTCAATGAGTAATGAAGATTTGGAGAAAATATTCTGCCTATAATTAATAAGGGATTTTGTAAATGCAGCTATCAATCAACAAATTACTGAAGGAATGCTCTCACTGTTTCAGAAAAATTAAACATTAAACACTCACAGACAATAAAATTCCTAGTTGAAAGTTTGAAAAGAAATATAACTGCTTATGTAAACATTATTCTCAGTTTGAATCAAGAATATGCTACTTTAAGATTCTTTCTCCTCTATAATCTAAAAAGAACTTTTAGAGAATATTAACAGACTATCCAATGCAATTAAGAATCTGTGTTGAGTTCTAATTCTTTTATTTTGTGTAGCAACTACTGTATAAGTAATAAGTAATAAGTAATAGCAATAGACCAAGGAGACAATCATCCATTGAAGTTTCTAATAATCAGTTAAGCAATTAGTGATCCAAAATGAGTATAGCTACTGAAAAGAATTTAGCTTCTCGATTATGCAATATTATGCGGTATAGCTTCTCTATTATGCAGTCACTATGCAAGTAGCTTTACATTTTGAGCAATTTTCAAACTGTCAGGTATTGTAGCATTATGAACTAACTGTTAATTTTGCAGTGACACTGACATTTTCATTCAAAGTTTTTTACAGTATCATATCTTTTCTTTGTATCTCATAAGTAAGTATCTCTTCTGGTTACTCAAATCTCACTACCTCTCTTTCTTTCTTGTTCCCTTTCTCTCTCATCCTTTTCTTCTTTTTCAGGCTAGTGCTCCAGGTTTTTTAGAAGTTGTTGAAAGAGCAAAATAGATTTGCACTGAGAAATCTGTCTTTGAGTAAAATGCAGATCTGACAAACTGAAAACCATACTGCCTTTATCTTGTCTGCAAGTTCCCACTAGCTACAGAAAAGTAGATTTTTTGACAGCAGGAAAGAAAACCAGGGAAAAGTACAATTCTAAGTAAAATTGAGATACTGAAGCCCATGCATATTAAAAATTTAAGACTACAAGGATGAGCACTGTGCTTTAATTCAGTGGTGCCCTCCACATATTTCCATTAAGAAGTTGTCTGCAGATTTTTAAAATTTTTTTCATGTGTGTTCATAATTTCTATACTTTGTGATGGTAGCACTGCTGTCATCTCAGCTCTCATCACCTGAAGGATAATGTGGGGCTCCCTCAGAGACCATTTTGAGACAACCAAGGCTTCTATCTCTCATCCACAATTGTCTCTCATGAGAAATGCAGTAGGAAGGAAGGGTCATTTCATCAGCACCCAAATTTACTTTTCTTTCACCAGTTTTCTTCTACATCAATAGATTAGTATTTATCTATACTTTCTTGATCATTGAATATATGCATTATGTTCATGTTTTATAATAATTTGCTATCACTTTCAGTGAGTGCTAGAAGTGTCTAGAAAGGAGGAGGAATCAGAACTTGATGGCATCCTGTTTGCAAAATAACATGAACAGTGGAAGTTATATACTGATTTAAAGATATGTTTAAGAATTCCACAAGGGAAACCAAAGTGCTCTAAAATGTCTTAGAAACTGTATTTTTAATTTATGTTTGTTGCTAGAAATAAACAGAATTTGCAAATTTAGTCTGAAATAAAGCTCTAAATGTGCAAGACTTCACTTACTCAGAGTTGAGGCTGTTCAGTTCTTCCACAGCTGGTGCCAACATTCTGTCAGTCAAATTCTTAACTGGATTGTAAAGGGCGAGCAAAGCAGTTGCTTTTTACTCCCACCTGGAATAAAATACTGTATCAGTTACTTTTCTTTTTCACTGTCTTCCAAGTGCAATAAGACATTCATTACATTATCTTTGCCTGCCACATTAAGGGTGCATCAGAATATCTATACAAAGGATGGAAGCAATCAAAATGACAAACTCTGAATTTGGAAAAAAGAAACAGTACTCAAAGATCAAAATGAAAATGAATCTTTGCTATTTAGATACCTACATTTACTTTGCTCTGAAACATTTCTATTTGCTACTGCTAGGTGTTCTGACTTTAATTTGCTCAGCATCAACATTTAGAAATGCATACTTTATGTGAATAAATATATCTGTGAATAAATATATACTAAATAATTATCTGGAGCATTTATTTATATGTATATTGTAATTTGTTTCATTTTGATCTTAGAGTACTATTTATTTTTTCAAAATTTCTTCACCTTATTATGGTCTTTAGTCCTAAAAATTATGACAAATTACTTCTAAAACAAAAGGTTAATGAAAAAGTGTCTCAATTATAAACTGCTCTGTATCACCTTTGAAAGGAAATTCAGACAAAAAGAAGTCCCAGATGACTAAAGGAGGGACAAATATTTTATCAATCTACAAAAAAGGTGTGAAAAAGAAGATTCAGAAAACCATAGCCCAACCAGTTTCACTTTAGTTCCTGGTAAAAATAATAGGGTATGTCTTCATGAAAGCTATTTGCAGGCATAAGAAGGAAAAGCAATGGCAGCATGGCAGCAGGCAGATGCCTGGCAGCAGGCAGCTACATGGCAGTATGATGACAACCCAACAAAAATCAGTCCTCTGCTTCTCCTGAGCTTCTAGCACCTGGTAGAACCAATACAGTCACACAGAAAGAGCTCCTGTGAAAGCATATGACCAATGAGGTTTCTTAATGTTTGAAGGGATGTTCCTGGAGGTGGAGAGCAGGTGCAAGCAAGCCTGTGAGAGGTGTGACCAGATATATTAACTGTTCTGCTTAGTGGCTGAGCTACAGGAGGATGGGGGCAGACTGAAGAGTAGTGAACAGTCTGAGAAGCAAACAGATGAGCACAGTCTGACTGTGCCATCTCTGATGCGTGCAAGCCAACTCAGAGTGGCCACTATGGATCTAGGATCTGTAATTTGTTCCATGAAGAAGGCAGTACTAAAACTAATAAGGAGGGATGGAAGAGGCTACGGCATAGGGACATAAGAAAGCCTCTTGTTTTCCTCAGTAAGATACCCTCACAGAATAGGTACAAGGCCCAGAATATACTGGACAAAGTGATAATGAGATAGAGGAGAAACCTATGTAAGCAGTCTTGACAAGGTCAGAAAGATCAATCCTTCACAGTAAAACCTGCAATAAGACCAGTGTAAAGAGTGAGTTATGGTCATTGGTTATTCTCTCCTGTGCAGAACAGAAGCACCTATTTCCACACCAGACTTCTTCTCAAGGATGTGTAAGAAGCATTTGAATTACTTGTTCAACTAATTCATTAATTATAAACAACTGAAATACTCCTATAAAATTTATATGATGTAATTTCCTAACAACTGAAAGCTCCTCTTACTATATTCTAATTCTAATTCTAATTGAAAGAATCAAATTGCCCATCTTAGACACAGGAATTTAATATAATTCCAAGAAATGTAGCATCTACATTATTCTATAAACACTCTGTAATTTCAGACTAACACAATTGTATACTCTCTCTCTCAGAAACCATTTTGTAGTTGTTCCTTCAGTCCAAGCTTTAGTGGAAGTTATTCATACATAAATCCTCTTAGGAACAGACAATGTTTATTCAAAATGCCTACAGATTTGATCACAAATAGCTGTCTAGAACAGAACTGAACTAGAACTTTTTTTCCAACTCTTATAATATTTTTGAATTTCGAAACATTTATTCACAGGGATCATTCCCAAAGTGTCCGAAGACTTTGTCAGAAACCTGATAATCTTTCCAAAACAAAAGTCCAGGCAAATCTAAGCATAAAATTGAAATAGAAGTAATTTAGTGTTATTAAAATACATTTACACTGCAAAGATAAATAAGTAGAATGGTAAAGAGACAATTAAATCTCTACAAAGTGCTTCAATGATAAATACTTTTTATTTTATATATCCTCACATATCTTGCAATCAACTAATATTTTCTTACCAAAAATTATTCTAGTGATAAATTTTCAAATGGCTCTAGTTTGGAATTCTCCAAGGCAGAGGATCACAGGACACATATGACAATTACCTAATCACTGAATCATCAGCAGAAGCTAAGAAGTAGAAATCTCTTCTAATTTGTTACTGCTAACTTACTGCTAACTGGAAAACTTGTGCAGCAGTATCATGAGATTTTTCTCCCACACTTTTGTAGTAGGGAAACAAACTGAGTGCACATTTTTGATTTCAGTGAAGCAAGTGCCATTTGCTCTCAGAGTATCTTTTCCTGGTAAAATTTTCATAGTTTCTTTCAATATACTTCATCATTTCCTATGCCTTTTTTTGGCCTTCTTCCTCTTTCCCAGAACTGTTTCCCTTTCCCTTAGTTCCAGTTCAACACATTTAAGTCTCAGCAAATCTATGAACATTTTCAACATATTTTTGCCAATCAGCTCAGCAGTTGTTTTTTTTTCTTTACTAATAGGGATGCAGTTGGCACAAAGCTATTTTTGCCTGTATTTTGCACTTGTTATCAGTTGGGAACAGAAGGAAGCATCACTTTGGCTCCTGAAAGAAAGCAACAGATAAGCATGACGCTTTGGGCTGTCTGCTACTTCTGTTAGTCACCAAAGGAGCACTGTGCATTATTGTCTCTCTCTTCTATTATGTATGCTGAAATTCCCTGCCAGGAGGGCTAAAACATTTACATTTTCCCAGAAAATGGACTGAGAAAGCCAGATGCCAATACATTTGACAGTGTTAGAAAAAGGTTAAGCTTCAGCATCAACATCTACATATATGCTTCTGGCCGTGATGTATTCAGTTCTGGCCTACGACACTGCTGCACAAAGACACCAGCTAGACATTAAAGGAAAAGACATGAGAAGAAGTAATATCTTTTATTAAATCCATTGATAGAAAAAATGACAAGATGCTGGCACAGAAGTCCATATTCAAAAAAATGTAGGGAAGCAAATATTTTAGTGATGCTAGATGCCACATGGAATATTGTTATTATACCTTGTTTGAAAATTGGTTATTAAAACCATAAGACATAATAGGAAATCCCACTTCAGACATCACAGAAACAATACACCAGTGACTGTTTCCAATTAAGAAATGTTTTTCTTAGTAGTGTAAATTATATAAAAAGGAAAATTATTTATAAAAATGGCACAATATTCTTTCAGCTTCTATAAATACAACAAGAGTTCAGTAAGCTTTTTCTAATTGCTTTGGAACGAAATGATGGTATATGTGTGCTGTTGATAATTTACTTTTAAAAAAATGAGGGTTTTTTGCTATATCCCATAATTCACATGTGTGGGATATGACCCTATATTATACAGTTTTTTGGTTTTAACAACTCATCCACATTTATGGTTACATAAGCTTTTCTAACTCTTGAAATTTTATTTATTCTGCATCTTTTACCTGCATTTTTGATCTCCAGATATATTTACATGGAGAAAGTTCATGTTTCTATTATCTTTTATCATGCATAGGCAAACAACAAAATAATAGAACAAATTACATCTGTAATGGGTTTCTGTGGCTGGGTTTTGGTAGTGGGGGGGGCTACAGGGATGGCTTCTGTTAGAAGTTGCTAGAAGATTCCCTTGTCCCATGGAGCGAGTGCCAGCCAGCTCCAGAATGGACTTCCTGCTGCTGGCCAAGGCTGAGCCAATTAGGAGTAATAGTAACACCTCTGTGATAACATATTTAAGAACAGGCGATTGTTGTGTAGAAGATTTTCCAGCCAGGGAATAGTGGAGTGAGAACATGGCAACAACAAGGCAGACACCAGGGTCAGTGCAGAAGGAGGGGCAGGAGGTGCTTCAAGCGCCGGAACCGAGGCCCTGCAGCCCGTGGGGCAGCCCATGGTGGAGCAGCTGTGCCCTTGCAGCCCATGGGGGACCATCGGGGTGCAAAGACCCCCCTGCAGCCTATGGAGGAGCCCATGGTGGAGCAGGTGGATGCATGAAGGAGGCTGTGACCCTGTGGGAGGCCCAGGATGGAGCAGGGTCCTGCCAGAGACCTGTGGCCTGTGGAGAGGGAAGCCCACGCTGGAGCAGGTTTTTCCCACATAGGACTCATGGCCCTTTGGGGGACCCACACCGATACAGCTCATTCATGAATGACTGCACCCCATGGAGGAGTGACCCACGTGACAGCAGTTTGGGCAGAACTGCTGCCTGAGGGATGGAGTCACACTGGAGAAGTCCATCAAGGACTGTCTCCTATGGGAGGGATCCCATGGGAGCAGGGCAAGGACTCCTCTCCTGAGCAGCAGCAGAAACAACAACTGACTGTAACCCCCATTCCTCATCCCCCTGCACCACTGGTGGGTAGGAGGGAGAACATGGAAGGAAGGAGGAGTGGGGGGAAGGTATTTTTAAGACTGTTTTATTTCTCACTCTTTGGCTCTTACCCTGTTAGTAATAAATTCAAGTACTATCCCCACTCTGAATCTGTTTTGCCCATAAAGGTAATCAGTAAGTGACCTCTCCCAGCTCTTATCTCAACTCATGAATCCTTAGCTGTTTTTTTTCTCTCTCTCTCCTCTGTCCAGTTGCAGAGGGAGAGTGATAGAGCGGCTTTAGTGGTTACCTGCATCTGGCCAGTGTCAACCCAGTAATAAAAAAAACTATATGAACACACATCTTACTTTAAATGTATGTGACACCCTTTAAGAGTAATTTTTGTTTTCCCGGTGATGGAATATTTATTTCTTTTTATGCATTTAAGAGCTTCATTTCTGTCTTTATTTAAATGTGTCAAAACATTCACCATTGAATAATTTCCTAAAGACATATTAATACAATTTAGAAACAAACTAAAACAAACAAAAGAGAGAACAAAAAGAAAAGCATGTTTCCAAATTAAACCTTCTTAGTTTGTTAGGGTTTGTGTAGATTAAGTATACAAGTTTCTATTAATAATGTTGTAACAAAACCACAAACTGAAAAAATACAGAAGTTAGAAAAGTATTAAAATACATCTAATTTTTGTCAGGACTTGAGCACCATGGTCCTTTCTCTAAGTGTACATTGTAACTTTTTAACTGACAACACTAACAGAAATGTAAACTTCATTTATTATTTTCACATGCAACAAAAATTTCAGAATTTTTAATTCATAGCATCAGTTTATATTTGCACTATATAACACTGTAATGCATGACCAGCTTTTCTAGTACCTCTTTATATTGTCAGTCACTGTACCCTTATAGAAAAATTATATTTATCAGCACAAAGTCATATACTCATATACCTCTTTGTGGAAAGAATCATAAGGAGTCTCTTTTTTCTGTATCATGTCTTCTGGAGAACATGAGTTTATTAGCCTTCTGCTGCCCCCAAAGATGTAAGCTCTGTATCCTACTTATATACTGACCTCTCAAAAAAATCTTTCCCAAGCTTTCTTGACCTAACAAAAAAGATTTTCATCAACTTCAATATCTTTTAGATAAGATTGCAAGTCCTTACACTAGAAGAGGGTCCCTTCTTAAGATAGAAAGAAACTTGACAAAAATCCAAGATTTCAGATAGGTCAATGCAGAGAGCATATCTCTTGCACATCCTCACAGATTGCAAGGTGTTAATAAATACATTGATCCTCTATTCAAATTTGAAGTGACTGAATGTTCAGCAACCTGATTTAAACCAGAAAACAAACGCCTTTTCTATGAAAAAATAGAAGCAAAGGCATTATCTAGAGCATTGTGGAATTACAAGAGCTGATTTCTGAGCACAGATTCTAACTTCTCTCCCTGTTCCAAAATTGTAAGAGTTTACTTAGTACTTGAGATCAGAATCAACTAGGATTTTGTCGAGAAAGATATTGATTGTGGTTTTCAGCATTTTGTCATGATAACACAAGAGGAGTCTAATTATAAACATTTCCTGTCTGTTGTGGTAAGATAGCGGGAAGGGAGCTGCAGGGATGGTTTCTGTGAGAGTAGGGACTTTCACCACGAGACAGAGCCGGTTGCAGCCAGCTCTAAAATGAACTCACCACAGGACATAGCTTAGCCCACCAGCCAAGATGACTGTGCTTCTCTAACATATTAGAAAGGGCAAAATATACCATGTAGCAGCTGTGAGAGAGAGGAATGAGAAAAATGTGAGCGAATGTGAGAGCTTACAGACACCAAGGTCAGAGGAGGAGGAGGAGGAGGAGGAAGAGGTGCTCCAGGCACTTGGAGCCGAGATTCCTGTGCAGCCCGTGAAGAAGACCATGGTAAAGCAGGTTGTCCCCTGCGGCCATGTTGGAGCAGATGTCAACACTCTAGGCCATGGATGACCCCACATTCGCAGAAAAACATGACCTAAAGGAAGCTGCAGATTGTGGAGAGCCCACACAGAGACTGTGGAGAGATGCCCAAGTGTTGGCAGATTTGCTGGCAAGATCTACAGCCCACGGTGGGGACTTATGGTAGAGCAGCGTGTTCCTGAAGGACTGTATACCATGGAAATGACCCATGCTGGAGCAATTAAGGAAGGACTGTATAGTATGGGAAGGACCATATATTGAAGCAGGGCCAAAGTATGGAACGAAAGGAGAGGGAGAGATGAAATATTATGAACTGACTGTAACCCCAATTTCACATTGCCTTGCACCACTTAGAGGGGAAGGTGGAAGAAGAGTCAGGAACCAAGTGAAGCCGGGGAAGAAGGCTGGGGAAGGAAGAAAATGTTTTAGTTTTTTCGTGGCTTGTCACTATCCTGCTCTATTTTTATTTGACAATAAATTAAATTAATTTTCTCCAAGTGTGTTTTGCCTATCTCCTTGTGTTTATCTCAACTCATGAGCTTTTGCATTTTGTTTTTTCCCTGTTCCGTTGAGGAGGGTGTGGAAGGAACATGATGGATACATGAGCAATTTATATTGTGTTCTGTAGTTTTATAAACTTTGCTTTAATATAGCTTTATAGATATTATAAATTGTAAGTGCCAAGATGGCTGTGAGTTTCCTAGCTAGAACAAAAGGAAATCTGTGCCAAGAAGAAAGTGGGGGTTGACAAAGTAAATAATAATCTTATTCTGCCTAGATACCTCTTATAAACCAATTAAATGTGTATCTCTAATGTATGTTTACATCTGGACAGTAGCTTGTAACCAATTGTATGCATCTGGTCACGAGACCTTGTATAGAGAAACTATAAAACGTCACAACTCTTTTAATAAAGTGGACATATTGGAGATCTTATAGATCATGTGCATATGTACCCGAGCCCCTCCGCCAACAGGAGTGGGGGGTTAAAGAGTGGCTTGGTGGGAATCTGAAAGTCAGCCAAGGTTAACACACTACAGAAACATCTCATTTTTATGGAAAAAAAAAAAAAGTGACAGTTGCCTTGTTTTTGAAGAAAAATATAAACGGAAGATGTTAGGAAAAGTGAACTCAGATTTCCATGAGGTTCATCATGTTCATATTTAGCTAAAACTATAAAGTACTTAATTTATTGAACCTCACATTTACAGTGTTTATTAAGAGGGTAGAGATTTTCGACCTTGTTTATTATTATCCTAAATGGATAATCATTAATCAGGACTTTGCTGGTTTATTTTGTTTACTTCATTTTAACTAGACGCTTTTCTAATGTGTTATAGTTCTGTCCCCATGAACAGTGGGGAGACATTAACAGATGACAAGATATTCCATCTTATTTTCCCTGTCCTATTAAGGAGGAGAAGTGAGAGAGTGGCTGGGTGGGTATATGGCAGCTCTCCAAGGTCAACCACCACTGTCAGCCTTTTGATCTGAGTGCTGTAAGGGTTGGTAACTTCCCTTTCTTAGAGTTCATGGGTGTATTGATTGTATGCACTTCCCCCTGAGTAGGGCACGGCATCAGAGGAATCTATATATGTTCCTCTACTCCAGGTTTCTAATACTGAAAGGATTTTATTATCTGAAATATACCCAGATAATACAAAAACACTGTACTAAGTTTTGACTGTTCTTGTCAAGAAGTGATTTATTCTTACCATAAAGTTTAGAAGCTGAAAAATAATTTTCACACTATAACACTTCAAGACCTCCATCTACTCATTTTGCTGTAAAGAAAATTAATAAGTTGGCAAAAAATCTTCCAAACTCCCCATCAGACTGAGCAAAGAAAATTTTCTACTCAAATAAAAATCTGGTCATCAGCATGACCTTGATTATATCAGCAGACATACTGAAAAAATATTTTGCAGTGTCTTCATAACTATCTTTTCTTCCAGACTATAGTTGCAGCTAGATTTTGATTCTTCAGAGGAAGAGGAGAAAAACTACATCTAACCAATTGCTCATCAAGACAATGTACTCCTTCACTTTGCTGATGACTGTCTAAAGCTCTGAAGCATGAAATTTGATTTTGTTACCCGTTTAATGTATAGACGCAAGTACAAAGAACATTAAAATGTCAATGCATTAAATTTTGTTTTCCCCTGTAATCTTGAAAGATGATGATGATGACAGTGAAAATAGGGAATAATTGAAATATAGCAAGGTCCAAATGAACCAAAGTAGTCCTATATTCATTAAAAACATACACAGAGGTTATAATTTTTTTTTTTTGAGTGAAATATACCATTGAAATAGTTGTGTTATCAAAAGGTTGAGAGTTGCACTACTCTGACAATATTTAAATATCTCACAACCAGAACACTTATTTCTAATTCTAATACTAATACTATATTTGTCTAAAAGTTAGCTCTCAATCTCTGGCTTTATGCCACCATTTTGTCTTCAAAGTTAAACAGCTGTTTTCTCGTTTCCATTATAGTTATGTCCATATACATATATATTCATGTAGAATTCATCCTTCAATCTTCTCTCTGATTAGGCTAGACAGCTTAATCTTCAGAGGTCTTGCATTTTAAGGCTCACTTGATTCTATTTTCAGAATGAAAGCTCTGTCTTCCATCCCTGGCCAACAGTTTCATCCTTAAAACTCACAGCTGAGTGAATAATCATCATTCATGTATGCTGCACTTGGGTACAGAATAGTTTCTTAAATAAATTGTCCTATTTTTAATATGAAGACATGTAAAAGTGAATGCAAATGGCAGGAAAATCACAGAAAAGACTGGAAAATGCTTGGCTAGCTATTAAAATAAAGTTTTACTTCATTTTGATACTAAAGACTCCTATTATTATAGTAATAATGGTGACCAAATTGTTTATAATTACTTCTCAGGATAAGAAAGAGCAAATTTAGACATTACTCTAGGAATCTTAACCTGTAACCCTAGGGCCATATTCAAAGTTTATAAGCAATGAAATCTGTGAAATATAGTAGACTGATAAGATGTCTACAGAGATCACAAATACTTTGAAATGAGAAGGAAAAGGAACGAAAAAAAGAAAAAAGAGAGCGAGAAATATAACTGCACATGCTGGTTTAGCATACTGCCAAATATCTACTTAGATCATACTTGTTTTCTAATGTGAGAGAACATTTTTAAAATTAAGTTCAGTAAATTAATAAACAAACAAACACCCCACCCCCCCATCAATAGCAAAAAACCCCACGACACATAAGTTAATTCTGGAGGTGGAAAAGAAGATATAATAATATACTAGGAGGAACTGATCGAATAAACTGTCTTCTGATGTGCTGGTATGCAGTGTCATGACATGAGGCAAGACAGCTGGTAAGGAACTCAGACAAAAATTACTGTTACTGTAAATGATTTTCTAGCACAGAGTCATAGAATCATTTAGGCTGGAAGGGAACATGAGAGTGATTTTGCTAGTCCAGTTCTCCACTTAAAGTGGAGACAGCTGAGATTGGATTGCATGTTGTCAAGTTTTGAAATGGAGGCAATAAAAACAAGGAACTCCAGGGAATCCAGTTCACAGAGTCCAATGGCCAGAAAAACCTTGTATTTTTAGGTTTTGCTAGATCTGGACGTACTAGATTTGTACTAGATGTTATTACCCTGTAAACACTAGTGAACACAGCTTAATAAGGGAGACTGAGATACTATCAAACTTTAAATTGATACAAATTTTGAAAATAGAATTTTCTTCTGTTTAAGTATAATAAGTTCCATCTTTGATTTGAAAACAGAACGATGTGCCACCTCTTTAAATTTCCTATGCAATGCTTGCTGCTTTGTAAAGAGAATCATGTTTTCTAATTTTTTTTTATGCTACTAAATACAACAGATACACACATATTACTCTTTTTCTTCTATGTCTTCATGTGTGCGAAGCATACTTGGCATCTGCATATGTGGTTATTTTGAGGCATATGTAAAGTCCAAGCAGGAATATATATATTACTCTGACAATACTTTTCTTTAAAAATCTTTGTGTAAGAAGGCTGCCACACATCGGGGAATCTAAATTGACTACTGGCAACACATACAAAGACTGCCAAAAGCTACAGTAGCTTATATCAGGCATCAGAATAGCTGCTGTGTGCTTCAAAGAACTGGAGAATGGTCACTGTGTTAGCCTGGAGTAACTCATTGTGCCATCAGGGAACTGAAAAACAGACTTGCTTTGCATGTAGTCCTTGATAATTTACCTTGAATGTAAAAGTTATGCTGGAAAGGACTAGGAAAGGCCATTTCCTCCTAAACCAAATTGTCTCACAATATTACATGAAGAGCAGATTTACTATTGTGATGCTTTCATCCCTGTCAATGATAAATCACTAATTGTTTCAGTCATCCTGGGCTGTGTTTAACCCTGGGTAGACTCAACAGGCCTAATCCCAACTCCTATCTACAGTCTGACATTGCAGCCTGTCCTTATCCCCACAGAATAGCTCTGCTAGTAGCTTAGGGAGTTCCCATCATTCCTGGCCCCAAGGGAGACACTATCCCACATGGCACCTTGAAGTGTATCAAGGGAAGTTAGGTCGTAGGAACACGAGATAGATCACATTTAACACCTCTATAAATTATCTGGGTGATAGAGTTGTTTAGCCTAGCAGAGAAAAGGCTCAGGGCACATCCCACCATAGCACATCCCCACAAATCTGAAGGGAGGATGGAAAGGTGATAGAGTCAAGCTCTCTTCATAGATGTCTAGTGAGAAGATCAGAGAAAATGAGCAGAAACTGAAACATAGGAGGGTACGTCTGAACATAAGAAAAACTTTTTTCCCTTTTGGGAGTAACTAAGCACTGAAAAAGCTTGCCCAGAGAGGTTGTGGGATCTCTGTCCTTGGAGATTTTCAAAAGCCATTCTGGACATGTGTTTTGGCAACCTAGGTGAACCTGCTTAAGCAGGGGTGTGAACTAGGTGATCTCCAGAGGTCCCTTCCAATTTTAACCTTTTGTTATGCCGGCCAGCTGAATCCTCACTATGCAGGAACAGTTCTTGGTGTCATACCTTCTTTTCATTGCCTTTCTTTCTTTGTTCCCAAAGAAAGAGCTAGTTTTCAGTCTTACAGTTTTCCTAATATGGTAGTTGTAATGAACTATTTTCGAAATCTTCTCTCTTTTCAAATTTTTTTTTGTATAGCTTCAATACTGAATAAACTGAACAAAAGTAACTGAAGATATTTATAGAGCAAGGACAGAACTTGCTATGATACAGACTAAATAGTGAGTACACTAGATGAATATCCACAAACACCACGTGCTATTTTTTGCAGGTATTGCTCCTTGCTTTGGAACATACAACAAAAAGTCTTGAGATGTTGTATTGGTTTGATCTGGAAGACAGGAGATTATTGGAAGATACAAAGTCCAGATATTCTGGTTTGTTGTTTGTATGAGACTGACATTTTTAATAAAGGTTACTGAGCCAAGAAATTCTCTACAGAAAAGCAAAATGAAATATATTTTATTTTTTATTTTGTTTTGTTTTGGTTTTGTTTTTTTTAATAACAGATGAGGGTACAAAAAGGAGATAAAACCTGTTGTCAGTCATAATATATTTTAATCAATAGATAATATAGTACTAGATTTTATAGGCTTGAAGGCACTCAGCTATTAAGATTCTGTACTAAATCTAGTTTTGTATCAAGTGTAATTCTTTGGTATTTTCAACACATAATCCAATTATTAGTGTTATCATGGCTATGCTATCACAGATATTTGCATTTGAACTTACAGCAAAAATAATGCGATAAGTCAAATACTTCCACAAAATGGAGGAACTATAACTGAAACAGTTTAAAGATGTGCAATATTTCTCCTCAGTCATTTTGCCTGTGGTAATTTAATTATAAATAAGCTGAATGATGATTCAGTGAATTCAGGCACTTCTCACTTAGAATAATATATTCTGAGTAATCTACGTAGCAGATAAATAAATATATGATCTTTTTCCTTAATGTAGAAGACTGGTGTAAATCTAGTATGAAGTTGTTAATATATTTGAAGGTCATGATTACATATTGCAGATTCTTTCTGCTTACATCATCAAAAAAACAAAGAGTAAGCGCAGTGTTATGAATAAATTAAGATTTTCAACAAAGAAATCTGGACTATGTTGTAACATATCAGATCTTAGAAAGCACACTTGCCCTAGGCTTTCCTACAATGTATAATTTAATGTCTTACACAAAGCAAAACTTAGCCTTCTGTGTTGAACATTTTCTTCTTGCACTGTTTCACTTCTGTACACATTACATTACAAGTAATAAAGAGATCAAAACTAAATTTTTTCCTAAAGCAATTCAAATGCAATTCTGCATGTTAAGTACAATTCAAATCTGCTTCACTACATAAAACTAAAAAATCAAATATTCCTCAGGGTCTTAGTCTCAAAGCACTTTATACCACACAAATGAAGGATTTGCTCAGATTTTCATCATAAATCAGGATTACCGTGCAATTTCCTTCTCACTGTTATAAACCTATTTTCAGATCCCTACAACATGCCTATAGAGTTAGTTGTCCCATTGAAATGAAAGCAGAGTTAGCCAGGACTTTTAAATTTTAATCATATTAGTTATATTTTCAGAACGTCTCTTACAGCTTTCAGGAATTAATCTACAGGAGGACAAGGAATGCGGATGGGCACCAAACCGAACCAAAACAAAAATCTCACTCTTCAACCAACAGATTTTTCTGTACTGTCTCATCTATTACTTCAGCTTCATTCATGTCAGAAATAAGACTATTTATACACATACATTTTTAGTCTTTTGTATTGCTTTTAATCATCTCAAACCTAACAATGGCTTTACTTTTTAATTTCTGTTTTGACAAAATACACCTATTTTTGATTTATTTTTAAATTTAATATTTTACTTGCTCATGAGGAAAGAAATTGTCTGCACATGTCAACAAGGCCATAGAGAAAAAACTGTCAAGAGCCCATTTATTCCAGTTGTCACAGAAAAATAGTGCAAAGATCATAATAAATATCCTTTACTATGTGATGGTGATGATAATGATGGTTGTTGTTGCTTTCATTGTAATATTCCTATTTCCAGTACACAGGCTTTTTAATTAACCAGTACATGTGCAATAATTTTTTTTTTTTTTTTTGAGATTTTATAATGACAGCCAGGTCAAGCTGAAACTGTACGTTAGTGCACATGATTTCAGCCAGGTTTCGTATAAGGCTACAGGCTCTCTACCTGTTGTATAGTGCAGGGTCTTAGAACCTTGCTGTAGATGCCCAAGCCTGCACTTGTTTGTTTGCCTTAACAAGTGTCTACTGCCCAAGTGCCCATTGTCAGAAAGCTGTATTTCTGATCAAGAGCTGATCAACTTTACAAAAGTAACTGGTTGGTCTAGCACAGTGCAGTCCAGCTTCAAGTAACCTCCAGCTCAAATACTCTACTATTTGGGTCACATCCCTATGCTTATTTTGTTCCAGAACACTCTTTCTGAAAAGGATCAGAGAAGAGATCTTTCACAAGGCAATTCTTTATTTTTGGTTGACATGATAAAGTTTCATTTAATGAGTGATGCTTCCTTGAGACATATTTGGGACTACAATCTAAAATTATCGAAAAAACAAGTCACTAAAAGCTTTAAAAGCAAGCCCTTCCATGTAAAACATTCCCTTCTGCAACAGAATTTTAAAGATGGGATAAAATATAGGGAAAAAAATAGAACCTTTTGTGGTAACAGTATCCGTATAGCAGTTTCCAAATGAATATAGTAATATGTAGCCAAATAACACAGAAACAATTGTCCATGTTTAAGAAGTAAATCAACGACAGAATGAAAGAAATGAAGATACTTACCCAAAATTTGGGATGTAGTGCTGTCAGCAAACAGACAAAACATTCACTGTTGTTTTCATCACTACTACTTCTACCAAAAGAGATACCGAGCTTCAGCTATTTGAGGTCGAAAGCTACTGTCATCTATTGAAATTAGGCCAAGAAGGATGAAAATTATTCCTGCTTTCACCAGGTTGGAGGAATCAATCAAGTAGTTTTTATGATTTCAAAGAAATTGCAACTGCACCTCCTTCCTAACAAAATTGTTAATTATTTTTATAAAAGCAAGTTCATTGCATCTTTTGTGTACAAATAGTTTTAATGAATGTTTAGCCCAGACTTGGAATGACAATGTCAGGGAGGAGCAAGTTCTGGCCACTCCTCATGGGTTGGGATCCTGGAGTTAAGAGTGAATTCAAGGCTGTAGGGTAATGCCCCCTAATGACATGGAGACAAGGCAAAGGGACAGCAAGTCAGGCTCAGGATCAGATCCAGAGATAGTCTACTGGGGTGAAGCAGAGCTGAGACCAGGAAGAAAGCCATGTCCAGGGATCCATGTTGGATCAGGATTGAGGTGATACGAGCCTGAACACAGCCACAGCTGCTGAGCAGCTGCTGCATGGCTCAGGCAGGGGCAGAAGGGAGAGATTTTGTTGGAAAAGAACTCCCCAGGGAGGGAGGCAACCTTAAGCTTCTGGCTTCTCATCAGTGATGGAGGCAAGCATTGACTAAACGCCTTCATTCATTCCACTAAGCACCTTAAGCACCCCAGTGTTCAGCCCACAGAACTTCCAGGAAGGGGGCTGTGGTCAGGACCCAGAATGGGAAAGAAAATAATGACATAATCAATAACTTCCAGTAAAAGCTCTTTTGATTTTGCTCTGCTTAGGTAAAATTAGATACTAAAAGGAGTGAGTTTTTTATGGAATTCTGACTGTTGAAGTTGAAGCATATGTACAAAAACTAAGGAATGCAATTTTTGCCATTGGATTATTCATACTTACTCCTGCTATTTAAAACAATAGCTCCATCTATCATCTTGAGAAATACTGCATAGTTTTACTATGCTTATTCATTCAACTGTATCCTAATTCTGCAAAAACTCATTGACATGTTCGGTTTCCCAGTGCAGAAAGTGATGTTCATGATTTTCAACTACAAAAGTTAATATCAGTTACAAAGCTTAAAAGAATTACACACAAATACATGTAAATATTAATAGAAAAAGTATATTTGAAATCTGTGGTTGGGTTTTTTTTAATTAGTTTTCATATTCTTTAAATGTATCTCCTGTAACAACTGCTACCTTAACTCATGATTCAGGAATGTTTTGCCCTTTTTTTTTTTTTTTTTGCCTTTAGTTCCCTATTTGAAAATTTCTTTTATGCAAAAATTAAAAATTGATAGAGCATTGTTTTATTTTAGGATTCTTGGCAAGGTCTTCAAAGTATTGGGAAGTTTCAAATTAGTTGGAACACTAGGTTTCATTTTTACTGTGTTGCCTATATTATAGGTATTTCATATTGAGATTCGGTATAAAAATCTGTATTATGTGCTCCTATATGACCTGATGCCTTAAAATCCATGAAGAAGCTACTTACCATTTCTTGATATTTTTTATGACAAAACTTATTTGAGTAAAACTCTTTTAAAATTGTATGCCTTTTCTAAATGTTAACTAAAAAAAAATGAGAACTGTAGCTGACATTATTGCCCCACCATGCCATTGTAGAAACTAGCTGATGTGCTCTTGTGTACTGCTAGCTCAGTGCTCTGTGGAACAGTGTCATGATGTAAAGAAACAGAATTCAAAGATCATCCAGTGTGACTATAGGTTATAGCGCGGAAAAGATTGAGCACAGAAAAATATAAGACTGTAAGTCTAAAACACTACAAACTTTATATAAGTTAGCAGCTGAGTAATTGCATTGTCATAACTCCAGAAAGCTGCAAATGGCCACAGGGTGCAAGTACAGAATCACATTCATTATGTGATTAACATTTTTCCACCAGCAACAATTTTAGCTAAATTTTTAAAGGGCAGCCAAAGATAAAATGTCTGAGGAGTCTGAAGTGGCTGATACATGAGTAAAGCTGCAAGAAGAATTTATCATTGCTGGTGATATACAAAGCTGATGCATAAACAAGTAGGAAATTCAGTAATAAGGGATGTCAATACAACATGTTCTCCAAATAATAAAATCAATAGGGCAAAAAAATTAAACTTTGACAGCAGAAACTGATTTTGCAGCTTTCAGCCTCAGGAAGATCCATGCCTCTCTCAAGAGGAAAAGCCAAAATTTATTCCTAGACGTTTTGGGAATGCTACCTTTCTATAAGCTTGTGATTGATAAGAAAGAATCACTGTTGGGAAAAACAGATAACCTTCTGGGTTAAGAAAAGGATGTGTTTTTTTCCCAAATAGGCAACCAATTAATAAGCTATAAGGGTCACAAGAAGCAGATGGGAAAATGCAGAGAACCAGTACTCTTACTGTGTTTTTATAGCATAGTAGTACGCCAGTCAGTCTCTGTAGGGAAATAACCTATCTTGATCTTTAATTCACATCACTCTGAATTAAAGGTATCTTACTGACAAATTTCTCTTCAGGCAGAGGAGCTTTATCCCATCCAGTCATGCAACCATGACCAGTTCAGGATTTAAATGCAAGATTCGGACCTCATCAGCGAGGCAGCACCAAACGGTAACCACTTGAGGAGCCAGTTCTGAGAAGGGCGACTTTTAAAGGGATCCAGGGAGTGGAGCTGACCTGGAGCAGGGTGGACAGGAGCAGTCAAACAGGGATTTGGCACAGCAGTGAGGGTGTCACAGCAGTTCTCACCGCAGTTCGCACAGGCAGTATAAGCAGAAAAGGGTCCTCTCTGACCAACTGGGAGCAGCCAATGGAGGCAGCATACAGACTCAGTGTCTGGTAAGGGAGAGCAAAGAGATCCTTTCAGCCCCAGTCTTATTAGCATATTAGTTTAAGCTTCCCAGTTATGGTGGTGACACACTGTAAAGCTCAATCCCCTGTAGCCGCAGGAGTCACTGAACCAGCCACGTCAGAGCCCTCCAGGCAGACAGAGCTGCTGGTGGCAGACACAGCTCTCCAGGTCAGAGGTTGCCAGGAGTGCCTGATGCCTCTTTGTGAGGCTGGGGCAGATAAAAGTTATTTTTCAGAAGGTGTGTAGACTCAACCCAACTCACAGGAAGTCTGCTGTCTCCCAAGGGCTTGGGTAAGGGATATTACTGGAAAACTCTCCAGTCTAATAAGGTCCCCTGATTACTATCCACTATTGATTGTTCAAACTGGTAGTGACAACATAACAAAGAGAAGTCAGAGGGCAATCAAAAGAGACTTTAGGGCTCTAGGACAGTTGCTAGAGGGATCAGAAGCACAGGTAGTGCTTCTTCCTCTATCCTCCCAGTGACAGGGAATAATATTGATAACAATAGACAAATCCATCAGGTCAGTGAGTGGCTCTGAGGTTGTTGCAATTGGAAAAATTTTGATTTCTTTGACCACGGGATGATCTACTCAGCACTTGGTCTACTGACACCTGCTGGGATGCACCTATCTTAGATAGGAAACGAGTCCTAGCACAGGAGTTAGCAGAGTTTATTGACAGAGCTTTAAACTAGCTTGGAAGGAGAAAAGGGACAAAATCAGGCTCACTAGTTATAAGCAATGGGATGGTGTGCCAAAATTTGAAGAAATGGATCCTTTAATCTGTTTCGTGAGGTGTTAGCTACAATATACAACACATCAAATGTTTCCACACCAATGCACACAACATATGGAACAAAAAAGAGGAGCTCCAAACTTTGGCCCAGTCCCAGAGATTTGACATCACTGGCATACGTGAAACCTGTCGGGATGAGATCTGCAACTGAGGTGCCCCGTTGGATGGTTACAGGCACTCATCAGGGGGTATCGGCAGGGAAGAAGAGGTGGAAGGGTGGCACTGTATGTAATAGAAGAGTAAGAATATACGGATCTCACAGTTGGCAGTGCACAGTTGAGAGTCTCTGGGTAAAAATCAAGGTGCAAATTTCAATCCAAACCGCACTAGTGGTTTGTTTTTTAGGCTCAGTATAGTAAAATATACAGGAAAGAAGTATGGAGTTTTCTTCCAGATATCAATTTTCCTGCATTTTCTGATCCTTCATTTTGTTTGTCTCAAAGGTTCTCATATTTTGCAGCAAACAAAAGTTCAGAGTCCACTGTGTTTGACTTTTTGTTGGAATAAATTAGGTGCTAATATATTCTCATCTAGGATTAGGATAAAAGACTCAAAGAAAATTCCTATATACTGAGACCATGATTATTCATTACTTGTTTTGGAATATTTCATCTTCACTGAGAGGTACTGTAATCCATGGAATTTTATTGCTACTTATATTAAGAGCATTTTCTTGGTTATAATTATTACGTGCTTTGCTGATTCAGATCAGTTTTGGCTGATTTAAAAATTAATCAGTTTCATATGTAAATATGTTTTTAATCTTTTGCTTTCCTTCTGAGATCTGTAAGTGAACTAAATAGACAGTAAAATTCTCTAGTGGATTAGGAATCTATTTTTTTAAAAAACTAGAAATCTTTTTTCTCGTTTTCTTAAATAGTGAAAACATTAAACTACTTTTTTAAAGAATACAGAAGAGAATAGCATAACAGCACACCACAGCAAAACCTAAAAATATTTTCTATAACACAGACATTTTGAAATTAAAAAAATCTGGATACACATGAGTGTCTACAAAGCACAGATTCTTCAGCTGTATTGCCTCTGTGACAGTAACACCGTGGGAGGAAGAAAGGTCTCAGGTGGAACTGGGGCATGAATTCAAAGAAAATAAAACCAGAAAAATGCACAAGTAACTAAAAAGAAGTTGGGGGGCGGGGGGAATATATATATATACGTATAAAAATCAAGTAGAAACCATTTCAAGAAGGTGAAATCATAGTTTAAACGATCCGTGGCTGCCATACAAGGTTCTTTCACTGAGAAAAAAGTGGAGGAAAGAAAAAAGCCCCATCAGCCAACAAGATAGAGACTTGGGATTGCATTCCTGGAAGGTTGTTTAGCCCAAATTTGTTCACTCTTGGAAGAGATGATGAAAACACATATATGCCTAAAATCCCAAATTAGACTTGAATAGCCTGAGAACACTGTCATTATCTTGTGAATGAAGCAGATTTATTTGAAATAAGAAACAGGAAGCACTCATTTAAAAATAAAAAATGCATCATACCTTCTCACTATGAAAAGCTGTGTGATGATGACAGTGTCATTGCAGTACTCTGAGTTATGTCAAGCAGGACATTGGTTTTCTTTGATTATGCTGAAAAGCTGAATTCTGAATAATGGCTTGCAAACCAAAAATTACATCTGGGGTAAGGCTTAAACGAAGACATTCAAAGTAAGCACTTAAAAATTTATATTTAAAAAATTTCATATTTTTGAAAATTGTGCATCAATGGTTTAAGTTTCCAAATTAATCTTCAGAAGCCAAAAAGTTAGAATTAATCTTTCATTTATGAAATAATGAAATGAAATAATTTGATATTCCTCTT
Source organism: Empidonax traillii (assembly GCF_003031625.1). Lineage (NCBI taxonomy): Eukaryota > Metazoa > Chordata > Aves > Passeriformes > Tyrannidae > Empidonax > Empidonax traillii. Next base: position 2,123,598 of record NW_020955276.1, read on the forward strand.
TATCCCATAAAATAGTCTTAAAGTAGTACAGTGAAATAAGCTTGATTGGAAAATATTAGCATTGTCAATAGGACATTTTTTAATGCAAACTAATTCATTGCAAGAGTCTATAGCCCATGAAATGTCAAAGTCATTTTTTCTGGTAAAGGGACCCGACTCTTCAACATGGGAGTTTCCAATCTTGGAGTCCACAAGTTTTTGTAGCAAAACTTCCTGATGTAGAACAATTTTATGCACAGCAATCCCCCTTGATAATTAAATAGTTGTTTAAATAAATCATATTATTTAAGTAGACTGGGGTTCAAAAATTTCTTGGACAAGATAAAAGCTCAAAATCTGAAATTTTGAAGGAAAAATCTGTTAAAAAAAGTCAGTTAAAGGACTTGTTATCACATCCAAGAAGTAAATAAGCAAGGATGATGCAGAGTACATATTAGACAAAGGAATAAATACTTCTGTGCCTGCTTCCCTGTCAGAGAATCCCTGGAGAAAGCTATGCTACATTTCAGGGTTTCCCACAAACATGCTCAGTTGCTCAGTCTGCCATAATCTGTGTGGGCTGCCTTCCAGATGAGAACATGTGGAAAAGCAGTGTCTAAGCTTCACATTAGTCAGGGAGGTTAGCCAAATGTCTGAAACTGATAACTGGGAGCAGGGCCAGCAAATTTTTGGCATTTGATACATGGTTAGGTTTTTGGGGAACTAAGCCAAGGAAATCTTTATAGGACTCCTAAGAAAAATCTATTGAATGTGTCTAAATAATGCTTTCACTATTCTATTGATATATGGCAAGGATGAGTGAATTCAGCAGTCCTTATATTGCTGCAATTCTCATGAAATTTTATGAAAGTTTTATCTAATTGAAAATGCAGATTAATTTCTCATTGCTATTTTGAATATCCTGAGTGAGGATGTCTTCCTGTTAAGGATTTTTGATAATACCCTCTTTTTCAGAAATATTTTTTTAATTTTATAGTCACTGAAGTAAAATAAATTAAAGCAAAATGTCCTTTTTAAAATCAGAAGGGAAATATTGTCTAAACCAAACTTTTACTTTCTGTACAACATAATCTCTATACTTTATTCAAGTATTACAACCGAGTCTTGTAATTCATTTGAAAAGCGAGAATTAAGAGAAAAGTTTTGTGTTAGCACAAATAGACCTATATTTTTTCAACATTTCAACATTTAGTTTTGTTGTTTGCTTTTTGTTTGTGTTTGTTTGTTTGGTTTTTTGTTTTTTTTTGTAATATGCAGTACTATGAAGACAGATCTATTAGCATCAACAAGGTACTATCAGTACTGTAATTGGAATTCTGTTCCTTTTCCCATTCCCTTTCCCCTTTTCCCTTCCCTTTTCCCTTCCTTCCATTCCCCTTTCACTTCCCTTTTCCCTTCATTTCCCTTTTTCCTTCCCTCCCCAGCCCTCCCCTCCTCTCCCCTCCGCTGCCCTTCCCTACCCTCTCCTCCCCTTCCCTCCCTTACATTGTTGATCCATCCCAATAAGAAAGGAGGGAATGCAAGAACATCATCATATAAGATTTGGCTCTTAGTGTTTATCCTGCTTGTCGACTATTAAATTAAACTGAGCTTGATCTGAGGTCCCAAATCCTCCATACATTAGGGTTCAATGCCTTTTTAGGCAATAGTTTACAGCAGCCAAAGTTGAAGATAGGCCTCACAATAGCAGTAGAAAACGGTTGCCACATGAATCTGAGATTGTCTCTAGAAGTTTGAATTGCGACTTGCTTCCTCTGCAAAGCACCTATCAATACAGAAGCAATCCCAAGGCTTCCCTTGTGACATCTTCAGCAAGCATCTTGACAACCATGCTGTAATTAGTGTCCTTAGAATAACAGAACAATAGAAATTTAGAATATTATAGAAATTAGATATAGACAATGAGAATGATCATTTCATTCACCTGTCACTGACATGAAGATACATTTAGATTGCAGGAAGATATCTTGAAGGGAAAAGAATAAACCTGAAAGTTTCCAATTAACTCCAGGAAAGAAAGTAGACACTTTTATTTGTAAGGACCATAGCAGCAAACATAATAATGTACTTGTAGGGATTTACTGGATGCCAAACAAGAGCAATCACTGAATCGAATATGTTCCTTAGACTGTCTCCTGAAGTAATAAAGTGTGATGTGTGATAGTGGGCACCTGTTTGTTGCCATCTTTATTGACCAAAGATGTCAGGTTGAGGTGGTTATAAGTGCACATTAATTTTTGTGTCTGTTTTAATTATGACTGGTGTGGATGATTTATACAAAATGGATTCATATGTAATTTCTTTTAATGTAAAAGATACCAAACATTGCCAAAGTCTTCATGTAGAAAGTGGAGCTCCCAATTCAAATATATTCAGAATATGTGTGTGTGTGGGGGAAATACTAAGTTTTTAGTTTGCTGTCTTAGATTAGTCCTGACATTTCACTCTAAATAGCTCTAACTTCCCCTATCAAGCACTACATTTCTTTAATCATATCATTGCTCTAAACAATTTAGTAAAGCTTTAAGTTTTGATTCCATTTTCTTCTTCATTCACAGATTATTTAGTTTGATACCATCATGTAAAATAAATCTTATCTTCTCTGTAGAATAATTTTTTAATATACTGATTACTAAGTAGAAGAAAACTGCTCCATTGAAAATAATTTTACACTTTTTCACAGTAAATGTTATTTACTGTAATACATAATGATATCCAACAATGCAGCTCTGGGGTACCATTAACTGACACATCTGCATTAACAGCATTTTCGTTATAGAAATGTCAACCCTTTACTTCTTACAAGAAAAATCAACAGCAGAATAACAACATTCACCTGCTTTTACCAGACCTTCTTGGAATCTTGAACTATCTCTGCTTATAACATATTTACTCTACTTAATAGAGGTAGTTATAATTTTACAAATAAAGCTTGGCTGGTTATTTTCGTAGCTACAGATAACACATACAGTTTGCTCTAGGGAGAACAAATAAGGAAATTTCACTTTACATGTTTAAAATTACATAAAAATTTAGGCTGATGAATGAATAATAGAACTGGGAACAGATTATAAAGTTATTTGACATTGACCTACCTGCAAAATCTTTTTAATGCAAATATATTTAATCTATTTTTTCCACCTGACAGTGTCAGAAAGTAAATCTTAGGTGAACACTGCTATTACACATTCGTACTCTATAATCTTTGTTGAATCACTAAGTTCAAAAATCACTGACCCTGCAAAGATGCAGGTCAAGCTGCTTTCCTGAGAGCAGTTGATAAAAAAAAAATTCAATTATGTTAGAGAGAAGAGCCTACATTTTTCAGACTACATTAATAGGGCCACAAAGAACACAATTCAAAATGTGATTTCTGAGTCTACCAGTCATAAATGTAGAACTGTTTATGTACATATCCTAAAAAGTTTCACTAGTTTTCTAGGATAATTGATCTTCATTTCAACAATAAGAAATTAGACTATAGAAACAACCACCCTGGGAAAACAGTTTTCAAAATCAGTTATTTGTTTTTCCAAAATTGCCTCATCATATCTTGGTGCTTATATACATTTTTGTAAGAGGACACTTGCTGTTATTAGTAAATGTGCATATGCTTTCATTGGCTACTGAAGCAGAAAAAAAACCTCTGCAGGGGTAGATACACGGATTAACTTTGTGAGAAGATTTTATATGTCTATAGAACTTACTATCTATAATTATTTTAGAAATCATTATTTTTAGTACTTTATCCAGGAAAGAAATGCAGCCAACTCTACAGTGAAGGATAGAAATTGTTTTACTATTAGAAAATAGTGCTAGTATTAAGGATATGAGATAAATGTAAAAAAATTTGTTATAATTGAAAATACTATGTTAATTAACAACAGAAAAAATGTAAATCATTGTTGAGATTTAACTTGACTTTTTTTTGTTGTTGTTGTTTTTTCCCAGGAGGAAAAAGTTCAGGAATAAAATTAATTTTTCTTACCAAATCAAAAATAGCTGGTATAGTTTGCATGATAGAACTCTCTATCCAAGATCCAGATTTTAATATGCCCAACTTGAAGAAGATCGGTCTATACAAGAATATATATTTGCAGTAAATTGTGTTTTTTTAATAAGAATTAGGTAACAAGAGAAAGACAAAACCTGCATATTTCACTAAAATAGTCTTTTCTTTAAATATCGAGGATTTTGTGTTGCAGTGAAATAAAGCTGTTATCACAGTGTTCATATTATTGATTCTGATTCATATTATTGGATTCTAATTTTAAATCTAAATTATGTTCTTTCTGCAGTAATTTAACACAAAGAAGAACACACTTCTCAATTTTGTATTGAGTCCTATGCTTACTTTGAACTACTGAGTTTAATGGTTATCGATTACTACTGGTTGTCCAGGTTGGTAGCGACAAGGTTGATAAGAGGAGCACCAGAGCAATCAAAAAAGACTTTGAGGCTCTCGGTCTTCAAGGTCTTGTTGAACTGACAGGAGCATAGGTGATATTTTTGATTGCCTCACAGCAGGAATGAATGCCAAAAGCAGTTCAGGCATTACTGGGGCAGTTCATATGACACCAGGCCTGCCGGAGACAGATGAGGTTCACCTGTCTAGAAAGAGCAAAAGGATTCTAGTCCATGAGTTGGCAGGGCTGACTGAGAGGGATTTAAGCTAGGTTTCAAGGGGGAAGTGGAATGAGACCAGGCTCACTAGAGATGAGCCTGGGAGTGGCAAGCCAGATTTGGGGGTGAAATTGATAGCCCAGTTGAAGTGCATGTCCAGCAATGCACACAATATGGGTAACAAACAGTAGGAAATGGAAGCCATTGTGCAGCAGGAAAGCTATGATGCAGTTCCTGTCACAGAAATTGGTGGGATGACATACACGACTGGAGTGCTGCCATGGATGTCTACAAGCTCTTCAGAAAGGACAGGCGAGGTAGGAGAGGTAGTGGGGTGGCTCGGTATGTTAGGGAGTGTTTCAAATGAATAGAGCTCAAGGCCAGTGATGATAAGGTCGAGGGTCTATGGCTAAGAGTCAGGGGAAAGGCTAACAAGACAGGTATCCTGGTGAGAGGATTATAGACCACCCAACCAGGATGAAAAGGTGGATGAATAATTTTACAAGTGGCTAGCTGATGTTTCATGATTGTCAGCCCTTGTTTTTGTGAGAGATTTTATACTCCCAGATGTCTGCCAAAAACTCAGAGCAGAGAAGAGGCAGTCTAGGAGATTCCTGGAGAATGTGGAAGATAACTTCCTGTCACAGAGGGTGAATGAGCCTACCGGGGCTGAGGCCCTTCTAACCTTCTGTTTACAAACTAAGAAGGGCTGGTGGGAGATGTGGTGTTTGGAGGCTGTCTTGGGGACAGCAACAGTGAGATGGTAGAATTTTCAATAACTCGGTGAAGTAAGGAGGGGCATCAATGAGACCTCTCCGCTGGACTTGTAGATAATAGACTTTGGCCTGTTCAGGACACTGATTTGGGAAGTCCCTTGGGAAACATCCCTTAAAAACAAAGGGGCCCAGGAAGGTTGGATATTCTTTAAGAAAGAAATGTTGAGGGTGCAGCAGGAGGCTGTCCCAATGTGCTGAAAGATGAGCCAGCAGGGAAGAAGAGCAGGAAAGATGAGGAAGATCAGGAAAAGTCTCAGTCTTGAACAGTAAAACCAGTTATCCTTGGGACAACTTGTACTCTTGAAATTTAGTTTTTAATTGACAGTACGTGAGTCTCCAGAGGATGTCAGTAAACTTATTTTCCAAAATCCCAGAAAATGTCATTGACAAATTTCCAGGCACTTTTCCTTACTCAAATTTCAATCCACAAAAAGTACCATTTGGTGTTGAGAACATTTAAGTTAACATCTAAGTTAAAAAATAGAGTAGATAGACTGAAGTTCTTTACCAAAGCCAAACCAGCAACAACAACAACAAATTGTATCACTTACAAAATTTCCCAGATTGCGCTCAGCAAGCAACAAGATGGGTAGCATTCAATGATAGAAGAAAAACTTTGATCTATTAACTGTTTTCCATTAATTTAATACTGAAGATTTTGAACTGTATTTGATATGCAGGTCACAATGTTAACACTTGAAGCTTACAACCATGTTTTTTGTCTCTTACAAAACAGTTTCACATGCCAGTAGCTTCAGTGCTAGCTTCAAAATATGTTTATCTAAAAACTGTTATGGAGTGATCTTACAAATATGTTTTAAAACAGGTCACTTTTGAGAAACAGTTAAGAATTCAAAACATTAACATATGTTCCCAAATCATGAGTTGATTAAAACAGAAGCCCCAAACACACATTCTTAATTCATCAAGCCTAGCTACTATGCTATTGGAATTCGTTTGGCTAAATCCTAGTGTGCAAATATTTGGTAAATTAGCCTCGATATTGTGATTTCATATTATGTGTTTCTTAACTAAAAAAAAAAAAAGGGAAACGAAATTGATAATATATAGATTTTTTGGGGAGGAATGTGGGTCTTGCTACTAGTACTAATAGAACAGGATAAAGTGTAAATAACCTCTGAAATTGATAGTCTTCCTAAAGAGTCCTAGAAGCATCCTGATTTTTAATCAATAAAATTTCAACTGCAAATATTCACTGTTACTGTGTCATAGGATTGTGTCCACAGTAATGGAAGACTGAGTCATATGTTTTCTGAGGAGATGCTGATGTTGATTCAACAGCACTTTTTACAGGTTTTCTGAGCAAACGTGAGTATTTCAGATATGCTTAAATAGCTGAACATTCCAAATACTACTTTGTAATATACTGATTCTGTCCTTGGGGTAGGCACGTTATCTATGTAAATTCACTGTGTATGAACAATAGTGAGAGAATAAGATAGTATGAAGATTCTGTTAAGTAGTCTTTAAAGTTAAGAAAAATACATTTTTTCTTATGTAAGACATTACTCTTTTTCTATACAAATAAAATTAAATGTCATTGAGAAAAATACTATTCACCTGAATAATCTTTTTTATTTTATAGCAATTCAAGTATCTACATCTAATTATCTGTTTCTCAGAAGCAAATAACAGCTTAATGAAATGAACCCATTTTATTATGCATTTTAAAAATGCTGAAACAAAAATCTGAAAAAATATACAAATATATTTTATTTTGGAAGTAGCTATGCCTAAGGCCTTTCAAAGTATCCTTGTAAGCTACTTCAGAAATATCTTAATAGAATTTAAGAAATCTAAAAGTCTTAAATTGTAGACATATATTATAAGGGAAATAATACACAAGATTAATGTTTTAAACATTTTTATTAAATGAAAACTAGCTATCAAAGATCACAGAATTTTACCATTTCAAATCCTTTATTACTACCTGTTCTGAGAGCCCTATTATGCTAAGTACACCTTCAAACCTTTATACCTATGTAAAGTGTGAGAGAAAAATCCAATTTGCTGGGGGAAGGGTGTTTGTGGGGGATTAATAATTTTTGTCTTTCAAGATTAAATTTTATATGCAGCATTTCTAAAGAATATTGTGCTACTGAAGTGGTCAACCTCTTGTATAATAATGAAATGAGGAAAATACATAAATATTTATCTGAGGAACTCCTACAGGACTACTGCTGCACCCATTAAGTCATAAGGGAATTTTCATGCACAGAGATATATAAATGGTTGCACTGATTTCCCAAATGACTTCAAGAGGAGAAAACACAGACAACTGGTATCAGAATATTAGGTATCTTTCTTGTTTCTGCAATGATGAGTGTCTTAAGAGAACTGCTTATTGCGCAAAAATTTATCTTCACCAGTCCCTCACCCAGAACTATTTCCCCACCCTGACCAAGGAAATTATTTTTTAACCTTCAGTAGTTACATGAACAGCTTTGTAATGTACAAACTAACTTCTATTTTGGAAAGGAATTTATCCTACTCTTACAGAAGAGTGAATACAGAAATGCACCACTCTGTACTTGAAGATTGTATCTGATTTGTCTTTTAACATTCCACTATGATATTTTAATTCTTTCTGCTCAGCCTATCCAACAAAGAAGGTAATTTTTTTTCTCCATCAGTTTTGTGTCTAAAGAATATTTTGTGAGTTGCTCTTGCTACACTGAAAACCAAGGAAAACATATGTATATATAAGATTGAAAGACTAAGTGTCTGACAGGGTAGAAAAGACAGGAAAACAATAGCAATTTTAGCGAAATTAGTGTACCTCAACCTCTACCTCTACCTGGAAAAAAATATTTTATGTGACCTGAGTGTAAAATAATTGCATGCCAATGAAGATGACTACTCTTCAATTTTTTGGTCATATTCTCCTTTATTTCAGATTGGTAGTGTCTCCTGTGTCTTTTATTTTCTATTTCCCATGCCCATTCCTGATAAGAACTGCAGCTTTTCTCCCCTCTCTTTTTTATTTCATGCTTTTTGATGTGGAGAAGTTCTCTATCATACAGAGGGGCATACACAATATTTTCTCCTATTTTGTTTCATTTAGGTCTCTCCTTCCTCAGCATTTCTTTGCTTGAGGAAAAAATTTGTTGCTTTCCCTTCATTCTGGACCTTTCAGTTTAACTGAAAGTCTGACAACTGGAAACCTAGTAGACAGTTTACTTGCACAAAAAGTAAAAGAAAAGGCCCACTGCTTGCGAATTCTGAAAATATTTGTATCTTACTTGAGGTAATATTTATTCTGAGATAGTTTTTTATGTTTCCATATGCTGAATTAGAGATGTTAATTTCAATCAATGTTTTCAAACGACAAACAGAAATTAATACTGATACTGTAAAGCACAGCAATCCAAGACCAGTCTTTTTATAATACTATACTTTCTTACCTATAGCACCGTCATTTCTGTAATTGTTGGGTATTCAGAAGTTGTATCTTGCCAAGTTTAATTTCAGATCTTGTTGAAAAGTAGGTCAGAATTTCTGTTCAGGTATTCCCCTAAGATTCTAGTTCCAGCAACTACATGGTGCAGTTATATATTAGTTCTATATATAACTTAGTTAGATTTTTTTTCTAATCTTGCCTTTAATACTTAAATTATTTGTTCATAAATTGGCATCAAATTTTAGATGTGTTCATTCTTTCCAGTGTAATCTAAACATTTAGAGATGTTTTCTTAGAACATGATATACTCTTAGGTAACCTAATTTTTAAGAAGTCAGGCACTTAAAAACAACCAAACTAAGCAAACTTACTGATTATTTTATTCAATAATATTTCTACATTTTTATGAGGGGAGAATACCAGATTTGATAAGGCATGTAGGGAGAAAAGTGAGCTTCTGCCCATTTTTCAGAAACATTCCTTCAGGTCTTAGTCATTATGAAAAATACTTGCATACCCAAGAAGACAGGTGTTTACACTAAGGATCATTAGCTGTGTTTATTATTTTGCAACTTTTGAAAGCTTTGAAGACAATTAATGATGGCAAAACCTTTAAAGATTCATAAAGTCCATTTCAATAGCAAACAAGAGGTAAAGCATTCATTTATACACCTGAACCCCCATGTTAGAAAAATTAGACCAGAAAACTAGTAGGAGGAGATATTTTGAAATATATTTTGAGAAAATATCATGATATTTTGGCACTGAATGTTTCTGCATGTTTCTTTTTTGAAGACTTTTCTTTCCAGACAAAGCAGTGATAAAAAACAAATTTGAATCTAAAAATTGAATGCTATAAAAATTTTGCTAGCACCAAAAAATATTGTATAATAATTATTATAATTATGAAGCTATGAAAGTTCTAAAATAAAAGTCAAAGCACAGTCATATTTTATGTGAGCATGCTTATACACATTATTAAAGGCATTATTTTAATGAATTATTTTATTAAAGGCAGATCTCAGACCTAAAGTTCTGTAATTATTAGAGTTCAGATCTAAATTTTGCACTCAAAATGTCTTTCACCAAATGCAGATGGTATTTCAAATCAATTTACTTTACATTTTAAAACAAGCAGGACAATTTTTTTGTTGCCCTTTTCTACCTCTACTGTCTTTCAGTGCTTCAAAAATAAAGAAGGTATGAGCTTGGTAGTCACTTATAAAATTCAAGGCTGTAATTTACATACATATATGTAATTTATATATTCTTTTTCATGTTATATATTTGTCCAAAATAACTGAACAATTTTTTGTGAGATAAATTCTGTCACACACTGTTACATCACACTGGTGTTACCTGAACACATTCCCTGACATGATGTATGCCAAAAATTTGCAACACATTACTGTTTAAACAAGAATATGTAAGACTGGTAACAGAACTTGGTGGTATTAGCAGAAGTTATTTATGAATATCATTTTCAAAAATATATTTTACAATTGGCTTTGTGATGTAACTACACCTTTTATTAGTGGGCTTGCATGGCAAGGTTTTGTTGGTGGGGGAAATACAGAAACCTTCCAGAAGCTTCCTCTGTGTGCAGTAAAGCCAATGCCAGCCGGCTCCAAGACAGCCCCACCAGTGCACCAAACAGGTCCCATCAAAAGTGGTGGTAGTACACCTAACACATTTAAGAAGGGGGAAAAGTTATTGTGTGGGAGCAACTGTGGCCAGAGAAGAGAGAAGTGAGAATGTGAGAGAAATAGCCCTATGGACACCAAAGCCAGCAGAGGTGGAGGGGAGAAGGTGCTCCAGGTGCCAGAGCAGACTCCCCTGCAGCCTGGGGTGAAGACCATGGTGACAGGCTGTGCTTCTGCAGCCCATGGAGGTCCTCAATGCAGCAGGCAGGTGTGCCTGGAAGAGGCTACAACCCTGTGTGAAGCCTGCACTGGAACAGGCTCCTGGCAGCACCTGTGTCCTTACGGAGAAAGAAGCCCACGTTGAAGCAGGTTTTCTGGCAGGACTTGTAACCCATGGGGGACACACTCTAGAGCAGTTCATGAAGAAGAACTATAACCCTTGAGTGGGACCTCATGCTGGGGCAGAGAAAGTGAGGTGGAAGGACGTAGCAGATATGTGTGATAACCTAACCCCAACTGTCATTCCTGATCCCTCTGTGCCACTGGGGAGGAGGTTGTGAATCCAGGAGCAAAGTTAAGTCCAGCAAGAAAGGTAAGATGCTTTTAAGTTACTGCTTTCTCATTATCCTACTCTGATCTCTGATTGATTAGCAATGAAGTAAATTATGTTGATTTAGCTTTGCTGATGGTGGCAATTGGTGAGTGATCTCTTCCTGTCCTTATCTTGACCCATAAGCTTTTCTTTATATTTTCTCTTCCCCACTCCATATTAGAAGAGCAGTGATAGCAGCGTCAGTAGGCATTCAAGGTCAATCCACCACAAGATCACATTTTTTTTTGCACTAGTAATTCATTCATCCAAACCCCACTGTTCCCCTGACTGAAAGATCATCCTTCCTCAAAGGGAAGTCTTTTTTGCAATCAGTTTATCTTTTAACCCATAACTTCTGTTTATGGTGATTTGTCCTACTAGGCTTCCATAAAAAGCACTTTCTGGAAAGCAAAGGTATAAGCATATAACAAGAGCCAGATTTCTTTGTGGTGCTTTAGTGGAGCTTTCTATATGACTTTTTGGGGGCTCTAATTGGAACTGTATAGAGCTGGATGCACAAAATTTCAGATCCCCTAAGTTTCAGATTTTGTTGGTTTTTTGGTTCAGTGGTGTTGGTGATTTTATTTTTTTTTCTTGCTAAAAACAGTGGTTTAGATCATCAATAATGGTTACAGAAAATAGGATAATGGTAAATATATTTTACTTGTCATGGTAAAATTCATACAGAATTTACCTATCACGGATTCTTTGCAGTGTATCTCATTGTACAGACATAGTACCTTGTTTGTATATTACTTCAATAATGTAAAATAGCATTGACATATTCTCTTCTTTCTGCTTCTGATTACATTAACATCATGCTGTCTCAAACCTAGTCAATATAAAGTTTTGTCACTGATAGTGCATGTTATGCAGAATTCAAGCATCTAACATCATAGTTATTTTATCAATATTCTAAATAGTTGTATCATCAAAATCATCAATTAAAGGCTTGAAAATTTTTCATCTTCACTTTGACTAAGGCATTCTCTAGGATATAAACTGATTTATACTAGATATTCTTATTTACTGATGTCCCACATAGTATGAAAACCACTTTTAACCACTGCTAGGATGCAGACGTTCTATTTCCTGAAATAAAAATAAACGATTTTGACTTTCTACATAAGTATCAAAATTTTAAAAAAAAATAGATAAGTAGTTTTGTTCATACATAAGGAAGAAATAAATATATTTAAAAAAAAAACACCAAGCCCCAACAACAAACAAATAGCCTAGTCTAAGGGAAGTACTATCCTTTTCAAGAATAACAATTTGTCTAGCTATTAGAATAGTCACATAGGCCACCAGAGACCTTTTGCATACATAGAATACATCTAGCACTTGACCTAACTGCAGATTGATCAGAGAAAAAAAACTTTCACAAAAAAAAAAAAGTTAGGTCTTGTTGGCTCTGTTCTGTTTCATATTCTGACACACTAGGTCAGAGAGAAAATGTTACTCCTATTAGTAATTGTATTAGTATTAGGAATACCAGACTTTTAAATCTATATTCTCTGGCAGGGGAAGACTGTGAAAACCTCAGTACTTTGGATTTCAGGCAAGTATTGGTCTGACAAGCATTTTTATCAAAGCCTTTATCCAATAATAGAACCCAAAATTGTTGTATGATGAAAATAAGGCAACTACAGAGTTTAGAAACTTGGCAGGAAGCCAAGTGTTGTGATGATATAACATTAACCTATTAGGGCCTTGTTTTATACTCTGGCTGTGAATCCCATGACACAAGTCACGTCATACATCACCGTGACACTTCTGCAAACCCCTTCTTTCTATATGATAGCATGTTCCTTATCAGAAATGTATTTTCGTTCACCTGATAGAGAGACAGTAAAGATGAAAGTGTGTGAAAACAGAGTAAATTATTTTTGCCAAGTACTTGATATTATTCTTCACCCCAAAACTGGTAAGCCCAGAAAAACCCACTAATTATGATTTCTAGTACAATGTCAGTATTGTATCCTCAGAGAATTCAGATGTAATTTAGCAGCCCTGCAACAGTTTTCTGCTCAGTTTTAAGCAGAGGAAAAGGTATTTTTATACTTCCAAGCTGTCATCTGTATTACTATAGGAAATAGGAACTGCAATCATGAATCAGCCCAACAAGAGAAACTAAATAGTGTTATTTATAACAACAAAAGATGCTGAAAACACAAAACAAGCAGACAAAGAAAAGTAAGAGGGGGTTGCCTGCTTGGAATCTTGAATGTTAAGTCAATTGTTAAAATATTGACTATGGCTTTTTCATACAAGCCTTCTGAAAAAATTCAAAACTGTGGTATCCTTTTAATATATGTGTTATCAGCTACTGGGTCAATCAACATTGCTATTTATGTTTATTGAAAGAATAAAGAAAATATGTGGTAATCTTTGTGTGTCTGGAGTGGTTTATAAAACAGAAAAGTTGATTAGTTTATTATAGAGTCTCAAACAGAGAAGGATACACAGTGTTCTGCATTATAACATTTCAAAATTGTATGTGTTACAGTATTATAATGCTTAAATCTCTAAAACAAAACCTAACAACTGCAATAACACTGAACATAGTTATCCTGCTTTTCTATTATGCCTCTAAAGTCCAAACACACATATAGAACAAAGTCTAAATTATTATTTAGAAACATTCTTTTTTTTTCTCCCAAAGAAATCCAATTGTCTCCCACGATCTGAGAGGAAATAATAAAAAAGGAACATGAGTGAAAGTGTGAGGGAAAATTGCATGCAGGTACCCCAAATACCAGGCAGCAGAAGGATTTAAAAAAATTTATTTCCTAAAGGCGAGAACACTAGGTGTAGGTTCCACCTACACTGGGCAGCTTTTTCCTCTATGGATTTTTTTAATGGCTTACCTGGCCCCACCTCATGAGGCCTCCAAGGTTGTCTTGTAAGAATTTTATCTTTTCCTGGAGTTAACCTCTCTGTAAGGCAAGAGAAATAAAAAGACCAAACTGTCCATGGGAAGATGTTCTTTCCCAGATGGCAAAGCTTCCTTGAGTGACATAAATTCCCCAGTCCTCAAATAATTCTTCTGAAAAGAATCTCTAACTCTTATTGCAGAAAGTAACTGCACAATCTTGTTCACTCGCTCTGAACATCTATAATGCTTTGAGGAATAAGAACCCCAACACTGAGCTTTTGAGAAATAATAAAAGTGCATTTGAATTCAAAATAGGAAAGATAAATAAAAAAAAAATTACTCTGGAGGCCTTGTCTTCAGAATTTTTATAATCTATCTCATAACTTGCATAAAGTACAACAGATCTTCAGCCCTTGTCTATTTGGGAGAGTTTATCATCATCCCAAATCAAATTGTAATTAATTAGTCTTAATTTTAGAGATACAGTTTACTTTTACCAAGGCAAACTGTACTAATCTGTATAAAAGAAATAAATTATAAAATACATTTCCAGGGGTTTTCTGGAAAGCACTGATGATAACTTGCTGTCATAAGTAGTGGAGAATTCCACAAGGAATGGTGTGCTGCTCAGCCTCACACTGACAAACAAGGAAGGCCTTGATGATGATGTGAAGTTGGAGGCAGCCTTGTCTGTAACAACCATGAGATTGTAGAGTTCAGTATTGAATGAAGAGGTAGCAGGCCAGTGAGCAAGATTACAGCTATGGACTTCAGGAAAGCTAACTTCAGCCACGTTAGAGATCTTCTTGGTAGAATCCTAAGGGAACAGGCCCTGCAGGGAACAGGGGTCCAGGAGAGTTGGTCAATATTTAAGGATCACTTCCTCCAGGCTCAATAATGATGCATTCCAATGGTAAAAAAATTGGGTCAAGGGAGCAAGAAACCTCTGTGGATGAATAAAAAACTCCTGTCACTAGTCAAGCATGAGCAGGAAATATATGGAAGATGGAAGTGGGGTCAGGCCACTTAGATTGAATATAGAGAGGTGGTCAGAGTAAGTAGAAATGAGACAGAAAGGCCTAGATCTATCTAGAATTAAATCTGGCCGAGGACATCGAGGGTAACAAAAAGGGCTTTTTGAAATACATCAATGATAAAAGCAAAACAAAGGATAATGTGTGCTCATTAGTAAAGGGAGAGGGGACACAGCTCATAGAGAACACAGAGTTATTGAATGCCTTATGTCATGGTTTTAGCTAGCTCTCAAAAGCCAGGTGAAGAATTTTCTCCCTTCCTCCCCCTGGCTATCATAATAAGCACTTCAGAGTACAACAGACCTACCTCCATGGCTGATGGCCGGACATTAGTCTCCTAGGAGACAAGGTAGATAAGGACTTGCACCGTTACTTTTTTACCTCGTATCCTGGGCAACAAAGTGGGAGGAGTTGGGGGGGGGGGCTACGGTGTGGCTGGAAGGAGGTTGGGAGGCGGGGCTGCATGTGGTCTCAGCTCTCTGCCCTCAACGGAGTCTGCAGGGAGTCTCACCTGAATTTTTTTTTCCCCTCCCCAGATAAGAGCTATTGTTTTTGTTTCCTGCCCTAGAGGTTTTCTCTTTTTTTTTCCTTTAATTTTTTTTTCCCCTTGCATCATTTTTTTTCCCGGAGGACAGAGCCCCACCAAGAGAGAGGAAGGGAAAGGACTAGGCAAAGCAGTTTTCTCAACCAGCCAGAGTAAGTGAAATTGTCTGGTCCCTTTTCTCCTCTCCCTCTTCCCCTTCCCAGTGTGCGGGAAGGGAAAGAAGGTTCCTTTTTGGTTGGATTGTTTTTTTTCTCCGGCATACCCACGTGCTGGGCTTCAGACATTACAAGTCCTGCAGCTCTGTTGATCCAACAGCGCCATCCGGTGGCTGATACCGGACATTGCAAGTTCTGTATCTCCGGTGACCCGATGGTGCCCCCTGCTGACTGTGGTTGGAATTGCACTAAAGGGTGCAAAAATTGAACTATTTACTCTTCCTTTTGCCAGTTTATCAGTTTGTTTTTTAAGGGGTTATTTGTGAGTATAAGAGTGTTGTTTGGTTGTTTTACTTGGGGTTTTTTCATGTTTCTGTTAATACACATATACCTTTTAATAAAGGGCTGTTATTTTATCTTTTCCATAATTTGTTTTCCTTCAACCGGAGCCTCTTAATTTTGGATTTATAATTGCTTAGAAAGAGAAATTTGGGTCTTTTCTCCTAACCCATCCTCAGCAAAAGACTCTTGTCTCATTTAAACTGGGACATCTTATTTGCATTGGTCTTTGCTGATAAGACTGTTTCCCGGGGATCTCTGACCCGGGAGTTCAGGGTCAGTGAATACTGGAAGAAAGAATTTCCCTTGGTCAAGGAAGACGAGGTTAGAGTCAGGCAAAAGTGACATCCACAACTCTGTGGGCTCTGCATCCACAAGTGCTGACAGAGCTGGTTGCTGTCCCAGCCAGGCTGCTCAAGATCAACTTTGAAAGGTCATGGACGTCAGGAGTGGTACCTGAGGACTGAAATACAGCAAATGTCATGCTGGTCTTCAAAAAGAGCAAGAAGAAGGACCCAGGGGTCCATCAGTCAGCCTCACCTCAATCCCTGGAAACGTGATGGAGCACCTCATTCTGGAGTCCATCTCTGCCTATATGGAAGACAAGAAGGTGATCAGGAGTAGTCAGCATGGATTCACTAAAGGTAAGTCATGTTTGACCAACCTGATTGCCTTCTATGATAAAACAACTACTTAGTTAAATGACGAGAGAACAGTGGATGCTGTCTACTTCAACTTCAGCAGGGCTTTTGACACGGTCTCTCACAACATCCTCATAGGCAAACTCAAGAAGTGTGTTTGATGAGTGAACAGTGAGATGGACTGAGAACTGGCTGAGTGGGAGATCCCAGAGAGTTGTAATCAGTGGCACAGAGTCTAGTTGGAGTCTGCTAAGCCCTGATGAGGTCACATCTGGAGTGTTGTGTCCAGTTCTGGACTCCTCAGTATAAGAGAGACATGAAGCTTCTGGAACATATCCAGTGAAGGGCTACAGAGATGATCAGGGGACTGAAGCATCTCTATTAAAAGGAAAGGCTGAGGGAATTGGACTTGTTCAGCCTCAAGCCACAATCATTGCCCATAAGTATCTGAAGGGAGGATGTCAAGAGTCTGGATCCAGGCTCTTCTCAGTTATGCCAAGCATTGGGACAAGAGGCAATGGGCAGAAACTGAGGCATAGGAAGTTCCATCTGAATATGATGAAGAATTTCTTTACTGTGTGGCCAAATGTGCAGTGGAACAAATTGCCCAGGGAAGGTATGGAGTCTCTGTCACTGGAGCTATTCAAGAACTGTTTGGATGTAACTGAGTGTGATGTGCTGTAGAATGGCTCTGCTTGAACAGGGAGGTTGGATGAGATGGCCCACTGGGGTCCCTTCCAATCTGATCCATTCTGTTACTCTGTGATTAGCAGTTAACTACATGAAAATACATAAAAATCAACTTGATTTAGAAGGATGTTAATTGCACACCTAGTTATATGTAATCACTGCTATTCTCAGAAAATAATTTTTACATAATAATTCTGATAGAATAATATCATTATAATATAGATTTGAAGACTAAAAGCAGAACAACCACAAAAAAGCTACCAAATTTACTAAGAAAAAGGACTTTAACAAGTTGTGATTTCATTTTTTTTTAAGATGTTTCTAGAGTATGCTGTTCTCTGCCAAGAGTATACTGATGGAGAATAAGCATTTCTGCTGCAAATTTTTGGTCACTTCCACACAAGGCATTACAATTCAGATAAAAACATGTTCTTTATAAATAATTAATTAATCCTTAGGTATACAGATCCCTCACCAGGCAATAATTGTACAAGGTCTTAAAATGGCCTTTGTGAAACAATCAATATTTTTCTTTAAATAATCCTATTATTTAGGAAATTGGTGAATATATTAATTAATTTTTTCACACAAATACAAGATACACAAATGATACTTAGAAGATTGACAGACATGTATAACAACAGGCCACCCTGAAAATGGTCTTTTAAAACTCTTGCTGTCAATAAACTGTCTTACAATAAGAGAGTAAATATCTCTAATATGCTAAAATTAGCCCACAGAACTTGTGCTGCCTGAATTCATAATTACCTTGTTGTGAAAGGTAAAAATATATTGGTGAAAAAACCAAAATTTTAGTTTTTTTAGATTATGTTATTATAACCTCTGTTTTGTAACTCTACAGATTGCTCTTTGTGGCTCATCTACTCAGGTCAGCACACAGCTACTGAGAAATACTGAACTATATCACATATTTCCTTACACTGCTATTTGCTAGGAGCAATAATAATATTTATTTGGAAAGAAAAATACAGATTAAAAATTGTTTTCCTTTTATTTTACTGACAGTAATTTGTAATAGAATATTATGAGGAAAAAAAAATCCAATAATTTCAATAGATGAATTTTCAAAATGCATAACTAGTGAAAGAGGATTTTGTTTATTCCTGTTTCTATCCACACAACGATAACACTTCAGAAGAATTAAATTACTTGAAGCATTCACGGAAAATGCTTCTGTACTGTATGAAGATTTCTGCAGTTCCATTAGGGCTTTGTTAATCACTATTCCTTCAGCAGAAATGAATGCTTGACTTTTATTATTCTCACTTTCAATAGGAATATTTTTTGAAATAATATAAATTTTATCCAAAAGGGATACAATTTTCATATAATTGTATATATATATATATATATATATATATATATATATATATTATTTATTATAATTTTAAGCTTGGTTAACCTGTAAAGTGAATTTTGTGCTGATGGTAAGTAGCTTAATGAATCAGAATTTTTTAACCAGAGCTACAATACTGCATGGATGTGGGAGTGTTCACTTTTTCTCCAGTGCTCTTCATCATTTTCGAGCCATGAGACCTGTTTATTGAATTGAGGTGCAGTTGACTCTGCAGAGACATCTGGTCTTTGACCTTTCTTTTATGATTGCAAGATGTGAACCATTGTCACAACGTAATGTGGTTCTCTATCCTCAGTATTTGAACTATTCCACCACCACATTTCAGGCAGCCAAAAGAGTGTCAAGCTAAAAGAATGTTCAAACTCAACCAATCTAAACTGGCTTCAGTAATATGGCCTAGAGGTTAAAGCTTTAATATTCTAATTCAAGCTTGCCAAACTATTGAACTGACAGTCAGTGTTAAGCATTTTGATACTCATGCATTCTTATTAGTAATATGAAGTTCATCATAAAAGTTTTGATAATTGCCCCCGTTAACTCTATGATTACAAAAAGCAATGGACTGCATCTTATATGCGTATATCTAGAGTTTCCATTTTTTTCATTAATCACAACAAATTAATTCTAAATAATGAAGATGTATTGTCTCATCTTGCATGTATCTTAATTATCATTGAAAGTGCCATAGACATATCCCTGTTCATTCAAGTTTAAATATGGAATCTGAGACACAGTGAAATCTAAGAGATGTGCTTTATACTTCTACACTACCAAAATTTCGCCCTTAAGGAGAACTTTATGTTGACATTTTCAGGGCTGGAACTATGCTCACCAAGTAGAGGAAAATAAAGCACTGAATTTCTGGTTAAAAGAAATCAATACATAGCAACCTCCATTCAAGTTTGAGCAGGTTTTTCTGTTATTATGAAATTTCACTAAATTAATTTCTGTAAGAGATAAAGTTAGCCCAATTTGGATTTCTTTTTTTTTCTATGAGATCTGAACTTAAAATTAATGGAAGTTGAAAAATTGTATATCCATGTATTCATCACACAAATACATAATTCTGAAACTGACAAAAATATTAATCAATTCAAACTTCATTATTAATTAGGCTTTTTTTTTCATTTTTAACTTCCAATTGGTTTTTCATTGTTATTAATTCCTTCAAAGAAATTTCCTATGTTTAATAGGGTGACAGGATTTCAGCCTAAGAAATTATATTTATTCAAGATTGGCAGCCTTAAAGAGGTGTGAATCTAGCCACAGACAATCAACTCTTTTTTAACTGTGAAATATAAATATTAATACTAATTTCACATTTATTTAAAAAGACACTACTTCAAGAGACTGCAGAAATAAACGGGAGTTGAATTTATTAGATTTTACTTCCAGAATATGAATTTGTTCTGAGAACATGTTTATTAATTTAGATAAAATACATTACTGCATCTAATCTACTTGTAGTTTTATAGCAGGAAAAACCAACACAAGGGGACAATTTTATTACTTGCAATAAAAGTAATTTATAGTTTATCTAAGAAAATAAAACATAAGGATGACCAAATGACATGATTTAGATCACATTTTAATCTGTTACTATTTTAAAAGGCAAGGAAAAAAGTTCTCCAAAGGAAACTTTGTATCAAAATGGAATTTTTTTGTTAGTATTCACTCAAATAAATAGACACTGCTTGTGTCACATCACTTATTTTAGACTACAGTGTAGTAGGTGACACTATACTTCGATGATATCATAAAGAAAAAGATCACTCAAAAGACTGATCAGAAAAAAATACCTGCCCGGTTTAAAATGTAACAGATTCTGAATTGTGTGCTCTTCATATATGAATGTCAGAAATCATCTTTCCTGCTCTGTAAATTCTCCATTTATCAATAATAAAAGAGAATTAAGAGAATTAAGAATCTATGCTACATCAGTGGTCCTAACTCTGCAATTGATGTACATAACATAATGACCATATCTATGTCCATAGAATATGAAATATTATACAACTTTATTATTCTCAGCATCTAGTACTCTGAAAGATTGTCTTGAACTCATTAAATTCTGGAACATGAATCCTTTTCATATAACAAGGATGTATAAGTGGAGTTTTAATGCTATGCTTCTACTTTTTTTCAATGGATGGATAGAAAAATGAAAAAATATCACAAAATAGTATCTAGCTTAGCAAAAGGCTTACAGTGTTTCAGTGAAAGAGGAAGATTTGTGTTTCTTGGCACTCAAGCTCCAACTTTCACTTTATAACAAAGGAAAAAAGAAAGAACAAGCATGGTATATTAAGGCTGAGAGCCATAAGTGAACTGGGATTACAGTCATCAGCCCTTCATTATTCAGAACTGTTCAAACACTTACAAACATGTAACCATCGTTTCTGTTGTCTTTGCTCAGCAGATAAAAGTAAAAATTAAAAATAATCTTACTTCAGATGCAAATTCCTAGCTAGAGAGTGTTATATAAGAGTTACCACAGTGCGGCTAATATTAACAGAAGTTATGATGTAATTTATTAGAGCTTCATAAAAGTTGCTTATCAAAGGAACTTTGACAGGTCTCAGCGACCTCTTAAGTCTATCAGCATTCCCTGTAGTCAGAAAAAGAGAAACCTTTAGAGTTTTTTCATACTGGTGTGGGTGGAGGGCGGGAATATTGTGGAAGAAGTCTGACAAGTAGTTGACAAATAGATTACTGAAATTTGAAAAGATGACAATATCAAACATTCCTGAGTGACTCATGCTGTATTAAACTAACTACAATAATCATCCAGACTTCCAGATATATAGGAATCTAGGATTTCTGGAAAATAGACATTGAGCATAAATGAATCAAGTGCTCTGTTCATAGGATATAAAGTTGATGTGTAAATACAGAACAAATTTGGTACCTCTGTGATTCAGACTTCCTACATGTGAAATCAAACATAGATTTACAGTTTTGAGGCCCTGGAATACAAGTGTTGTTAGATAGACACTGGAGAATATTGTTATAGCAGTTAAGTCGGAAATGACAATTTAGCTGATCAAAGTAATAGATCTACAACAACTTACCACCTCACCACAATGTCCTCACAGTGCAGTCAACGACTGGAGGATTAAAAGTGTAAGACTCTTCGAGATTTCCCTGAAACAAAAAATCAGACATGTTTTATTTGCCTTTCCACCTCACCACCAATAAATTATGGAGGGTTCAAGAAACAGATAGGTTAATACACTAGTGATAAATAACTTCTGCAACTGCTATCATTGAAAGGCAGCAAAACAAACAGGAATTTCTAGAGTAACTCTGATGTAAATAAGTATAAATCATAAATTTCCATATACAAAATTATTTGTAATGAAATTATCTGTATTTGATTGAAGAGCTTATGAAATAAATTGTGTTTCAAACACATTGTCTTAATTAGAAACACTTTCTTGCTATGAGATTGTGCTAGACAAACTCTTTTTCAGTTTACTATTTTAGAGCAAAATTGTTGTATCATAATTGAATGTATGCTATTAGCTCTTTAAGTATACCAGACATAGCACCAAACCCTGAAGTACTTGCACAGACAGTATAGTATTTGGTAAATTACCTGAGGTTTCTGGAAACAGAACTATAACCTTGTCAATAGTGAAATTATCTCTTCACATACCATTAAGTAGAATCAATCTCTACCACATGGATGTCCATTCAGCTTACTCATTTAACTCCTTCTCACTAGAAATCAGGTTTAACACGTTGGCCTCTGCAAACCTCATAGTTCTCAACTAGGCCAAATGCAAGGTCCTGCACCTGTGTTGGGCAAATCCAAAGCACAAGTACAAGCTGGCAGATTGAGAGAAGAAAGATTTGGAGGTTACTTGATGAGAAGAAAAATACTATCCAGTAATGTGGACTCATAGCTAACCACAGCTTGGGCTGCATCAAAAGGAGCGTGGTCGAGGGAGGTGATTTCCCCCTCTCTGCTTTGCTCTCATGAGACTCCCTCATCTGAGGTACTTAATCCAGGTCTGGGGGCTCCAGCACAAGAAAGATGTGGAGCTGTTGGAACAAGTCTAGAGGAGAGCCACTAAATTGACCACAGGGCTGGAGAACCTCTCCTATGAAGATGACTTGAAGGAGTTGCTCAGCCCAGAGGAGAGAAGGCTTCTGGGAGAATTTATAGCACCTTCCAGTATCCAAAGGGGGCTTACAATAAGGCTGGAGAAGGCATGTAATGATAGGACAAGGGGGAATAACCTTAAGATGAAGGAGTGTAGGTTTATATTAGATATTAGGAAGAAACAGGTTGGCCAGAGAGGTTGTGGACTCCAAGTGCCTGAAGATTTTCAAGGCCAGGCTGGATGGACTCTGTACAACCTGGTCCAGTGGAAAGGAACTAGATGATCTTTTAGGTCCATTACAACACTAACCATTCTATAACTCTATGATTCTATGATCTTTCCTAGGAGTAAAGGCTGAGAAGGGTCATACTGTTCAATCTGGAGAAGGCTCAAGAGGAAACTCATTGACATATATAAGCAATTCAAGGGAAGATGCAAAGAAGATGGTGTCCAATGACAGGACAAGAAGCAATGGGAATAAGGAAACACAGAAAGGTCTGTATGAATATCAGAAAACATCCTTCTTACTGTGAGGATAACTGAATGCTGAAGCAGATTGCACAGAAATGGTTGTGGAATATTCATCTTGGAAATACTGAAAAGCCATCTGGACAGGGTCTTGGGCAACCTGCTCTTGGTAAATCCGATTCAGCAGGGAGGCTGGCCCAAATCCAACCTCAACCACTCTGTGATACTCTGATATTTTATTCATGGCACTTAAGAGTTTGCATTTCATCCACCCACCTGGGCAGACTGGGATTGATAGCCACCTTTTCATGTATTTCATTGGTGACATTCAGAGTTCACAGTATTCCTAAATGATTTAGGAAAGAATAAGATTAAATAGTAAAAAATAACTAACAGTGGCCAAGAATGTTTCACCCTAAAAGCTCTCTTCCCCTAGACTTCAAGAAAAGCTAGTCTATTTTTGTCATAATACCACAGTTTCAGTGATCTTTTTTTTTTAATGCACTGCATAGCAGCACAAAGGCCATTGCTGAGAAAAGGCAGGTAGAGAACTTTTGTTAAAAGTAATATTAAGTAACATAAAATGCAATGGGAGCGTATTTGGAGCATTTATTTAATATGATCTCGCAGTGCCTTCAAATGGGGTGCAGCATGGTTGTATATGACAATGGACTGAGTCAGTGCTTTTGAAGTCAAAAGCATTTCAGTATCTGCCTTATTTTCCTCAGTCACACTGGAAGCAGGTTGAATACAAATATTTAAATAATAATGTTGTCGATGCTAAAGGCTGAATGACAGGGTTCAAATGACTACCTTGTATACACATTTTGTTACATTTAACACTACTGTGTTTATGGCAGAGATTTTTTAGGTTGACACTATGTACCAGTTAGCATTTCCTTTATGTATATAAAAGCATCAATTAATTTTTTTTAACTTAAATTGCTTAATTAATCATCACATTGTAGGAATGCTGATTAAGCAACATGAACTCCTAAAATACATTCTGAAAACTGACACATGACCCAGGCTCCTTTCATAAACACATATGCAAATACAAGATTCTTCTGCTCTTGTGTCAGTCCCCTTTGTTAGTCTAAGCTATGTGTTTGAGCTGCTTATACTGAATTTTTCTAACTCTAATTACATGAGCTTTTATCACTTGATAATTCCTCTGTTAGGTTTCCTAAACTTGCAGACACAGAGAAATGCCCACTACATGAAGAAAATGGTACACTACATTGCCACAAATATCAAGGGAATGATATTGTTACACATCCCCAAAGCATCAATAGGCTTATCCCTGCTTCAAAATAAAATAACTTCTAAAATGACTGTTAATTTTTTTTTAAAAAATATTATCTTTCCTCAAAAATCTCTTGCATCTCCAGAACACTTATTCCTTACCTGTAAGTATAAAATATATGAAAGCAGATGTCACAGCCTCCAAATCTTGTTTCTAAGTCTGTGTCACACAACGTTAAAAGCTCTGGAGAGAAAGGACAGGGTCTGTGCTGAGTGGATGTCAGCAAACTTAGGAGAAAGACAGTTCTGTTAGATGCCGTGTGACCATGGCCAGGCGTCTCTCAGGTTTGTCACTGGTAAGTGGAGATGACAGTCTTCTGCTATATCACTGACATGCCATGGAAATAAATTCGTCGAGGAGTACTGTGAAAGCATGTGAATCCATGTGAATGAATGTAACGCATTTAAATTTGACCTAAGATAATTCTCTTGTGATTGTCCTTTAGTCTTCTTCATAATCACTCTTGTACTGAAATGATGGAAATGAACATTCATTGTATTTTATGCTTTAAGTAGGCAAGACTAACAAATACCTCAGAAAAGAGAATGTGTCCTCCTGTTGTGTTTTTTGCCCTGTCCGCTCTTACTACTCTGACAGAGTCCATCAGTCTAAAGAGCTTACCAGTAATACTTAAGAAACAACAGTATTATTTTCTGCAAATTTACCTTTTTAAATGTTACGCCACACAGGGAAAGGGGCAGAAGCACATGATTTGGGACTTTTATTTTTATGATAACTAGATTGTAGCTGATTTTTTTTTTTTTTTTCTTTTTTTTTTTTTTTCAAGAGAAACCTCTGTCAGGTATTTGGAAGTCACAGGCACAGAAAGTTGAGGTCTCTTTAGCAACTGAAAAGACTATCAGGATAAATGAGATCATAGTCAAGCCTACTTTTTTCAAGGGAAACAGTGTGGTTTTATACATGTATATGGCACAGGGTAGAAGATGAGGTCCTATATGGATTCATGAACAAGAAATGGCTTCTGTGCTCTAGAAAAGAAAGAAACTCCTATACCCAAAACAAAAAGGAGTGAGAAGGAATTAAGTAACTCTGACTTACAGTCAATTTTGTAGAAACAACTGTCATGCTGGGATAGTCTAGATCTGAGTAACTTCATTTAGATGCTGTACACTGTTGCATCAGCCTAACATTGTCTGTTACATCAGCTATTGTCAGATTTAGATTATAAAAAGTATGTAGAAAACCTCTAAAAATCAAAGCACTGAAAAAATAGAATATTGGTTTCATTATAAGCAAAGTAGGGGAGCTGGAAGTTGAATCTTCTACGTACTGGAGGTACCTGTGTCATGGGTTTGCCAACCCAGCCCCCCCAGGGTTGAAAATAGTTTTTTTCAGGTGGATTTCAGGAGCAAAACCAATCAATAGTTTTAGTAACGCCTCTGCCAATTACATATTTAAGCAAACGGAAGAGAAGCTGGTGGGGCAGAAGGAAAATGGAAGAGCCAGCATAGCAGCCAGCCCTGTTGGGCCCAGGGGTTCACCCACCACTCTAGGCCAAGTCTGGCCCGAGTGAGGGGGACCAGGCCCCCTTCTCTCCTGTAATGGAGTGGAGGAAGAACTCTAAAGAAAGATTGCCTGGACAAGACATGCTGCAGAAGGAATTCCAGGTAGAGAGACATAGGGCAGCCTCCAAGGTCAAAATTGGCAGCCAGAGGAGAGAAAAGAAAAGCCCGAAGGAGGGGGGGCTCCTTTTCCCCCCTCTCTCTTTTTCTCTCCCTTCAGCAGGGAAGAGACTGAAAACTAAAAAGCCCTACCATCTGTAGAAGATTGCTGGGGAGTGGAGACACCCCTCAGCAGCTCATGAAGGAGCCCACGCCAAAGCAAAGGAGTGCATGAAGAAGATGTGGTAGTCTGTGGGAGGCCTAAGATGAAACAGAGTCTTGCTGGAGACCTGTGGTCCATGGAGAGAGAGACCTACACTGGAGCAGGTCGGCCCGGGTAGGAATTGTGATCTCAGTGAGGGATTCATGCTAGTGCCGCTGAATTTGTGACCCTAAGGGACAGCAGAGAATGGAAGAACTGTTGCCCAAAGGTAGACTCACACTAGAGAGGTCCATCAAAGACTGTCTCTTGTGAGGAGGGACCCCACATAAAACAGGGTGGACTCAAAAGCCATTATCCCTTGTATCTGCTTCTCCTCCTAAACTGATACAAGGGGGGAAGGATACTTCTGTAAATATATAGCACTTTTCCCTAGTTAGAATTGTTGTATATATAGTTCTTTAGTTTTTCTCTTACTAGTAATAAATCCTAATATTATTCTCCCCACATTAGATCTCTTTTGTCTGTATAAACCTTCTCTCAACTTATAGCAATTGTGTGGGCGGTGAGAGAAAATTGGCCCAGAATAAACCCACGATATTTTTGGTGGAGAATGCAAGCAAAGACTGCCCAGAGAGGCAAAGGCCAAATCAGACCACAACAACATGGACTTAATTTCAGAGAGAAAGCTCAACACTTCTATCATTTCACAAAAAATTGTTTAAAGGAATGAAAGACTGTATAAAACTTAGGTATATAACTATACTTCTCCTTTCACAGTGATTTATTTTTCCCCATAGATTTGGAAAACACGATTTTTATTTAGAAAATTTATTTGACAAAGTGATTATACTGTCAAAAGTTACTTTCTTATTAAGAGCAAATTTTCCTTTCTGATACAATAACTGCCATCAACATCTGATAATCATTCTCAAGATGTGTGAGTACACACAGTTTACTGACATCTTTAGAAATATTATGAACCTTAAAGATGCAACATAAAGACTGTGAAAAATGTGTATTTCTCAAATGAAGTTTAGAGTAAAATATTCCTTATTTAACTATTTACTTTTATTCAAGTAACAACATCCAGATGTGTGTCTTTGGCTCCAACAGCAACATACAAGGAGTGAAAACATCTATCCCTCAAATTAAAACACGTAAGTGTGAGCAATGATATAAAAAACAGGAATTTCAACAAACAGCAAATCTTAGGCTTAATTTAGCTCAATCAGAGAACAAAAATACAAATTTTTGCAAAAAGACTTGTTAAACCAGGGGAAAAGTATTTTTGGTCAAAACAAACGTATTCCCCACTTCTAGAGATAATGGGTAAGTAGATAATAATGTATATGTGGAAGAAGGATATGGAAATAAGTTGATTAAGGATTATATATCTGCTGTGTTTTATGGGAATGAAGGGTATTTTTTCTTAAACATTTTCTGAATATTTTCCTGATCTCTAATTCATTATCAGTCCAGGCAATTAAAGGTCATGTATGCATTAATTCCAGAAAGCCAGTAGCAGATGATGAAGCTAAGAGAGGCCTATTAAGACCTCTTACTTGCCTAACCTCGTTTTCACCAACAGACTGAAACACAGTCTCCCTCTCAGCAGTATGGCACAAGCAGGAAGCCTTCCAAGAATGACTTTACAGCGAAGTAAATCAGTGTTTCTTCTCCTGTAAAGTCATTCTCAGCACCATTGTTATTAAGAGGTAGTGCAACGAAGAATATTATCAAGAAACGTGATATTGTCCCAGTGGGAACGTAGTAGCCCGGCAGCAAAATAGCGGGGTGTTAGGGTGCTATTTGGTAGAGATTTAAGCTCTAGTAAACAGGACCCTGCAGGCAGAAAAAAGGTAAATGTGTTTAACCATTTTGCACCTATTAGAATAGCACTGGAATTCCACCTTGCATTTGACAATTTCTATTCTGGTGCTGCAACAAACCTAAGCCATTAAAAGAGCTCCTAAATCACAGGGAAAAGAAATTAGTAGGGAAGATAGTATTGACCCCCTCTATGAAAAGAACTGTCAAAAACATTACTATAAATGCTAGCATTTGTTCTTCATGAGACAGAAGTTCCTGGCAGACTTACCACAGGCTGAGGCAAAAGCAACTGCCAGGGCTGACCCAGGACGTCAAAGATTTGGGCATCCCTTAAAGCCTGGCCAGATGCAGAACCCTTTCTCTGCCCGGGTCTATTGAGGCCCAGCCAAGGCCCTCCCCACCTCTGAGTGCCCCAGCTCACACCCATTCTGCCTGCAAGCTCCAAAGTTCATGCAGGTAATCAGAAGGCTAAGCCACGGACATTTAAGCAAGAAAGGAAGTTTATTTTGGGGACGCTCAAAGCTGCACAAGCTCAGCTGGGTGGCAAAAAACCACACACCACAAGGCCTCATACCAAAGGACACTTAGATACAATGCTTTCTGAGCCATTCCCTTTCCCTCCTCTGTTTCCCTTTTCCCCCATTTGTAAGAAAGGAATAATTCTGAACCTTCTCAGTTAAGAGAGTTGCCTGTTTGGTCTAGCAAGGAAGCAGCTCTAAGGGAAAGCCGAAAGGTGGTTTTCTCATGCCTACTCTCAAAGTAGGTTTCTTTAGCCACAGCAGGTTTCTTGGGCAAAGAAAAATTTCTAAACCAGTTCACCTCACCCATTTCTTGCATGGGGTCCCTCCTCCCCCCACACTGCCCATTCCTTCACAGCACTCCTGCAGGACAGCCTGGCCTCCCCACTGTCCCCCTGGCTCTTTCCCGTGCCAGGGGACTGCATTACACAGGCACAGCTCTGCCCAACCTGCCATGTCTCCAGCTCCCAGATTGTCCTTCCAGGGGTATTATCACTCCCACAGCACCTTCCTAAGCCTCAAGCCGCAGGTGGAGCTTGGTCCTAAGGCTCCATAGCTGTGCCAGAGACTGTCCTGCAGCCTGGTCTGCTGTGTGCCGTGGGGCCAGGATTCGCAGCAGTGTTGGAAGGCACCGCCAGACACCATGGCGTCTTGCTCCGCAGCTGTGCCCATGTTTTCCCCTGTGATTCCCCTAAAGCCAGCTGCAGCAGGGCCTAGCTGAGGGCTGTGCCCACAGCTGCAGCTGAGCTGGTTATTAGGCTTATTTTTCCTCCTGGTCCTCGTCACTAGGAACCTCTAGGCTGACCCTTTGCTCTCTTCCTCTTGTCCCTGTGCTTCACTTAATTCCATATAAGCCAGCCCTGGCTTCTGTGACTTTGCCACTCCAAAATGGAACAAATTTAAATTAAAAGTGTTGTTCTTTCTTTGTTATGTGGAATAAGTATTTCCTCCTTGCCAAAAATTTTGCTTGCTGGACCATTTGAAAAAGTTGAATTTTCCAAGGTATTAAAAGTTTGATTGTGGTCTTGCTTCTTCAGTAAAAAATTTACCTGAATCTTTTTGCTTCAGGTATTTCTGGTATTTGGAAAGGTATCACATAGTGACGGGGGAGGATTATTATCAACTTGTCTCTTAATTATTTGATTAACAAAGCAAAATAGAATTAATTCCCATATGAACTTTATTTTTTCACAGAGCCTCTACATTAATATACTATCTAGTCAGTAAACTTTTTATGGACAAAACTGTTGACACACGTTTTCTCAGACTACTAGGCACAGAAAAGCAAAAAAATCTATTTTTTGTGAACTAACTTGTCGTGCCTTGGAGACAGCTGTGGTAGGGAAAATACTCTGTACTTGAATATACCAAAAAAGTTATTCTCTTATGAAGCCCATCTTCTTAGGATAATTAAGAATTTAGTAAATGAAAGGCATGTGTAAATTGCTTTCTGTTACTGCCCTACTTATTTATTTTTCTATTTAAAAATATTTCATTTCTATGGCCATCGTTATTTTCTATCGCTTTTTTTT
>NW_020955276.1:2153979-2183569 GCF_003031625.1 Empidonax traillii
CATTGGTAAAATGACGCCACAAAAAGATAAAAGTAAATGGGGAGGGAGAGGAACCACAAAAAAACCCACTGGAAATTTTGCCATTTTTCCCTCTAGTCATACAGCAAGAATGAGTTATGAAATATATCCTAGAGCAGGACTGAAGTAAATTTTCCCTTTTGAACTGTGATTCTACTTGTTCTGTAAGTCAAAAGCTATTGTCTAAATAAAACATCTGGTACATTATGAAAAATGTGAAATTTGTACATATTCAGAAAGTTATGTTTTGTAGGGAAAAAAATCTATGTATCTATATACCTATTAAGTGTATTACTGTTATACAGTGCATTTTTCAAAAATACAAATATATGAATGGAATTCCCCACTGCAAAAACTCTTGATGAGTGTTTGAAAATTGAGATCCCCACTTTGAGTCCTTTGAAATGATTGCGTGGTCCAGTACTGGCTAAGTGAAATCAGAGTTCCCAAGGACAGGCTTACAAAAACAAACCCAAAAAAACCCAAAAAACAACAAACTGTTATTTTACCTAATCCTTTTACCTCACATAACCTCACAACTGTATCCTGTCTTTCTAACCCTTTCTGAATATAACATATAACAGGCAATTGATACAGGTTATCTTAAACCACAGGTGGTATCAAATGTACTTTAAAAGGAAAGGGGCTAGGAATATTCCAAAACTATCTGAATACATGTGACAAGAAAAGCGGTTTTCTTTATAAAAATTAAAAATAAAAATATCAAAAAAAAGGAAATTAACAATGAAATGTTCATGTTATAAAGTTAGAATGAGATTACTCTACAGTTACTACTGTACCTTTCCACTAGTACATCCATTCTACACACAACATAGCTAAAAAGTTGTGAGCAGACAGTTTAAATATCTTTCATCGTACTTTTATACAAATTCGTGTTTTCTGAATAAGTCAACTTTGGTTAAAAAATGCAATATCCTTTCAGGGTAAACGAAAACCCCCCAAAACAACAAAACTCTGCAGAAAATAAAATGCTTTGTAGTATTAAGTGTCTTATTGAAGTCTGGATTATAGTTGCATTGTCTAAAAGTAAGCAAAATATCTTATCCGTCATACTTGCCACTAAAGAAATGCAGAACGATTAAGGATTCTCTTAGACTTCTGTGTCATTAGCCAGCTTCAGCTTTACTTACAAGTTCTTTAGATATCAAATAACAAAGAAATTGATGGCAGTGGAAGCATTATATATATATAATCCTTTGATTATATATGTATTTTTGATCGTGCTCCTTATGTATAACAATAATTTAATTGTAATCAGATACATTTTAATCCTAAAATAGCTTACTCATGTATTAAGGTATATTTAAACACAGAGTTCCATGGAAGAGGGATTATGATCAAGTTAAGTCTGCATAGCTGAATAAACTGTAGGATAGCGCCCCAGGCAATTGCTATTTTA
The DNA here is from genome assembly GCF_003031625.1 of Empidonax traillii. Taxonomy (NCBI): domain Eukaryota; kingdom Metazoa; phylum Chordata; class Aves; order Passeriformes; family Tyrannidae; genus Empidonax; species Empidonax traillii. The sequence continues at coordinate 2,155,418 of NW_020955276.1, forward strand.
GTGGTTGTACTGATTTTTTTTCAGCAGAAGAAGAAAAGAGTGATTGTAAGACTTTTTTTTTTTAAGGCATATTTAAAATAAATTCAGTTTATTATTTATACGAAGTTGCAGCATACACTTGAGTTAATTGACATATTTTTAAATGTTTATTTGACAGTATCCCTTGAACGAAAAGACATTCTGATCTTCTGTGAATAGAGAAGAACGTCTGAGCAAGACTCTCCTTTAGGGAGACTGTGTGTACCCCGTCGAATACCACTTATACCCCAAATGTGTCAAGTAAGCAGAATTACTAGGAATGACAAGTCCACTGCATGGAAACCCTTACAGATTCTAAGTAAACTCCACAGCAGTTTCAGGTTCTTGTACCTGTAAAGTTAGCTTAAGCAGTGCAGCCTATCACCCAAATGGAGATTAACTACAATTTTGATCCACTTTCTTTTATCTAAATTGTCAACATGGCAAACTAATTGTGACATAAGACTTAGATGCCTCGTCTTGGCTCCTTTCATATGACTTAGTGATATCCATTGTGCTTGATTGTCTTGAAAATTAAAACTGGTAAAGAATAGTCTATGTAAGCAATTCAGCCATCAGCTGGAAAAAAAGAGTTTCTTAACAGGAGGTTTTGCTTAAAATGATTACAAATATTTGGTCATAGTTGGGGTGAGTGGAGAGTTACTGCCATCTGCTGGAAGGATTTGTTTCCTGACAACTTTAAAATAAAAGTAAAGTTAGGTTGTTTTTGTGTTTGTTTGTTTGTTTGTTTGTTTTAAAATGAGTAAAGTACTGAAAGATTAAAACTATTAACATTGTGGAATTGAGGTGCTTAACATCTGTGCAGCAATTTAAATGCTCATTATTCTAATGGCATCAAGATTTTAAAATTATGAACACGTAGACCCTAATCTCCTTCCGATTCAATGTCTGAATGGGGTTTACATAATTAAACCATATTCATAAATATGAACTAGAGGGCAGAAGTCCTTACAAAATGGGGAAAATAGAGGATGAAAAAGGAAACAGAAATTAAAGACAAAAAGGCCTCTGCAGAAAATATTTTTTTTAAAATTTTGTAGTATAAATTTCAGTACTACTGTTTCATTCAATACAATATGTAAAACTATTAATTAAAGGGAAAAAAAATTCAAATCTTTATGTTATAAATACATAGAAGGGATCTCCTAGCCAATACCCACCTTTCTGTAAGACTCAGCAGTTTCAGAACAGAAGAAGGCAAGCAAACAAATAAAAACAAAACCAAAAACCACACTACTTTCATTCACTTGCCAGGAGACCTCTGCTTAGACCACAAAACATGCATCGCATCGGTAGTTAGCACTGCAAAGACACGTTAATGCCGAATGTTAGAATAAGCAGTGAAATGCAGCTTACAGAGCACTGGACATTTTTTAGGAGCTTTTCTATCATCATTCTCAGTTTTGTTTCAGCCATGGATCGTCTCCAATTCCAGACAACACTCAGTACTTCTTCCCAGCTCACTGCCTTTAAATACCAATTTTGTATCAGCCTGCCGAAGATTTCAAGACAGTCAAGTTAGATGTTGAAAGGTTCAGATGGAACTGTGATTTGGACATAGTACTCTGCCTCACACATTTGCGAGTCTAAGCCAGAGTGCCTATAGGCATACATATCTACCCAAAAAGAGACAAGATTTCATGGTTAGTCCTTATTTGCTGTATTGAGACTACAAGAACTCTATTGGTATCATCATTTCATTAGCCTGTTTTCCTTTGCCTAGAAATTAATGCAGCTGTGAAGAAATTGCATGGAAAGATGGAGTGGAAATGAGACCGGCTAGGATGAGGAAACCAAGTCAGTCGAATCACTGGAAATTTTGAGATGGGATAAAGACATTGAGCGTGTAATGGTTGGCTAGCTAAAGAAAGAATTATATGTATTCACAGTTGAGGAGGTAAAAGGAATTATGATTACATAGTCAAATATTAGATTGATTTCAGGTTGTCATGCCTGAAGTATTTGCTGCTCCAAGAAAACTTACACTAAATTATAATGTAATTCAAACGGTATGGTGAATCATTTACTTTCTCCTGGGCTGAGGGTTTACGTTTCATATCTTTTACCTCTCATCACATTACCTACAAATAGCAGCCATTTCATTCAGCACACTGGAATTTCAATCTAAGTGATTATTTATGGCATCCTAACTTTGTCTTTAGGTCCATTGTTCATCACCTTGGTACTGACAGCTTTAAAGTGATTGACAGATGGGATGTGCTGGAAGAGTGCTTTTAAATGCACACAGAGAGAGCACACATCCACCCATTTTGTCAATTTATTCTGAAAAGCAAGAGCAGTAGGTTTACTCTCTATGTGAGCTAGGTTCTGGAAAGTAAAAAATTTGCAGATACTGTTGATTGGCAGCTTCCTGTGTATATATTGTACAAATATATCATATTCTTATGTCTCTACAGGGTCACCTTAGCTTTTTCTAGGTGTTATTTGGATAATTGCAAAGAAAAGAATTTCTCAAAAAGTGGGATGCATCTTAATGGGAAGAAATGTAAAACAATAATGATCAAAAGGTATACCAGCTGAAAGAATTATAGTGATATCAGGGTGAGACTGTACTTGGTCTAGCTAGAGAGGAAGACATTAAGAGCAGACACATGAAGATGTGTGAGAAATGAGGTAAGGAAACCTTGGTGTAATTTTAGGATTAAAATTCCTACATTCAGGATAAGTTGTTAACCTCAATTGTAACTGTATTTTTTCTGAAGTCCAGAAGACCTACAGAGAGATTAAAGGTCGGAAGTACACTCAGACTTAATACATGCATGGACAAATGCTATGCAAACATTTTGTCTAGAAATGTCAAAAAAGATCAAGAGCTTTTGGAAAACATTATCAGAAAATACTGTATTTTTATGCAACAATACAGTGAATCTGTGACACACTTTTGAAAGAAATTGAGAAACTGAAAAGTTGTTCCTAGTAAATAAATGTAAAAAATGTGCAAGGCAGGTTCAATCTATTACAGCATAAATAACTTCTCATTTTGTAAAAGAATTTTATATTTAACTCCTCGATCTATTTTGCAAAGTGTTGAGTCCTGTTAGAAGCCATGCATGGAACAGAAAAACAGAAACCCTCATATTTTCTATACCCTTTAATCTTAGCCATCTTCTTTCGATACTATTTAAGAGAAAAGGCAAACTTGCTGACTTGCTAAAGCCACTAGTCTGTGCTGTTGTATAAGTAATCTGGATTACAGTAACTTCCTTAAAAATACAGTTATAATAGTTTTTATAAGCATGTTTTGTACTGTTAAAAAATGCCTACTAAATATTTTGGGTAAGTTTTAGCTTTTATTGTCCCACTATCTGCTATATCATAACAATTTTGCATTACAAATTGTATCATACTCAAAGTGGCAAATTTGTTTTAGTTCCATTTTGATCTTCTACTAGAAGTAAAATGCTGTTGTTAGACTAACTGAGATATTAAATCTTTAAGCTAGGTACTCTAACAATTCAAATACAAAATAGGAAGATTACTTATTGATTAAGGATTAAGCTAAAGTTTCAAGAGCATGTTAATGCTATTTGGAAATTGTATTCCACTATAATACAGATGTTTTCAGGGGCAGGGGGAAAAAAGGTCCTGCCTTATAAATGCACAATAAATATTCTCCTTTCTGATTAAAAAGAGGAATTTTACATTCTACTATAGGGTGAATTCTTTGCTGATGATACCTGTAAACAGCTTTCACAGAAAGGATGGCCTGCAGCTGCTGTTTTCTATTATTATCTCTGCAGATAATATCCTTATCAGGAGACAAAGAAAAACCTTTCTTGTAGCAAGGAATTTCAGGTCTACAATATCTGTACTTTATAGCTATTTCCACTTCCCCTGTAAGTTACCTCTGTCTGTGAAAAATATAGTTCTCCAAGTATAAAAAAGGTATTTTATTTATATTTTTAGTTTTGAAAGAACTAAAAGTACATACAACCTTCAGTGTAATAATCCCAGAAAATATGTGTGCTCATCAGATGCTCGAAAATCCAGCAGGACAATTAGACTTTTCTGTCACATCATCATTTTCATTCCTTGTCAAAACAAAATATCACAGGAAGTCTATAATTCTGGACTATCTAGTTAAATTTTATACACTGCAATTGTCTTTTTTTTTGTCTTTTTTTTTTTTTTTTTTTAGCTACAGCCATTCCTGTCACACAGAGCTTTACCTTTAGAAGTTTAATAAGCTCAAATTACAGGCAAGCAATCTAAACCATTTTTCAGGTAATAGGCAGATCAAATACTCATGAAAATGGGTAATTCAATTTTAAATATCCATGGACAGTTTGTTTCCATGGTTGTTTTACTACCCATACATTGCTGAATGTGACATGAAAAGTGTATAATCATTGTGTAGCAGAAATGTGATTTTGAGCGAGTCAGTGCAAACTCAGCTTGCATATATTTGGATACCATCAGTTATTTAGCAGCCTTACTCACATACTACACATATAGGAAGTATATTTCAGTTCCAGAAAATGTGAAATTTAACAACGCAGGAATTTTGCTATGCGCTTGTTTCTATATGATAATTATAATCATTCACAGGACTGAATTTGAAATGCACCTATTAAAAAGAAAGAAAAAAAAATTGTAGGCTTTAACATTTTGGTTTACTCAAAGAACCAAATGGAGAAGTCAAAAGGACAAATCCCAACCTATCTCTTTCCCTGATTCAATTTTATGTCAGGAATTACCACAGTCTGTATATAATCCAGTTCTAGTTCTGGACATCAGAAAGGAATTGTCAATTCATGGGGAGCTTTAACTACACCAGTGTCATTAACTTTAAATGTGTCATGCTGGAAATATTCTCTGTCTATTTTGAATTCATATGTATATGGTCTAGTCACACCCTTGTGGAAGACTCCACTTCCAGGTTTGCAAGGTAGCATTAACAGTCTTTCCTCACTAAAAATTCTATTGAAATACATTGATTTTTCTAAACCATAATCCTGGCATATTGATATGAACACAAGCATGTTTTTAAAAATTTAAGATATATTTCATTATTTTAAATTAAATTCTTAAAAATTATTTTCATAATTGATATTGCATCAGTTAGAAAGCTATTTGCTCTAATTTAACTAGTTTGAGAATTTTGTCAAGCCTTAGTTGCAGGCATGACAAGAAATAAGCCTACTGTTCTAGGTTATTATGAGGAAAGCCAAGTCCACAACTGGAGTTGACCTGGAATGGAGAAAAAGGTAAAAAGAAAATTTTTGGGTTATGTAGCGAGAAGGCCAAGTCTGCACACTGTATTTTTTGAAAGATTAAAAATTTTGATGTCTTCGTTGAAGCATTCTGGCTTTCTTAGTCTCAAAGCGAAACTATATGTATATTTGTGAAGTTAGTCCTGGGGTAAGTATCTTTGCCTTCACTTCCATATGCATGGGATTATTGCTTTATAGAAATATGTACTCTGAGATTTTGGAAAAACGACATACAACTGGTAAAAACATCGATTAATTAAATTTCTCATCATCAAGAAACTTTTACTTTATTTTGTTGCATGTGCAGGCTATACTGTACTGGGTTTACAAGGGAAGGTTTTGATAGTGGGAGTGCTATATTTGTGTCTTCTGTGAGGAACTGCTAGAAGCTTCCCCTATGTCCGGTAAAGCCAATGCCATCCAGGTTCAAGATGGACCTGCCACTGGCCACGACAGACCCCATCAGCAATGACAGCAACGCCTCTGGGATAACAGACTTGAGACAGGGAAAAAGCTTCTGTACATCAGCAGCTGTAAACAAGGATTGAGAATGCGTGAGAGAAACAGCTCTGCAGACACTCAGGTCAGTGAAGAGGTACTCCATGCACCAGAGCAGAAATTCCCCTGCCATCCATGGTGAAGACCATAGTGAGAGAGGATGTCTCACTGCAGCCCATGAAGGTCCACGGTGAAGCAGATACCCACATGGAGCTCCTGCAGGATCCCATGCTGGAGCAGGTAGATGTATCCAAAGGTACATCATAGGAAGCCTATGCTGGAGCAGGCTCCAGGCAGGACCTGTGAGCATGTCTAGAGGGGAGCCCAAGCTATAGCAGGTTTGCTGACAGGACTTGTGACCTTCTAGGGGACCCCCACTGGAGCAGTTCATGAAGAACTGCAGCCTGGGGGAAGGACTCACATTTGGAAAGTTCATGGTAGACTGTCTAGTGTGGGAGGGACCCCAAATTGCAGGAAGGGTCTGAGGACAAAGTGGCAGAGGAAAGGTGTGGTGAACTGGCCACAACCTCCATTCCCTGTCCCTCTGTACACTCAGCAGGAGGAGGTAAAGAAATCAGAAATGAAATTGAACCTAGAGAGAAGTGAGAGAAGATTTGAAATTATTTCTCATTACCCTACTCTGATTTGATTGAAAACAAACTAAACCAATTTTCCCAAGTCAAGTCCGTTTTGACTGTGATGGTAGTCAGTGAGTTATCTCTCCCTGTCCCTATCTCAATCCATAAGCCTTTTTTTTTGTATTTTCTCTCCCCTATATAGACAGCTGAGGAGGCGAGTGACAGAGCAGTTTCTTGGGCACGTGGCATCCAGCCTGGATCAACCCACTACAGTATATACCACCACCCTTTCAAAAGGGCTTGGATGTTAGTTTCATAACTTTTTTAAGGGCTTGGATGCTAGAGCTTTAATGCCTGTAGTTGAATGGGAAACTCATCTGGTGTGAAGTTAGTGGATTTACAAAGACTCAGCACACTGAGGTCGCAGACCCCTCAGTTTCCTCTGAAGTAAATTCTGTATGAGGTTAGGACCTACAGTGTTGTAGTGGAGGAAAGTAAGAACTGATTATAGAATGCCAATTTTGTTTGCTTTGGCAATCTGTGTAATCCTAAGTTTAACAAGGAATTAAATCAGAGGTGAGTATCTAAGTAATCTACTATATGATAATAGAGTATTACATGTAAAATATGTTAAAAAAACAGGCAGGTTGCCCAAGCAGATTTTACTAGCTCCAGGTTTGCTATAAGCTGGTCACACTTTCAGTCATGTGACAGTTACTCACATGTCAGCTATTTGAGGTAGCAAAATTCATCACTTTAAGCCAATAGTCTTAATTGTTTATGAATAATTGTTTATTTGAATATGTTTCTGTGAAGGTCAAAATTCATGTAAAGACAGCCCTGACCATTGTCAATGCTATTAATTAAATGAATGATAACATAGAGAGAATATCAACATATTAACTATTAACTCTCTATTAACTCTATTAACTTTCATGAATTTTCTCACCAGTGTAACAAATTCATTTTCTGTATTCAGTACCTCTAAAAGTGAGACTGATAGACATTTTCTAATATTCCTTGAATAAAGATTAGCAGTATTACATTTCAATTACAATTCTTAGCCATCAAACTCTTAAAAAACCAAAGAGCATATTTAGAGGGCCAGTAAGCAACCCTGAATCAGTTGAATTTCTCCTGTCCAACTCAACTAATTTCTTTACCTCTCCAAGGCTTCTCCCTGACTGCAGTGACAGAGGCAGGGTCTTAAGAAATTTACATTGTATTCTATTATTTATTTATTTTTACTATTGATGTTCAAGGCTTATGTCTAACAATAATAATAATAATAATGGCCAGTCTCTTCGCGAATGAAGAACCGGGGAAGGTCTTTCCACCTTCCAGCCTGCGCATTGGATTTTTTTAGGTGAGACACAGTGTGTGCGGAACTGAGCCCACCCTTTAATCCTGAGGTTCATCTGCCGGGGCCAAGCACGCTTGGACGGTGGCAGCGAGGTCCTCAGGACGTAGATGGATTGCCTTACAGGGCTAGCGAGCTCCATCTGCCCGGGGAGTGTCCTAACCGGGAATCGAACCCGGATCTCAGCGTTGACAACGCTGTGGTTTAGCCACTGCACCACCAGGGGCACTCATGTCTAACAATACAAAGTAATTAAATACATAACACAATGGCATAATAAGGTGACCTGAAACTATCCATATTTTCCTCTCCCCAGGATAGGAAAATTAATGCTGTGTTAATTGCTGCCTTTGTGCACTGCTTTTTTTTCAGTTGCCTTACTCTAATACTAACCTGCTTAGTTACCTAGGTATTTTGCCATTTACTAGGTACTCTTTTTGTATCTAATCCATCATATTGTAGGTAAACCTGCACGCACGCACACCTTCTTTGTATTCTGCTGCTAGTTTTCAGCTCTTGATGGCTAATTGGTAATGCTTAGCAGTTTTTTTAATATATTCAAAAGGAGTTGCATGACTTTCACAATGCTCCAAGAGCAGGGAGAAGATGAAAAAAAAAAAAAAGGTGAAAAAGTGAAGGAATACATTTCTGGCCACAAGGATGAACATGTGTAGTCTATTATGTAATCTGTCCTCAAATCTCATTAGCAAAAAGAAATCCTCCATCTCCACTAAAACTCCCACTCCATTAACCTGCGTTTTTCTCTTTTTTTTATTACAAGAATTAAGATGAGAAAATAGATATTTAGTTATTATTCAGATGTGAGAGAGAGGCATTAAATCTGTTTCTGCAAAGTAACAGATACTACAAGGTTTCTCAAAAAAACATTATAAAGCATAGGTGCAATTTCTTTATAACACGAACTACTGTATAATCCAGAAAACAAAAACTCTAGGGAGAACTGCAGCAACAGGAAATTGATGTGGAAAATGGTGAAGGTAGAAATGGAGGTAAAACACTGATCTCTCTCTCAAAAAGCAAAACTACTGTATATTGTGCTGAGACCAAGATTCCAACTTTTCCTTTCAGGAAGCTGCTATTAGAAAGGTTGCCCAAAGGACTGAGATATAGGAGGATTGGTGTAACTCTGATGTCATGATCTAGAATGGACAGACCCTGTTTTGAGATTGAAGCCCTATAACTACTAGCAGACTTATGTGTAAATGCAATTGCCCAGGATACCTTTTAAAAAAAAAAAGTTCAGCTTTGGTAGATTAGAGAAATCCTTCTAGGTGTGGAAACAGCTCCCTGTTCAATGCCCAGAATGGGTGCAAAGCAGCAGCTGCAAAGTTGTCAGTAATATAATGCCTACAACCTTTTTGTTATTTCAGCTGAATGCGGTATGCTAAATTAGGTCAATGTTACAGTGTTCTATGCTTGCTTGCTTTTTTTTTTTTTTTTTTTTAAATCAGAGAAACATTGCTCTTATTTTTCTGCACAGTTTAAATAAAATTTGGGCTAAGAAAGATCTTCAGCAGATAGAAACTGACCTTGCACTTGTGGCAATTAAACTCTGCTGTGTATTTGGTCCCTGCAGGGTACACCAAGATTAAATTCTTCCTTTATTATTAGTGTTCTTCTCTGTTATAGCTGTATCTACAGTGTAGGACTATATAGCATTGAATGCTGAAGGCTTGGTAACATAACAGAATTGGAGTCTGGTGGTTAACGACTTCTAAATCTCCTACATTATTAATTCCTTCCCCCCTCCTTTATTTCTTTTTATCCATTTGTTCTAGCTTCTTAAGATATTGTTTTAGCTGCTTTCCTTCCTTTAATCAGGATGAAGTGAAGAATGCTTGCCTTTTCTTACTAATATGTGTGATGTGCCCAGAATACCTTGTAAGAAATCTACAGAGATTACTTTGTCAACAAAGAGAATACCCAACACATACAGCACAGCCAAAGAATGCTTATTGTGGAGGGAATAATGGGAAAACACAAACAGCCATGATCTTTTATTTTATTAGTTAACAGTCTCAAAATGATGAAGTAATTTTGTTTATAAGGGACTTTGGGAGGTCTGTAGCCCAACCTTCTGTTCATAGCAGGGTTGATCCCTACTTCAAACAAGGTTGCTCAGGATTTTGTTCAGCTGAGTCTTGAAAACCTCCAAGAATGGAAATGCTACAATGCTTCTGGACAACCTGTTTCACTGCTGGGCTGCCCTTCTGGAGAAAAGTTTTCTCCTTCTCCATAACCTGAGCCTCTTATATTAAGGTTATGCTACAGCTTTTCAATTTCTTGCCAGATACCACTGTTAAAAGCCTGGCTGTGTCTCCCTCATCCCCTTCCAACAGTACTGGGGATTCTGCTGAGTGCCCTTGAAGCCAACCTTTCTCCCAGCTGTACTAGCCTGGGTCCCATAGCCTCTTCTCATAGGGCAAGGGCTCCAGGCCTCATCATTCTGGTTGCATCCCCTGAACCCACTCCACTGTGTCTGTGCCCTTCACAGATTTGACTGAATGAAATAGCCAGATATGGTCAAATGAATGCAAAATAGAAAATAAGCACTTATCTTGATGTTCTGGCTCTGCCCCTTTTTATAAAGCCCAGTGTATTTTTGGACTTTGTCGCTGGGGTACACTACTGACTTCATATCATTGTACTACAGTCATAATTTCAAAATGTGGATGCCTTAATCTAACTTTTCCATTGTGTGCTTTTTTCTTTTTTTCTGAAAACACATCAATTCTTGTGTTGCATTGAGAAATTTTAATCACTTTCTGTGCTGCAAGTGACACAGCAATTTTCTTTACCTATATCAAGGGAGACCATGCTGCTGCTACATCCCAAACCTTATAATCTTTCTTTAAGTGTTGTTAAAGCAATCTTTTCTATATCTGTTGTACTATTTAAACTTTTACCTACTTCACTGTTACAAAATCTTTCCTGTTTCCACGTAAGAACAGTATAGGAACTCTAAACTATTTTCCAATTACATTATAGGTACACTGAACTGTTTTCAGTTACTGGCAACTTGCAAATTTATGTCAAAAATACTTAATTTGTGTTGTTACTTTTAAAATCAGTAGTGATTGTCTGTATAAAAAACCCAAACCAATCTTGTCATGTTATGGTCCTTTGCCACTCAATAAAATTATAAAAATCAGTATCATCTCTTAAGAAGATGATCATGCAAACTAAAAACTAAAAAGTAAAACAAAGAAAGATAACATAGCTGTATAAATTTGTAGATTCACTATAACAATGTGTAAGGCTACCAATTCATGTTTTAAGCTGTAAGGAATATAGAGAAAATTGAAATAGTTTCTGGACTAGCTAGTATGTACCTTGCATCTGTCTATAGACAAGAAATATAGCCAATGCCTACTTTTCACAGAAACTAGATATTAATATATTAAAATAGGATCACATAAAAATTGAAACCAAAACCTGATTACTTAAACTCACAGAATCAGAGAATGTACTGAGTTGGAAGGGACATGCCAGGATCATTGAGTCCAATTCCTGGCTCTGTGCAGGACACTCCAAGAATCACACCATGTGCCTGAGAGCATTGACCAAGTGCTTCTTGAAATCAATTAGTCTGTGACCACTTCCCTGTTGAGCCTATTCCGGTGCCCAACCATCCTTTGGGTAAAGAACCTTTTTGTAATCTTCAGTCTAAACCTCTAACACAACTTCAGGCCATTCCCTTGAGTTCTATCATTAGCCACCACAGAGAAGAGATCAGTGTCTGCCCCTCCTCTTTCCCTCATAAGGAACTTGTAGATTGCAATGAAATCTCCCCTCAGTCTCCTCTTCTCCAGACTGAACAGACCAACTGATCTCAGCCATTCCTCATAAGACTTTCCCTTCAGACCCTTCACCATTCTCGTGGCATTCCTCTATACACTGTACCTCCAGGTCCCTTTTTGCAGAGCTACTCTCTGGCCTCTTGTTCCCCAGTCTATACACACAAGCAGGGTTGCCCCATCCTGTGTGCAAAATCAGGCACCTGCCTTAGCTAAATTTCATGTGGTTGGCAATTGCCCATCTCTCTAATTTGCTGAGGTTTCTCTGTGGGGTCCCTCTGCCCTTGAGGGAGTCCACATCTCCTCACAGTTTAGTGTTATCAGTAGGTAGACTTAGTATTCCTTCAAGTCCTGTATGCAGTACCTAGCATTTTTTCCAGCAAAGGTTCTACTACCTAAGGAGTTAGTAGTATAATAACACCTACTTTGGAATTTTACAGCTATCTTTTAATAATGAGTACAGTATCTAAGTTGCATCACAGGGATAGCACTAACAGTGTATCCTCTTTGATTCTGTTAGCTGAAAGATGATGTTTTCCAAGAATATTTTGAACAATCATTTTAGAGCAAAATGTTTCAGCTCATCATAGGTTCCAGTGTTTTTTCTTTTCTTCTGCAGAGACATGAAAATGCTACTTTATATCACATGTACTGCAATCTTCTCTTAAGCTGCCATTCACAGAGTTTGATACTGTTGCTTTAAATTGACATATAATCTTTAAGACAGGATTTTCATAAATCTATATTTTTCTTTCCATTTGCTTTACTCAAAAAATTTAACTTAAATGTGCATAGATTCACCATTGTGAAACAGAATGCTGTATCTCAAAGTAAGTCTCCCCGTGGATTCCCCTGAAACTGACAATAAAATGTAAGCAAACTCACGTCACAAACAGCCTGAACTGGTGATGTATGTGAAAGAAAGATTCTTATTAAATATTGGACAGACTCTGTGCATTTCAGTACTGTCAGAGGACACTCATGACTTTATTAAGTACAAGGGTAAGAAAAAACTCAAGTATTAGACTCAATCCTGATGGTGTGAAAGCGTTTCAAGTGTGAGTAGACAAGATGTCAGCACTGAAGATGAACATGTTTTATTGCTTTATTACATAGTTCTGTTTCTCCTAAGTAGTTTTAGCATCCATAACATTTTCATTTATACTTCAAATTATCTGTATCTACCATAAACCTACTCTGATCTGTTTGTGTGAAAATATTCTGAGTCTCTATTTTTCTTAGGCTTATGAATTCAGAGTGCGTAGAAAATTCTGTGGGGAAGGGCTATTTTCAGAAAATTGTCTAGCTGTTCGAAAGATGCAAGTGCACTGAGCCTTGGGACAATAAGATGAGCAGAAAAATGTGATTTCATCAAAAAGTTATTGAGGAAAAGGTTAGTTATTTTGTCCTTGGTTGTTTAACAATCCCTTTGATCCAGTACATTGCTATGTGGCCACAAGGGTCTGTCCATGCAAATTAAATTTCAGGAGTCCAAACAAACTCTCAGGAAGCTGCATTTAAACATTCACTTAAACTTTATTTAAGTGTTTGTTTAAGCTAACCAACACTGAAATTGACTTGAGGATGTGGATCTAAGAATTCAGTGGATTTCCTATTATTCTTACTTAGCCCAAGGTTTTTTAAATGAAAATTTGGATTAATATATATTTCCTAATATTAGAGTCACTTAAAGGAAAAGTAATTAAAATGTGATATTGCAAAATACAATGAATTTCAGAGGAAGTATGGAAAAGTTCCTTCATCATTCAAAATTAATGAATATTGGCAAGGCAAAAAAAAAGCATATTGCACCATCAACAGTTACAGTTTTAAACAAATAATCAAAATAATTTATGAGAAATGCAATATTCTTGCAGTAATAGAGACATTTTTTAAAGACAGAACTAGCTGTTAATTTCTTAACATGTAAAGTGTTCACAAAGTGAAGTATCTTTCCTTGTTCTGAACTAAGTAAGCATTTTATTACCAACAGCATATTTTAGATAAATGCCTTTTGGAATACACTTAGAAGAGAAAAAATCCTGCAACAACACCACCATTAATGTTATTAGTAATTGGGTTTTATATATCTACCTAACAGCAAATAAAATGCCCAAATCTATACTTATGTAGCTGCTTTTGTGAAGTATCCTAATAATCTAAAACCTCACAGATCTTGCTAAAGTCTGCCATATTTTTTTCTGTATTTTTTTTCCCAATAATTCCTATCGAAACATCAATAACATTGCTTGTGTACAAAACCTTTGGAAGAAATAATGAAGAGGGAGAGAGTTAAACGCCCAATCAAGGAAACTTTTGCTGCAGAGAAAATCTTTAACATGGGAAGAAATTAGTTTCTCATGCAGAGTCCTCTTTATCTGTCTGCTGAGAGGTAACTCCCTTGTTTCAAATGATAAAATTCACACAGACATGCCTGGAGGTTTCCACAAGAGGGGCCAGGCAGGCCATAAAGAACAGGGGTAGAATTCAGCCTGGGGTTTTATTGAGCATGTGAAAGGTGGTGTTATAAAAGCACCAAAACAAGTTTCCATTTTCACCTTCTCATCCAGTTGTATTGATCATTTAAATATAATGCAGTGTCCTGAACTGTTAAAATAAAATTAAAGTTTGTCAAAAAGGGATATATAGTTTTGAATACTTTAATCAGGTTTAACAGATCATTTGACTCATCAGTTTTGGAATAAAATAAATATATTAATTTCAAGGATTCAGGATAATTTTGATTTTTATACGATAAATAAGACAGTGTTTCCTCTCAGCATAACGGTATGCATTTGAGCAGACAAACTTTTCTTGGTTTTACTCAGACGAGTAAATATGAATAGCTCCTACTTTGTTTATAGCCCACTGACATCTTTGTAGTTGAAGCGGGAACAGCTGGGTCAGAAACTTTCAGTAAAAATGCTACGTATCAGTGGTTGCATACTCCCATAGAAGAAGTTTCAGATAAGCTAATTACTCTTTCAGGGCATCAGTGGAAAGTCATTGCTTCTGAAAAATTTATTACTGTTTATTTCCTTTTCTTCTCTTATCTGAACATCAAATGTTTCCTGAACTCAAGACAACCCAAGCTGCTCATTCTCCCTAGCAAGTCACTGAAGAAATTCAAAGCTGTACATGTTGAAAGGTTTTCTTTCTATCTCTTCTGTACCCCAGGAATAAAGAGCCTACTGATCAATACAATGCCTAAAAAGTCTAACAGAATTTTCATAATGTGTAGATGTATTTCCATAATATCCTGGGGCTTTGGGGCTTAGGGTTTTTCCCCAATATGCTTTGTGGTTACTCAGTAAAAGAGAATCTTGCTCTGCTACCATTTATAATCCAGACTGCACACACAATAGTACAGATAACGTCTTCAGTTCAAATCACAGCACTCAGCACTCCTACTGTTCCCACAGAAACAGACACACATATACAGAATGCTTTCTATTTATATTCACCCAATACTCATTTAATGTTTTGTGAAAATGCACACCTTCAGCAGCTTTACACTCAGAATATCTCCATAACTGTTAGCCTCTGCTATCCTTACTGCACTTTAGGTAATTAGGGTGGCACAAAACAATTTGTGGCAATTTTTTTGTAGGTCATCCTTCCATACCTTTAGTTGGTTCAGGATTGCATGAAAACATGCATGACAAAATATTTCTAATCCCTTGTGTGGACACCTTTAACATATTATTATTAGGAGTGTATTCTCCTTTATGAGAGTACTCTTCAATGAGGCCTTAAAATGAACAAACCTATTTACAGCAGAACCTCCTCCCTTCTTCCTTGTTCATTGGGAGCTCATGTCCTTATATCCCTCATTTGCAAGTACACAAAAGACAACCACAGCAAATCATCAGAGCTGATAATGAGTATCCTGCCTGGGAGAAGAGAGAAGGAGGTGATGAAGGGAATGCCTGGTCCTGGACTGTGAACTAGGAAAGACATAACTAAGGATTAGAATTATGGTTGGTAAAGCTTATTTGCTTTGTTGTATTGCTCCATATCAATAGGATTTCCTGATTTAGCAGGCATTCTCAGGGAACTCTGATGCACAAAATTAGAAACTATGTCTGTTCCTGCCTGTGTGCTAAGAATCTAAAGAGTGCTGAATAGATATAAAAGCTGAGCAAAACTTTAACAACACTCTGACAGATTACTTCCATCCATAAAAGTAATGAGGAAAAAATTAACCTGTTTACAAATCTGTTGAAATTCAAAAGTTTTATTTCAATTGCATTAGAGGAAGCTACAGCAAGGCGAGATAACATAGGAAGTTAGGTACAATATTAATTGTAGAATCTGATGTGACATCCTATCACCTAATAGGATTTGATTCACCTTCATTTGTACAAAAGATCAGTCACTTGAATTCTGTTTGTAACAAAGTATGAACTGGTAGAAATTGCTACCTAGTAATAAATTCCTTTGGGGAGGGGAGGAAAGAAAAGGCAAAATTGCTCAAAATCTAGTAGTCTGAATGCAGAGATGGAAACAAAAACATGGCACGCATTGTGTTCTTCAGGCTTACATGAGAGTTTTGATTTAATTTGAAATTCTGACTACATTTAAGAGTCACAGAAAGTCTCCTCGGATCTAATTTTGAAACAAACAAACAAACAAACAAATCCAGTTTCTGTCACATAAATAGTCACATTTTTTAAATGTACAGATATCATTAAGAAAGGAATCAATCCTGCTGTCTGCATGAACATGTACAAGCAATTCAACAAAATTGTTCAATGTCAACAGGAGCAGCAGGACACTTTGTGTGGGTATTTAGAAATCAATTTAGATTTAGCAGGGTGACTAGCTGAAATCAAAAGGATTTCCAGTGACAAAATTATTTACAGCAGTAAATCTCATTTATTGATAAATGTTGTACTGAGTAGAAAATCAGGCACTAAAGTACTAATACTTTCATACTCAAATTTCTTGCAAAATTAGATTCTTGAATTGCAGGAACTTTGCTTCTTATATGATACTAAAATTTGAAAACAGGAATAAAACAAAAGGAAAGTAATTCACAGAAAATTTAAATGTATTTCCATTATCTTTAAATATAAAATTTTGGAAAACAATGAGCTGAAATTGTGAATGCTAGTCTTTTATAGGAATTAAAAATCCACTTTTTTCCTTGAATCTACTTTTAAAGCAATACAGTAGGATAACTAGAATAAATTCTATCCCTGTTTCTAAGACCTTTTTTTTTTTTAATTCCATTCCCTCTCCACTTTCACTTCCCATCCCAGCCCCAGAACTATTCAACTTGATCTTTGATCTTTATTTTCTCTTTTTCTCTTCATGAAATCTAGGTTACAGCAAGGTGACCTAACAAGATTTTATACATTAATCTTCCTGGAATGTACTCAGGCATATCTCCCTAAAGTCTGAAGTATTTATATGTCTTATAAAAGCTGACAAACTGAGGTTTTTTATAATAATGGAGCAAAATAATTTCAGGGGAAATTATATTATTTCCCTGAAGACTAACAGTCATGAAAACAAAATACTGGGAACATCACACAATCCAGTTTAACAGACTGACTATTGGTGTACAATTTTATTGTGAACAAGAGGTTTAAATGGAAGCAGTTAGTGGGAGGCACTTTAATCTGAGTTAATATTTAAACATGACCTGGGTAGTCAAAGGTTTCTCTACCTTGAAGAACTCATAATCTAATTCATGATAAAATGAGATGCAACAAAGTACCTCATATTGAATTACTGGCTTGACTGAATAGGAAGCATGCATCAAATCTAAAAATATGCTATCTTTAGTACTTTACAGCATGTTGAATTCCTTCATGGAGTTGATATATAAAATGTCTGTATAACTAGACAAAAGCAAATAAAAAATTCCCCAATTTTTCCTTTGTTTATTTATTCTTAATATAATACATTGTGATTTTTGAACTTGTTCATGTTATTAACAGTTATTGATAATGTAATAGTGATAATCCTAATGAGCAGCAAACCGAGAAAAAGCTATGTCTGATCTCTAAGGCAATTTAGAAAGTGTTGTTGCAGCTATTATTGATATAACTGAAATTGTATACTTAGTGCAGCACCATGTTTTAATACTAGTTAAAACCAAATTAAAATCGGACTTCTCTTTCTAGATTATCATAACTAGAGTTCTGTTCTTAGTATCAAAAGGAGTTTCACTTTGAAAGACTTTTAATTTTTTTTATTATTATTTTTGAAATTGATATTATCTAGACCTGTGTGGGTTTGAAGAGAGAAATGTTTTAATTCCATGAGTTAACAACCTTATATGTATACTACTATTGTTAAAAAAAGATTTTTAATCATTATAATACAAAAATACTTTAAATAATTCTAATTTTAAAAACATTTAAATCTTGGCATTCTTTTTGGATATAAAAATGGGTTTCTTTGAAGGATGAGGTCAAAGATTATTCTAATGTTTATCAATTAAGGTATAAATTTATTCAATTATCTTCCAGAAGATATTTTCTAAATTACTTCCAGTGCAATTTTGACTCCTTGTCCCATGCATGAAGAAGTTTTCTAAAGAATTTATAGGGTAGTGGATGAATGGCTTCTTAATTAAAGTTTTGTTTAGCTGCCAGTTGTCAACTGTGGTTATCCTTTTTCAAGATTGATGCTGAGGTTATAGACCACAAAAGAAACATTCTCTCTGATAATGTTATAAAACTACCAATGTCAATGGTATCACAGCCATAGAGCATAGAATCACAGAACAGTTAAGGTTGGAAGGGCTGTCTTGACTAGCCTTGCTCCTCAAACAAGATAATCTACAGAAATCTTCCAAGGACCTTGTCTAGACAGCTTGTAGATCCCTCCAAGGATGGAGACTCTACAAACTCTCTCTGCACCCTGTGGCAGTGCTCAGTCACCCTCACGGTGAGAAAGTGTTTCCTGCTGTTTAGATGGACCATTCTGTGTTTCAGTTAGTGCTCATTGTCTCTGGCCCCATCACCGGGCACTACTGAATTCCTAGATTTTGTACTACATCCAAGGATGGAGACTACACATCCTCCCTAAGCAAAATATTAGGGTGTTCAGTCAACTCAAATTAAAAAAAAACAAACAACACTTTTCTTATGTGGAAAGCCCTGTGTTTCACTCTGTCCCCATTGCCTCTTTTCCCATTGGCCATTATTAAGAAGATCTTGGTTCTATTTTCTTTACACCCTCCCTTCAGATATTTGCACCTATTGAAGAAATCACCCTGAGTTTTCCTCTACTCCAGCATGAAGAGTCTCTGTTCTCTAAGCCATTCCTCATAAGAGAGTTTCTCCAGCCCATACACCCTCTTTATGGCCTTTCTTTGATCTCTCTTTAGTATGTTCATATGTCTCTGGTACTGAGGAACCCAAAAATGAACATAATAATCTGGCATATAATGCTCATGTAGTCCCACCAGTGCTGAATAAAAAAGGAAGGATACCATCTCGATCTGGTGACAATGCCCCTCCCAATACAGCCTAAGAAGCTGTTGGTCATCTTGGTTGCAAGGGCACATTGGTGGCTTATGCTCAGCTTAATCCCTCAACCTTCTCTTCAAAACCATTTCCCAGATGGATGAGCCCAGTTTGATCTCAATTCCTTTTCAGGTGCCAGTTTTAGCACTTTCATAACTTCACGAAGTTGGTGTCATCTCATTTCTCCAGCCTCCTGAGGTCCCTTTCAATGACAGCACAAACTTCTGGTCAATCAGCCACTCCTCCGAGTTCTTTGTCATCTACAAAACTGCTGAGCCTACACTCTGCCTTATCCTCCAGACCATTAATAGAAATACTGAAAAGGATCAGACAGGATTGATACCTGCTGTATATCACTAGTTAACAGACTTCAAGCAGATTTTGCTCCACTCGCCACCACCCTATGGCCTTGTCTATTCAGCTGGTTTCCAAACTATCTCACTGTCCACTTCCAGCACACTTATCAACAATTTTTCTGTGAGGATATCACTGGAGAGTGTGACCGGTTACCCCACTCCTGACCACTGGTAATAATACCATCATTGTTCTGTAAAGGATTCCTAAACTAAACTGTCTGTCCCTTTAGTGTCAGGTGATATAGAGTGGTGTCAAAAGACATAATGTCTACACAGACAGTATCCACTGTTCTTTTCTCATCTACCAAACCTGTCATTTCAAAACAGAATGGTATCAAGGTTGTCAAGCATGATTCCCTCTAGATAAATTAATGCTGACTGCTGCTGGTAGTTTCCTTGTTGGTTAATTGCCTGAAAATGTTTTTTGGGATTAACTATTCCATCACATCCCCAGGGACAGAGATGAGGCCCAAGTTCCTCTTCTTGCCTTTCTTGAAGATAGGAGTGGCATTTACTTTCCTGAAGTTCTTAGACACCTCTCCTAGTCACCATGATCTTCTGAAGATAATGAAGAGAGACTCTGTAATGACATGAGGCAGCACTCATGGGCTCAACTCATCAAGGTCCATCAGTGCGTTTCCAGGTTGTTTAAGTTTTCCCTAGTCTGATTCCCTTTCACCTCTTCCCTACTTCAGGTATCTGGGATTTTTAAAGACCAACTTTGCTAGTAAAGAGAGCAGCAAAAGGAGGCATTTAGTATTCCAAGCTGTTCTATGTCCTATTTCATGAAGGTTCCCCTCTCATTCAGCAGTGGGACGATATTTTCCCTAGTTTTCCTTTACCTGTTGATATAGAGGCCTTTCTTTTTGTCTTTGAAATCGTTCATTAGACTCTATTCCTGGGCTTTGATTTTCCCACTTGCATCTCTCCATGCTTAAATAGTGTCTTTGTATTCCTCCCAGGTACTGTTCCTGTTTCCACCCTTCATATAGTCCCTTTTTAAGTCTGAGTTTTGCAAGAGAACCTTGTTTATCCATGTAGGCCCCCAGATATCTTTGCCTTACTTCCTGCTTGTTGGGATAGACTGCTCTGAGATTGTAGGACGTGAATCTTGAACATCAACCATTTCTCTTGGGTCTTTTTTCCAACCAAGGCTTTATCTAATGGGATTATTTCAATCAGAGTTTTGAAGTGGCCATTGCCTGCTCTCTTGAAATCTAAGGTTGTAACTTTCTTTTTGCTCTGCTTCTTCCTCTCAGGATCCTGCACTCCATTGTCCAAGTGGAGTAGTCAAGACTGCCTTTGGCTTTCACATTCCTTGTGTATGAATATGAGGTCCAGCATAGCACCTTCCCACTTTCCTTTCTCACATGAGTCACTCCAGGAATATCCTGGATTGCTAACACCATGCTGTGCAGTCCCTGTTCAAGCAGATATGGGTGTGGTTGAATTCTCCCATGACAACTAGAACCTGTAAATGAGAGGATCCTTCCAGTTGTCTGCAGAAGGCCTCACCTTGTTCTTCCTGGTCTACAGTAGACACTCATTATTATTTTATTACCCAAAAGCTCTCTGTTGGTTCATCATCCATCCCCAGGAAAAGCTTCAGGTTTTCCAGTTTCTCTGACACATAAAGGGCAGTTATACCTTCTCATCTTCCTGCTTGGTTCTTCCTAAAAACCTTGTATCCCTCAGTTGAAGCACTCCAATCATGTAAGCTGTCCCACTGCCTCACCGTGATTCCAGCTAGATCAAAATTCTGCAACTCTACACAGATTACTAATTTACCATGTAT
Source organism: Empidonax traillii (assembly GCF_003031625.1). Classification (NCBI taxonomy): domain Eukaryota; kingdom Metazoa; phylum Chordata; class Aves; order Passeriformes; family Tyrannidae; genus Empidonax; species Empidonax traillii. The sequence continues at coordinate 2,176,580 of NW_020955276.1, forward strand.
CTTCTCCTGGTTAAAGCATTGGTGTATAGGCACTTCAGAGAAGCAACCCAGCATGCTTATTTCCCAGAAGGTGCTTAGGGGGATGAAAAATTTATTGTGGGATTTCATACAGTGTTTTAAAAATGAGTCATGACACAAAGAATAAGTTTAAGAAATTTTTCCCAAAATTCTTTTGAAGTTGATAGAATTTTAATTGGATACATATACCACAAGCACTGATATCATTATTTCCAGATCAATTCAATTTTTTTTTATTTTATTCATATTTCAATCTTCAGAAATAACAGAATTCTTTATGTAAACACAAAAGAACTACCTTTTAAAGCAGATTTCAAACATTTACTGAGCTAGAGTCATCATATTAGTAGTTCCAATTTATGTTGCAGCAGATTAATTTCTTCAATTTTTTAATAAATACTGATTCCAACTTTTCTCTCTGTTGGTTCATGAGTCATACAGCAATGTTATTTGTATAATAGAGATTATATTCCTAATTCCTTTTGTCTCATGAAGACTTTGTATGGATAACATACATTAATCACTCCATCATATATCAGAACAAAAGAATAAGTTCTGGATACAAGCTACAAAGAACCTTTAGTTATTACATGAGCAAAAATTCCACTTAGGCCAGAAGAGTTTTGCTTACAGAGTGAAGGTCAAAGCCTTTTAAGCAGCAGAAGGAACGATTTCTTTCTGCTTGGATCTTGGAGGTAATAACAACATTTGTCAACTCCTGAAATTTTTGCAAAGTAAGCCTGGAGCAAGCACTGGAAGTAATAAGACACTCTTGTCTCGTATTTTTAGTGCTGAACTGGAGGCATACATTTTTGTCAAACGTTAATATTTCCATGAAGAAATAACAGAAAAGTCAGGGTTGTGGGCAAGTCAGTTTCACAAGGAAACCCACTGGGGCCTGGGGCAACATTACTTTGAACTAATTTTTATACTAAGCAGAAAGTACTCAGATAGAAGCCTATCCAATAATTGGCTATTTATTGTCCTGTTATCTTACTAGACTGACTAGTTCAGACACTTTCTTGAATTTAACAAGCAAGTAAAAGAATGATTATGAATCAAGAGCTGATAAAAATAAACTGTGCGCTCATGTCAACACATCAGAAGGGAGAGCCATCTTGCAAAAAGACCTGGACAGGCTAGAAGAGTGAGCTATCAAGAACTGTTCAAAGTTCAAATTTATTTTTTAACAAAGTCAAACACAAAGTCCTGGGATGACATTACCAAAGAACCCAATCCAGAGTAGATAATGTGTGGCTGGGGATAAGTCTTGCTGAAAGAGAGCTGGGAGTCCTGGTGGACAACAACCTGAACAGCAGTCAGCAAAGGCAAATTGAATTCTGCACTGCATCTCCAGGAAAATTACCAGAAGAGACAAATATGCGATCATCCCACTCAGAGCTTCATAGGTCATGCCTGGAGTACTGTGTTCAGTTCTCATCCCCATAGGTCAATAAAGATGCAGAGAGACTGCAGTGTCCAAAGGAGGAGTAAAATTTCTGAGCAAATACATACATGCTGTATTTGGTGTGTACACAGGTATCCACATACCACATATAATCCAAGATACTGCAATTTTAATCAGACAAGTAGTCCAATTGATTTCAAGGCCTACACCAAAAAGTTAAGGCTGATCTTAAGGTTCTACTAAAGCTCAGACTTTCTGATGATTCCTGCTATCAAGCTCTTCAGCTCCACTCCTTGCAACAATCCAGCTCAAAAATGCATTGAGCAGTCAGGCCACATTCTAGGCACTAAATCAATCTCCAGTCTCTAATCTCTCATTAAGTCAATTGCAGACCTGCAATATATTCTTCTAGGACCACCCTCACCTGCATATATTTGGATCTCCAATATATAAAATGCTTAGTGATGGCAAGTTACTTCTTATTTTCCATTTCCCAACTTTTCTTTTGTTTGTTGCCCTCCTTAGTTGCAGCTGAAGGAAAATCCTTAAAATTAGACATTCTGTTCTGTGTAGTAATATCTGAAGTTAACCTCAAGTTTCAGTATATTGTTCATCAATCAATGATTTTGAGGTTTGTTTTTTTCTTTTTTTAGCAGTTTATAAACATGTTTGGCACCAGAGTATGTCAAGCCAGATCTTCTGCATATTGTAAGTCTAGAAAGTTCTACAGCAAGTTCCCTAATATGGAGAAAAATTATATTCTGTTATACTTCTGCAGCATGATGTCTGAAGTACTAATTCACCCCACACTTCTTAATACCACAAAAAATGTATTACTTCAAACATGAGACATGTTTTATTAAAAACATACAGAAATGTACTGATGTCTTAAATCAACTGCTCTTTCCTTCAAGCTAGGAACCAAAAAAAAATTTAGTCTATCTTCAGGTACCAACAGTCATCCCATATTTTTTTTTTTTGGTTTTCTGTTTGATAAAATTTAAGGTTTCTTATTCTTATTTTCATATTGAAATCAAAGCATACCTCAGATATAACCATAATTCATACATAAGTAAGGGATATAGATGACAGTAGATCAGACCAGTTTTGGATATTGGGCCCCAGATGCATGGAACTTGACTACTAAGAAGCATCTTTGAGTTAAAATTTCATTTTTAAACAGGGTATACATTAGTTTATTGATGACATACACAGTGATACACCCAACATAGAAATCATGATTTAGTTTTATCTGTTTAAAGTTACAGTAATGGGAACTGAATCAATAGGCCCTGGCTGGTATGAGGTCATGTTTCACCTCTAACAGATGTCTAAGTAAGGACTTACATAGAAAAGCGAAAACTGTGAGAATGATTCATCTGAAATTCTTATTGGCACATTTTCCAGTCATTTATGACAAATTGTGAGTGTGATCTTCATATCAAACAATACAATGCTTTAGAGCAATATAAGAAATTTTTTAATACAACCACTTGAAGTATTTGCACAACTACTGTTTTTGTGAGAATACTTCCAGAGGATTTAAAAAACTGTGTTGTCTTTCCAATTTATATGACTAGTTTGCTCTAAGAAAAGCATCACTCAGGTATTCTTCTGAAAACTCTCTATAATCTGTCAATATATGCTGCAGCCTGGGGTTACATTTGATGAGATTTTCTGTGTGAGAAAAAAAACAAAAAACCAAACAAAACCTGAGCAGTTCATAAAACAAAAATTCAAGAAAGTATTTTTACTGACAGATGAAGAAGGGGTGAATGTATAAAACTTGAAGAATTTAGAAATATATAATGATATCTCTTTTATTATAATCAGTATTAAGTTGAATTAAAAAAAAAAGTAGGGAGAGTCAATATTCTGGTAGGTCTTGCTGAAAAACTGGTCGAAGTGGAAAAGCTATGAACTTGGGAATAAAGGTCTTAATGACTGTGGTTGCAAACATAAAAATTAATTAGACATTCTGGGACAATATCAAATCCAAATGGAGAAATAAAATAGGAAGAAATGTGAACCGAAACAAGAGAAGTTGGCTGACAATGGATCTTTGGGTCACAGAGTCAGTCCCCTAGAATCAAAAGCAACCACAACATAGAATGACTTCGAAAATAATTGTCATCTTAATCCCAAACTGGAGTTTGGATTGAACTACATTTTATTAGAATATGGTTCAATTTATCACAATTATCAAAAGTCCTGGATGAAAGGATAGAATGTACCCTCAGCAAGTTTGCTGATGATACAAAACTGGGGGGAGTGACTGATACACCTGAAGTTTTTGCTGACATTCAGCACGACTTTGTTAGGCAGGAGGGTTGAACAGAGAGAAACCGAAGGAGGTAGGGTCTAATCTAATGAGATCACTCAACTGAGCGTAGAGGGCCTTCGCCTGGGGAGGAATAACCAAAAGATCCAGCAGAGGTTGGGAGCTGACCTGGTAGAGTGCAGCTCTGCTGAGAAGGACCTGGGAGTCTTGGTGAATGACAAGTTGTCCATGAGCCTGCAGTATGCTCCTACAGCCAGGAGACCAATGGTATCCTGGGGTGCATTGGGAACAGTGTGGCCAAGTGAGGTGGTCAAGGGAGGTGATCCTGCCCCTCTACTTGGCCCTAGTGAGGCCACATCAGGAGACTGTGTCCAGTTCTGGGCTCCTTAGTACGAAAGAGAGATGGAGCTGCTGGAGAGGGTCCAGTAGGGCATCACAAAGATGATTAGGAGTCTAGAACATGTCTCTTATGGGGAGAAACTGCAAGAGCTGGGCCTGTTTAGTTTAGAGAAGAGATGACTGAGAGGGGATCTCATTAATGCATACAAACATCTAAAAGGGGGATGCCAAGAGGATGATGCCAGACTCTTTTCAGTGGTGCCCAACAACAGGACAAAAAGCAAAGGCCATAAACTTAAACACAACATGAGCAAGAACTTTACAAGAGCGAGGCAGAGCACTGGAACAGACTGACCTGAGTGGTCATGAAGTTTTCCTCTGTGGAGACATTCAGAATTGACCTTGACATGTTCATGTGTAACTGGCTTTAGGTGGCCCTTCCTTGCAGGGGAGTTCAGTATCTCCAGAGGTACAAACCTAACAGTTATTTGATTCTGTGATTCTTTTTGTTTCTATGCAAAATCCATTAATGGACAATATTTTTATTCCTATGCTAACAGTCCTGTTGTTTAAATTGCTTTTTTTCTCCTCTTAATACTTACATATACTTCATGCTTTCCACTCTCTCTATTTCATACAAAACCTTTGTTTTTGTTTTACAGTTCTAACTAGGTGGATATTTTCTATTTTCTTTTTTAAAGTGAGCAAAACTGAAAGTCTTTGTCTGTATCCATTCTATTTTGAATTCTTAGTTTTTAATACCACATTAATTTAATCTCCATAGTTTTTCCTCACAGATTGCGTTATCCTAGGAAGAGGTTCCGGAGATTCATACAGATACCCAGTATTTCAGCAGTACTGTCAATGAAACATTTTATCAATTATTTTATCCTATGTATTTTATAAGATGCCAGAACACTCTTATATTTATATGATTATTTACTGTTCTGTTGAGTGGTTACATAATTTGATCTCCCAAAATTCACTTTTGTTTATGCAGCAAAAGTCCTGAAAACTCAAAAGTTTCCATGGCAGAGGAAACATATCCTCCAGAGAGCTCTTTTAATAGGATACAGGAGCCATGAAATCAGACCCAACATTAAAATATGCATTTAAAGCAGAAAGAAAAATAATCTTGTTAAGAAGAGCTCCTAATTATGATAAAAACAGTACTTGCTTTGAAGACCCATATAACTGATCTAACCTTTAAAAACCAGCACTGATTTATCTTTCCGCCATCACATTTTAATCATGAATCTCTCTGATAAATGTGCATCTTTTTAAACAGACACACAAAGGGCTGTACGTGCTTACTTTGTGTGACTACCACTATTGATTTAATGACATCACTTACAGAAATAAAATTAATAGTATTGCAGTTTCTATATATAAATGCTGAGCATTTATTTTTTACAGCTAGAACTGGCTTAAGATACTCTATAATGATGGAAATATATATATATTCAAAGAAACAGTACTGGCCTACTATCTGCACTTTTCCCAAGCTATTTTCAGCACCTTCTGCACATTTACATTTTATAAGCGGGAAAGGAACATTGCTCTACATTTCTTTATAAAAAATAGGGCTGACTTTGGTTTCTGTCTGTCTAGAAGTATGCTTCACTGAATAAAATTTCAAAGTATAATCATTCACAGCTTGTCTTTTGGCCTGTGGCAAGGACATGGGTTAGGTCAAACTGCTTTTTTGGGGGGCTTATTAGTAAAGCAGTATCAGTTTAAAAAACAGGGTTATAAGCAGTTCACTCTCTTGTAAAGCTCAGAAATCTTTACACAGGCCTTAGAAACATGTATTGGTTATAGGTAAATCCATACTAAGTAGAAGAAACAAGATAATAATATTTAGATGTTCCTTCTGAAGGCTTACATGCCTTTAACCTAGAAAAAATACTGGTCTGAAGAATGTATCTTTATCAAGTATGTTAATCTTTTGGTGATTCCTTTCACAATCTTTTTAATAATCTTATTGTCTGCTTCAGATTAGATTATGTCTTTACACTGCTAACTGTCAAATTATTTGACTAAGTAAGGAAAACCTTTCAGGCAGCAATGTGACTGGACTAAAACCCAGCCCAATAATCACCGTAATCATGGAAGTTCAATTGAGGTCAAAGACAGCCCACACACAGCACAGCAGAGGAATACAGGAGTCTATAGGAGTATCACAGCAGCGGGTGATTATGCTCAATTCAGCTGTTGATGAATTTCTCATCAACTAACACAAAGCCTAGATGTAAATAGCATGACACAAAGCAGAGCCCTAGAGCTGACTCATGATGAAATTCTGAATACTATTTTAAAAAACACATAAACCAAAAGCAAAATAACAGCAAAAATCCAATAAATGAAACAATGAATTTACAAAGTGTAAAAAAGCAGTAAACAAAAATGGATTATCTATCCATAATCACAAAAACTCCACTGTATTTGAATGTAGGTCTTAATACACAAAAAGAGAAAAAAAATTCCAAAATCATGGCTCTAGAAAATGGAGACATAGATGACAAGAAAAGTGCAAACTGTCCTTCACTCAATAATCATATTTTTAGCAGTGCTACCAGTTCATCAAAGACAGTTAAAATGCATTATCTAGCTTAGCTGAATATTAAAATGTAATTAATTAGGAGTATTATTGAAAGACTAAAATCAGGTTAAAAAGATAACATATTACCAGTTTTCATACCATATATGTAATGCAAAGAGAATACTGATATAAAAACCAGGGAAGATGTACAGAAGTGAAGAAGCAGGATTACCATAGTATGCTAAAAAAAAAAAAAAAAAAAAAAAAAAAAAAAAAAAAAAAAAAAAAAAAAAAAAAAAAAAAAAAAAAAAAAAAAAAAAAAAAAAAAAAAAAAAAAAAAAAAAAAAAAAAAAAAAAAAAAAAAAAAAAAAAAAAAAAAAAAAAAAAAAAAAAAAAAAAAAA
>NW_020955276.1:2183769-2188559 GCF_003031625.1 Empidonax traillii
AAAAAAAAAAAAAAAAAAAAAAAAAAAAAAAAAAAAAAAAAAAAAAAAAAAAAAAAAAAAAAAAAAAAAAAAAAAAAAAAAAAAAAAAAAAAAAAAAAAAAAAAAAAAAAAAAAAAAAAAAAAAAAAAAAAAAAAAAAAAAAAAAAAAAAAAAAAAAAAGCAGAAGTGGACATAGCATTACAGAGAAATAGCAAAAATATATCTAAACTTAAACATAAGCATGACATTTATGACATTTTAATATAAGTATTGGTGAACAAGACTCTGAACTGCTTTTAAGTCAGATTAGTACAATGAAGAAGAAAATGAACACTGGATTACATTCACTATAAGATGAATTTACTTTGTCATATTATTTATGTCTGTACACATGCTTAAGGTTCTCCTGTAGCCCTGAAGAGTCAAAAAATAATTTAAACATGGATATCAATTTTAAACATCATTTTTACTTGCTTATTTCCAAAGTCAAGTGTGATGTTCAGAGACTTACTGGGCCTATCCATAAGCATGTCCTACCCATATTTATCTCTGATTCTCAAACTGCAGTCATATAGACTGGACAAAATATTCACCAGATGTATTCCTGATATGTTTCTGTTTAGCAAGTGCTTTGTATTCTGGGCTGATGACAAAAAAACTGAGAAGAGGGATGCCTGAACAACAATTTTCTTGGTTAAAACCTTTTGATATCTCAGTAAAAAAATCAAGGATTCCTTGACAGAACTATTAGATGCAGGAAAAAGGAAATATTTATGTACTATTGTTCTTTCTTTGGGTACTAAACTATTAAAAGCCAAAAAATCAGCTGAAATAATTTATTTGCCTTTACAAGCAACAGATGGATTTGATCTAAATCAGAGAATTATGTGAGATGAACTGGTCTGAACAATTATGGCTGAGAAGAACAGTCATTCACATTGCAAATTCTATATGAAATGCAATATTCATATAGATAATACAATTATGAAATAAAAGCTGTATCCTCCTTCTTTCCCTTAACAAGGAGAGAAGAAATCTGTAGATTTTCCAAAGATGAAAGAGAATTCAGCAAGATACAGACAGGTCAAAAATTAAAAAGAAAAGATAGTATTTCAAAAACACTTGACCTACTGTCAAAATACAGACAGGAATAAAACAAAGAGGTACAAAAAGAGATTGTGAAGTATGTTAACAATGCAATAAAAAATTAAGAAGAAAGGTTATTAAGAAAGGCACAGACTGTTCCCAGAAACTGGGGAGGTGGGGGTCGGTGCGGGGGAAGTTATTTCATTCTTGTTTTTACTCAAAAAGCAGAGCAATATAATCAGAAATTTGTCTAATACTGCAGCCCAGTTCAAAATCACTGTAGAAAAAGATCCTTTCATAAAATGTCCTGCTCATTCAGAACTTTAAATATATTTTTTTAATTCTCAATTTTTAAATTTTCTTAATAGAAATTGGTCTTATCTGCAGTGTTTTTTTTTTTTTTAAATTTAACTTGAATTTAGAGCCATTCCCTAATTTGTCATGCTCATTGCATATGTGCCAGTCTGCATTTTTCTCTGAAATTACTCTTAACTAGTCATATTGCACAGTTTTAATAACATCTAATGTCCTGCCAGTTGCAGCTAGGGAATGCAATGACATATTCCTTTTGTCAAAATTAAAAAGGAAACTCTGTCAGATTGGTATTCTGGTGCCTCCTGGAAAACTCACTCTCATTTGAGCCAACTTTAATACCAGAGATAGTTCTGGAAAACTATGTATCTTATTTTTTTTTAATTTTTTAACTTAAAAGGTAATACAAGTGCAGAAACAGATATTTTTTCAAAACTACACTCTTTAGAATTCTGCGTTTTCCTTATTGCACACTGTAAACATGATATATTGTGTAAACATATTTATATATGTAAACACATATATTCAGATCAGAGACCATAATTTGGCAGCAAATTACTTGTAAGGAGCTGTGTTTTCAGTGAGGAGTTCCATGTGAAAGTGCTTGTCACAGTCAGGTCTTCCTTACCTGACTGCAAGTGTAACAAAAGCAAAAGGCTGTATGTAACTGGGAGGCAGGCTGGCAAAGTAAATCAAATCTATATGAACCTGTAGCGACAGAAGATCTGTTAAACATCCCCCAAGAGGCATGACTCTGAACACCTTCACAGCAGATAGAACAGGTTGAGCTTGAAACAACTATAAGAAACAGTCAACTAAAATCAGGTCAATAGCATCTACTGGGCAATTACCCTACAGTCAGCACTAATCACATGATAATCTGTAGGTGTAGAGGAATTATACTGGGAAATAAAGGAGGAGGAGAATGTTTTTAAATCAGAAACAAGGAATTTTTGTTCTGGATGCCAGAAAAATTAAGCTCAAATTATTGTGTGAAAGGACTGTACTGTTCTGGGAAACTTTAAAATACGTCAGTAGTCCAATTCTGATCTAATAAGAAAAAGGATAATTGGCCACCATCTGGTTCACATGAATAATCCTATTGATTTCAGTAGAGCTACTTTCATGAGTAGGCCAATTATAATTTCCCTTTTACTGAGCATTCACATATCATCCCTCTTGAGTCTTGTAATAATTTCTGAAGCTCTTACAAATTTGTCTACAATTACTTCTTTTTAATATTATCTCAAGGTCCCTATTCTCTACCTTTAGAATACCTGTGTCTCCTTCCTTAAATATCTCTGAAAAAAACATAGACACAATCCAAATAAAGCATACATGAGTAAAATTAATAATCTAGAATAGTTAAACATATTATCTTACTTCCTGAGGCAAGACAATTTTATTCTTAAACACATCAGTTCTATGTCCTACCATTATGACCCAGTCAGTCTACAGTAAACGAAATCTTTCTGTTATTTTACACATACTGTCTTTGTCATTTTCTTGCTATTGATTTTATCTCCGCTCATAACAAAAATTATTTGTTTTATTTAAAAATAATAATAATGTGGTGCACAATGCATTTGAACAATGTCTTTCTTCAGTCTGCAGATGACTTTCCCTTTCTTATGAATACCATTTTTAAAAAAATGTCCAGTAAGAAACATAATATAAAAAATTGGGACTTTTAAGCTATTTTACATTGTGCATACAGCTACACCAAACGATTTTATCAGATATAATATTATTGCAATAGCTACCAAAGAAGCAATGATTAGCCACTTAAAGTGTTACCAACTTTTTATTTAAAACTACAAAATTACATTGTTATGCCTGCAATGCATATTTTACAACCTTACATTCTCGAACTAGATTAACAACACTGTGGCTGGGAAGATGCTGATATGTATTCTTTGCACAGTGCTTAGCAGGTAAGGAAGAAGGTCACTGCAATTCTTTCATTTTTGAAGTTTGGACATCTGTGCTTTTGTTTGCTTATTTGTTAGCTACTGTAGGAAAGCATAATGTTCTGAATCAAGGTGAACTGGTGGATAAAGAATGCTTGGTGAAGCAAAATTCCTACTAATATGTGAAGACTTTTCTTGATGTGCAAAGTAATAGCCACAGTCCTACAATGTCACAGGTTTTATTCAGAGACCATTATATGGTATTAAATTGCATTAACATGATTGCCAGCTTAGAGCCTGATTTATTATAAACATATAATAAAAAAGATACATTGCCTTATTTTTCTTTACAATGTATCAGCATTTATTTTGTGTGAGTTGATGAATTCAGTCCACCCACTTGGAATGATTTATGGGCAGACAGAACTTAACAGCAGAACCTTTTTTTACAATTCTTCTCTGAAAAGAACAGCAAAAGTGCTGCATAGGACTGCATTTTGGGGTCTGGAATTTAAAATCTAAAACAGACCTTCATAGTAAATGTATCTTTCCTTTCAGGATGAACAGTTAACAAAAATCAGCTAAGTTCATAGTACATGGATGATTCCTAGTTTTTGCTGTACCTCTGTAAAGAAGCACTGTCTGATTTTGACCATGTTGCTCCAGTCCTGCATGTAAAACAAGAATATCACTTCACAGTTGTAGTTACTCAACAGTGTTCATCATTCTTCAATTGATTTGTGTTCATATGAGTACAAACATAAATGAAACACTAACTAAAAATGAAAATTCTGATTCCATTGAAGTTAACAGACATTTCTGATACCAGCTTTAGCAGACCTAGCATTTATCTAAAAAGGTTAGTTTCTTGATCTTGAAGTGATGTAACATAGATGTATTTTTTCATATATTTAAAACCTGAATGAATAAAATGAATAAAAAAGTAAATTAAAGCACCAATTTTCTAGTTAAAGATTCACAGTAGTGTCTCAGTTTAATTGAGACAAGGGTCTTTTGCTGAGGATGGATTAGGAGAAAAAGACCCAAACCTTCTTCTCTAGCAATTATAGATCCGAAATTAAGAGGCTCCGATTGAAGGAAAGCAAATTATGGAAAAGGGAAAAAGAAAAATAACAGCCCTTTATTAAGTATGTGTGTATTAACGTAACACGAGGGAAAAAGAAAACCAAGTAAAACAACCAAACAATACCCCTATACCCACCAATAATCCCCTTCAAGAACAAAACCGATAAAACCGGCAAAAAAGAAAATCAAATAGTTCAATTTTTAGCACTCTTTGGTGCAGTTCCAGCTACAGTCAGCAGGGGGCGCCGTCGGGTCACTGGAGATGCAAAAACTTGTAATGTCTTATACCGTTCACCAGGTGGCGCTGTTGAGTTATCAAAAGTGCAGAGCTTGTAATGTTCTATAGTAGTCACCAGGTGGCGCTGTTGGATCACTAGAGGAGTGGAACTTGCAATGTCCAGCGCTCGTCACCGGGCG
>NW_020955276.1:2189185-2220240 GCF_003031625.1 Empidonax traillii
CCTCTCTGCTGCAGCCTCCCCTCCTGCTCCCGAGCTGAGCTCCAACCCCCCAGAAAACCCCACCTCTTTCCATACACACACCCTGGCCTTCTTTCCAATCCCTCCCCCTTCGTTGCCAGGAGATAAATGTCTAGCCATTTAGGTCTCAGGCTAACTTCTTTGTTATCTGATGGCTCATTAAGACATACACGCAGGAGGGGGGAAGGGGAAAGGAAAGACAAAATTCTTGCTAAAAATCAGGACTATGACAAGTAGTGTTTCCAAAAGATAAGAATTTTTGTGGTTTACTTCAAGTTTGTCCATTAAATCAAAAAGTTAAGGTATTATTTCAGTTAAGTAAAGCTTTGTATTAACCACAAAAGACCAAAATCTTTTAGTGTTTACCACTAAAGGGAAATAAAAAGTAATTTTAAAATGGAAATTAATTTTATAGTGAAGTGCAGAAAGCAGTCATTTTTGTGTCAAAATAAAATATTTCCCTTTATTTTTACCCAGTAACAGATTACAGTCATCCTGGAACATCACAAAGTAAAAACACTCACATAAAAAGCCTCTTCTTTACATGAAGAATGACTTACCTAGAAATCTAACAAAAGAATGGAAAAACATAAAGTGTGAGGCACCATATCTGTCGACTGTTTTGTTTCTTAGATTCCTCTTAACCCATGTCATCAATCCAGCTTGCTGGCTAAACTGCTTACTGGTCTAATGGACAGTCAGCAAATAAAAAAAGCAAAAAAGGCTTAGAATAAAAATGCTTCATCAGCTGCTTCTGCTGAAGATCCTCTGTGGTCTGTCTTTTAACAATAACATTATTCCATGCAATAATATGAATACTAACACATTTCATCTGGAAAAGATAGTCATATTTGAGAATAATTTTTTTCATGACATAGGGCATCAGTCACCCACTGATTGTACTGAAAAATAGCAAGAAAAAGGAGTGGCTCACCTCACCAAGAAATTACTATGCAATAATTTTTGCATATGCCAAAGAAACACCAACACAACTGATAAGCTTTTATTTGTTGAAATGCTAAAATCAGATCATTAAGGAATGAATAATCTGACAGGCCTTGTATAAATAACTAAAACCATCTGTAAGCTGAAGAAAAACATACCTGGCCTTAATTTTTCAAAGCTGTCTCTGAGACTTTAGAGGGAGCTAGGTATCCACCCTTCACAGGCAGAATTTTGCTCTTTACATTTCCTAGTCCTTTTTTCTTTTTTTTTTCTTTTTCTTTTCCTTTTTTTTTTTTTTTTTTTTTTTTTTTTTTTTTTTTTTTTTTTTTTTTTTTTTTTTTTTTTTTTTTTTTTTTTTTTTTTTTTTTTTTTTTTTTAAAGGAGAGAGATATAACAACTGTCTTACATTACCTATTTTGTACTTTTGATACAGAATGTATCCAATGGAAAGAGAAAGTGTACAATGCAATAATACAATTCACTATAGGAAGCAAGGTTGTGTTCTACTGCTAATTTTATCAAAATACCAATAGAAGCACTTCTATTTCCTGTGTGCTGTGGAGGTGTTTTCAAGTCATACATTGTTTTAAAATCCAGTAGACAAAGCATAACAGAAAATCTAGGAAATTACTACAGAGTACATTTTAATGAAAGAGTAGCTTTGGACAGCAGTTACTATGTGAACTGATCAAGGCCAGATTCTTAAAGGAGTTTTTAAGAGTTCGTTTTATTTCTCATTATCCTACTCTGATTTGATTGACAATTGATTAAAGTAATTCCACAAAGTAGAGTTTGTTTTTCCTGTGACAGTAATTGGTGAACGATCTCTCCCTGTCCTTATCTTGACCAACAAGCCGCTGATTGTATTGCATCTCCCCTGTCCAACTGAGGAGTGAAGTGATAGAGCAACTATGCCAGGTAAGTACCTGGCATTCAGCCAAGGTCAACCCACCATAAGCAGCTGTATTCTGAAAACATATTTTTTAAAAAGTATGCCTATTAACGACAATAACACCAAAGATACAACTTGATCATGGCCATCAGCTTACCCAGCACTGACAAACAACTGTCATCAAAATCCAGGCAGAACTGGAACTGTGAATTAATAAAGTCACTAATACGCTTTTGTCACTAACACCAACTCTTCTGCAAGCACGACATACTGCATCGTGGATGTGTTGCTAACTAACGTTCATAACCACAAACCAAAAAAAATCACTAATGGTAGAAAAGCAGAGTAAAATGATAGAAAAGCAGAGTAAAATGATAGAAAAACTAAGTAAATTGTGTGTGAGGCTACTGCCATGTGCTGAACAATAAAGAAAAATGAATCAGTAGAGAAAACCCCTTCTTTCGTAGTCCAAGAATCAGACAATTTTAAAACTTAGATGTAACTGAAAAACATAAACATATCATACCGTGCAGGTATAAATTTAATTAATGTAATTTATTAGTAAGTAAACAAATCTTTTAATTTGTATTTAAATAATTTATGCACCTTTAATTCATTATATCACACAAGTATACCCTTAGTGATCTCACATAGCATATCAACAAAAACATAAGAAAAATTTGAATGTGAAGAAATATTTCAGAAGTACCAACTCACATAAAACATCTTCCTAGTACTGCAATAGCCTTTCCTGTTACTTGTCACTAGGAAATCAAGTTTGTACGTCATATATCCTTGGTGTCTGTTCATTACAAAAGTAATTATACCTTACTTATAAGGGTTGGTAATCTCTTTCTATTTTAGTGCAATAAATCCTCATCAGTGATAGCTTTTCACAGTATTTTTTAGACATCTTTGACGCCATGGCTGCTGTCTCTTATTACAATGCATTGGGCATAAATACATGTCTGCTCTTCTAGTTTTCTGTTTTTAGCACAACGTGCATATGCAGGTGTAAAATGGATTTTGCACACAATTTACCTGTGCTAGAAAAGAGTCAGAAGTTCAAATATGACTCTACTATACTTCTCAGTGTGGAATACATATCTCTTATGTAATTACCACTATTTTTCCCATTGAATCCTACTCAAAATTTTCCATGGGTGCATTGAAATTTCAGGTTCTTCTGTGTCTAGGAGAACAAAATAGAAATATATAGAAGATTTCGGTTGTATATTTATTTGAATTCCAACCACATTTTTCTGAATTGAATCTTTAGTCAGCTTGTAAACAATGTCATTGCATCAACTTGACTACATGGGTTGATAAGACTAAACTAATCCCAACTTGCTTCAAAAAAACTGTGAAAACCTCTAGAATAATTCTACCTCTTGTTAATTCTGTATTTTCATAGACAAGAGTATTTTCCAAAGCACATTATCTTACTACCATCCAACAAATAATGCCCCACATGCATACTCTCCATTTTGGGACCCCTTCCTTGCAAATAAGTGTCACACTCTGTTTAGGGAACAAAGAAGGTAAAGCAAGGGTACTTCGAGCTTTAGAATCAGCTTTAAGGTATCAATTTCTCACTCTATTAATCTTACATGTAAATAACTTTAGAAGTAGACTAGTGGACTAGGGATGCAAATAAATTGATTCTCATGTAATCTTTGTAAATAAAAATTTGCCTATCATACTGACTAGCTGTGCAGTAACAAGTTGAAAGATTACTCTCCTAAATGAATGTACAAATGTGGTTTTTTGATTACTTTTTGTAACAATGTACAACTAACTAACAAATAATAAGAAACCACTAGAATTTATAAATACATTAACTAAGCAGAAAACAGATGGTATTATTTATTATCTCTTGGGTTTTACAAAGCTCCTGTTTTGCAGAGTTTTTCATCTTGTTCTAAGGTTTGCCCAACTTCTGGGAAATATCTTTACATTTTAAATAAAGAAATGATAAAAGCATATAACATATTCAGGATAGATAGCACTGATATACAAAATAAGCAATTAATAAGTACCAAGGTAGTCAATGTTTATAAAAATTTAATACCAACAATTATTCATGGAACTCTGCTTAGGAAAACACCTTCCACTGAGAAGCTGCTGTTTTCTGAAATTTGTGAATTATTAAGTTAATTTTTTTCCAGATATAATTTTTTTCAGTGTTACAGAATAATTTTCATATATTAAACATACAAAGAAACACACACACACACACCTGACTACACACCTCTGCCCCAGCTCTGTGTCTTTAAATGAACCAATGTAGTATAAGCCTCCTCTGTTTTCAGGACTCATTGTAATGGTCTATCACCAATTTTCCAAAGGCCAAACTGGCAGCTTTAATGGGATCTGACCACTTTCCACTAAATAAAAGGATATTCCAATAACAAGGATATTCCAATTCCACAGATATTCCCAGGATATTTCCAGTATTTCCTCTCTTGGTGTCCTGTTTTTTTCTAGATTCATTTGGTTTGAGTTAATTTTCTTCCTAGTAGGTGGTACAGTGCGTGTTTTGGATTTAGGATAAGAATAATGTTGATAACGGTGAGACACTGGATTATTATATTAATTATTGGCTCAGACCATCTCAAGAGTATGCGTAGGGAGAAAGGGACAGGTCAAATGTCACAAAGGGGGAGTAGTGCCCTGCTCCACTCCCCAGCACCCCTGGGCAGCCCAGGAGCAGCTGTCAGTCGCTGACACACGAGGAGCATCGGCAACACCACACCCTGGAGTCCCCAGCCCAGCCTCAGAATCCAGGCTGGCACACTGGATGTCCCATCTAGGGGCTGGGGGTGGCCTCAGGGGGACAGAGCAGATAAAACGAGCACCATGCGGCCTTCATGTTGTCACAACCCCGCCATCTGGACACGGGGAAGCTGGAATTGCACAGGACTCAAGGCGAGAGCTATAATTCTCTCTTTCTGTCCTTCTTCTTCTCCTGCTAGTCTCCTTTCTTGATATTTGTGGATATTTCCCATGGAATGAGTCTTTGTTCTGAATGTTTTAGTGAAATGCTTTTTTCAAAAAACCTTTTGCCAAAATATCTTATTTTTCTCACTAAATTAAAAAGAATTACTGTTAGAGTTTCTCTGGACACTAATTAGACGTTATAACGAACCAAAAGGCTTTTAAAAAGCCTTAAATAAAAATGTAACCACTCTGGGAAGTTTATAGCTTAATCCAGAGCGCAACAATGGATTAGCATGTTCTAAATCAATGCTTTGTGAAATCCTTCACTTTGATTGGGTGTCGCCTTTTAAACTTTTGCTGCATTCTCTTATTTTCTAAACTTTGCCAGTAAAAGTGTGTTATTTAACCTCCTGAGAAATGTGTGCAGCATCATGTCCTATGCGGTCTCTCAAAGTATAAATGAACTGAAGGGCCTTTTAATATGTATGGCAGGTGGAATTTTGGAGCCTTGTATATTTTTAACGTACAACCCCTTCGATGAGCTTGTAGGGTGAGTCTGGGGTCTTACAATAAATACATTGATGTTTTAGTTGTAGTTAAATAGTGTTTACCCTAAGACAAGGAATTTCCAGGTACTCACACCACCCCTCTACCAAAGAGGGTAGGGGAGCACAAGAAGCTTGGACAAGACCTGACTGGAACAGGTGACACCACTGACCACAGGGATATGGAGTCCTGCTCAGCATATAAGCTCGGGGAAAAGCTGGCTGGGGCTGCTGCTCAGGAACTGGTTGAGCATCAGTCAGCACTGGTGATGAGTAACTTCATCATGCCATGTAATTGCCTGAGTAGTAAAATAATAATTATGTTACTTTTGTTATCTTTTGGTCTCAAAACATTTTCTAAGTAAGCATATATATATATAAATATATATATATCTGTACACATATATATATATGTAGCAGTTTGTGTGGCTTCTCGAGGGTCTCTCCCGGCCGCTCTGTGAAGATTTCCAGGGTTGAGATCACCCCCAACGCCTGATGCCCGTCCCTCGTGGTAGGGACTGGCAGCGGAGGCACCTCTGCCAGGAGACAGAGACCACGCAGCACGCAGGGAGTCCAGCAGCAAAGAGACTTTATTCAAACCTCCCCCCAGCTTATAAGGGCTGGTGGAGAAAAGAGGGGATTGGCCATTTAGATAGCCAGTACAAGGAGACAATATAATAACTGTGGCAACACAGGAACCAATGATAGACAAGTGAGTTATCAACTTCAAACCCCTGCATATATACACACATATACACATATATACATATATATATAGACACACATATATACATGAAAATACACATATATATGTATGTATATTTCTACCTATACATATATATATAAAAAATCCACATAAAATTTTTTCTTCAGAAATAGAGGAATGTTCAGCATTTAGTCAGGAAAAAAACCCACATAACTGAAACGATGTGCTTAACTTTAATTTTGCCTTTGTCTTACCACTGAACAGACAGTCGTATTCTGATTTTCTTATGCTTAGATAATGCTACTTGACTCCCAAAGGGATTGCCAGGATTACCTTCTCTTTTGTGAGAAAAGGTTTCAGACTTTGAAGCTGAACTGAATGCTGACAAGGTGCTCAAAAGACCAAATTAGTTATCAAAAGAACATATTATTCAGCTGAGATTTTTCTTTCTTATATACGACCAAGATGTTTGTTACAGGATATTTAGTCTGTGAGGAAGAACTGTTGTGTACATTTACATGCAGAAATTTACCACTTAAATTTGTCTGCATATTTGTTGTTTATGTGTCATTTTCATCTCTGTTGGTGGTTACTCTCCCTTTGTTTTGTACCCATTCTTTTTCGTAAGAACAGTGATGCTGAAAAGACCTAGAACAGCATTAAAGTCATTAATGATTTTATTAAGTCAGCTAGTAATCAGGTACACACCTTTCTGCTCTATTTTTGTTAAACGTATTTTCTCTGGAATTTAAATTATGACAAAAAAGTGGCTGACTAATCTGAATTTCTCAATTTATTCATGTTCAATAAAAAGCTGTTCATCAGCTTAAACTCAGCTATGAGTTCAAATCAAATTTAAACCACCTGGGAGTAAACAAAATTGCTCTTCTTCTCTAGCACGTCAGCTATGGATAAAAATAACAAGCACATTTCCAAGGAGCTCAAGATTCTAAATCTCTGTTTCTACCAACAGATTTTGCTGAAATGATTCAATGATTAGAAAGAAGCACCCTGGGTGCATTTTAGATAAATATTTTGATCCATGATTAAAGAGAACAGAAAGAAAAAATAGTGGTTAAGCCTTCTTTTGAGATTATAAAATGGCTTTTCTTTTCACTAGTGTCAGTATCAATTAAACATTAATTACACAAAAATTTTAGGTTGTGTTGTCACACTTGCTTAACTGTCTTTCAGTTTCTTCATCATCCCCTCTCTCTTCTATTTTCCTTCCATTTACAGAGCATGTCCAAAAGCTTTAACTGGGAAAATGACATTACTGAATTTATTGGAAAAGACAGGTGTGAGGTGTGAGGCCCTGGCTATAAAACACATAATTTAAAATAATGTTCAGCTAGGTACCTATCTAAGTTAAATTCTATTTTGCCTCATGTGTATTTGCCTCCAAGCAAAAGGACTCTGAGATTGGGACAGCCATATGCCAGGACTCTTTCTGGGAGTTCAGTTGCTTATGTATTAAGATACCTCTGAAAAAGTGTGATGCTCTAAGCTGGACTCTTGCTGCTGGGAAATTTTTATGTGTAAAAGATTACTTACCACTTACCACTTGGGAGCTGCTCTCAAGCTCAGACTACTATTTTTGGGCCTTGCCAGAGCTATGTTGCAGGTGTGCCTGACCATGTCCTCTGTCAATCTGGACGCTGAATTGCTTTAAGGCTTGATAATGGATTTACTCTGTCTTTACAGAATTGATTAGCACCCGATTGCCACCAGTTCTGCTTTGCTTTTCTTATTTGGATGTTGTAGAACTCTGCTCTTGACCTTAGAGGCATTGTCCTTCTGTCACTAGTTGCTCCTGTCTTACCTTCATTTTTTTAGAAGCCATTCTTGCTACTCATATATTGGAGATTGTTAAATTACGATAAATGTGTTTTTAGATAAAGTATGGTAGTAGTGAGATTTTGCTCTTGCAAGGAGTGGATACATGTGTGGTGAGAGTCACTCCATCTCACCTGTTGTAAACAATTGGTTTTGTATGTTTTGTACAGGCAATTGGTCATAACCAAGCCTCCATCTAAGCTGCTAGCACACAAACTGCTGCTGAACATGGATTGCAGGAGACTCTCTTATGTGACCACACTTCACCATACCTGACCAAGGGGTAATGTAATATCCTTTTTTTTTAATCTGTAAGGTTGTATCTGCCTCAGAGTTATAGTTAAAATTTTTCTTTGTGGTATAGTCATACTCTGTTGAAAGGATACTCAATACACTGCTTTATACAGCAAAAGATAAACCAAGACTCATGGTAGCTGGAGCCTCTGTCTCAAACAGGGTGATGACTCAAGAAAGGAACAGGTTGTAATAGGAGGTACCACTAAGAAGATTATATGAAAGATGATATGAAATGAAGAAGACTTATTTTATATTTTTTACTTTTTATAAAATCTTCTTGCCTGAAAAGTCTTTGAACAAAGGTGACAGCAGTTATGCTAGTGAGGTAAAGCTGTCTTTCTGACAATGTTCATATTACTGTAGCTCTTAAGGAACCCAGCAAAGGCCTCAAATCAATAGTCACTAAGTAAATGCTCAGGGATACTGACTCTTATACTGGAAAAATAAAAGACAAGGAAGGAAAATAGCAATAGGAAAAATGCAGCAACCTATCACTTACCTATAAAATAAGTGATACAGAGTTCATGTGCTAATTAGTTTAGATGGTCAAGAATTTAGTTAAATTATTTTCTGTCATCTAGAAATTATCATGTCACTGAAAATTAAATCTTTATCTGAGCAGAAGTTTCACAGATACTGAACTGGAAAAATTCTTTCACAGTTTCATAGCACTACTGTAGTCAAACAGAGCCAATTAACCATTGTGGACATGAGACAATTAAGTAATTAATGCCCTGGTCACTTCCAATAGAGATTCTTGTTTTGGCTCCAGCTGGGAGCAACCTGAATTTTAATTTACTATATCTCACTGGTTGTTCAAGGTCTAACACAAGCATAGATCTTCTCCAATTTCACTGTGAACAATATTTATCAGAAATTACATGGGATGAGTTAGTAAGTTAGATAGATAGATTTTACTAATTAAAAATGTAACACCAAATGACACAGTAGTAAGTGCTTTGAGTTAAGTAAATAGCAGGAGCTTTGGAATAGAATCACATCAATTTATCAAAATCAAGTAACAAGAACCTGCATGGCATTAATAATGTCTGCATATCTATATATAGAGATGCATCAGTGTCATTTTAATGACTGAATGTGGAAGAACTTTTAGCATCTAATTTAAGCTACATCATTTGTTTTGCTTATTTACTTTAGTGTTTTATGACAAATTTAAATAAAAATCTAAATATTTATTAAGTTCTATTCATTATCATTCTCATGATCTTAAAAGGAGTCAATTCTTTATGCTGTTTAATTCCACTAAGCCCAGAAATTGAGAAAGAAAAGGAATTCAGAAAATAAAAAATTCACTGAAGAATAACATCTTTTTGCAGCTATCTGCAAAAGAATAGGTGCAAAGGAATAACAATTCACATGCATGGTTGTTCATAGTTTTATATAATTTTGAAATTAAACCTCCTTACTTCTAGACCTGACAATAATGCCCAGTAACAGTAAAATATGTCTTAGCTTTCTCCTGAATTACTGAAATTATGGCTAGATATGAATTTAATAATGAAACAAGATTTTACTAGACAGAATACACTAACAACATCAACCTTCTTCCCAGTGAAGACCAATCTGAAGAATCACTGTGCAATCTATCAGCTACTTCTTGCTTTCCTCCTGCTAAGAAGGAAAAACAAAAGGCAAGAAGGTAACACAATTAGGAATGCGTACAGAGAGGTTGCGTGATTTGCTGGGAGGTATGATTTATTTCCTATTAGAAAGGAGTTGTGGAAGCTTCACTGCAGTGACTGTTTAAGGACAAAGTTAACAGAATTCTGGTGGCATTCAACGTATTTGATCAAATGGTTACACCCATATGACTTCTTGGTCTTTAAAATGCTTTTGCTTTTGTTAAATGGTAAAAGGTATTCTGAATTTGGTAGGTAGTGTCCTTTTGGAAATTATCTTCAGTTACCTTTCCTCAGTACACCTATTATAATTAGCAGTAGAGTACTGGAGTTACTGCAGTTAATGAATTAAATACTGAGTTTTCTTCAAACTCTGGTTGTTATACATATTAGAAATCCTTTTGGTTTTCTTTATAAGTAGGCCACATACACTAAGAATGAATTCAAAGAATTTCTTAATGACTCCCCTTTTGCCCTACCCTTCACTATTTTGTGAAAATATACTGTCAGCTCATATTTTACTTGCAGCCTGGTTTATTTTTATTTTAATATATCTATTTATAGGTGGCTTAAAAGAATCACTGGCCTTCACAGTATGTATCTAATAGCCTGATAGTCAGCTCTATCCTCTCTTCAGCTTCAAAGAATAAACCTAAAAGTCATCAAGTTTATGTTTCTGGATTTTATAAGTACACCCCACTTCAGTAAGTGAGCAGATATGTTTTCCCTCAAAACCACCATTCTGAAAATGAATTATGTCAAAACTTAATAGTTCAACTTGCATTATATTATGTCCCCAAAATGAGGTGACATAAAGAAGAAATAGTCTGAAATAGAAATGTGGAGCTCAACCATCTTAGAATAGACACATAAAAATATACAGTTCATTAAAAATGCATCCTAAGGAGAGCTTAAATATTTACAATAATAAATTTGTCTTGCCCTAATTTTCAATGATTTATCTATGTGTTTGCTGCTTCTGTGGATGAGTATTCATAAAGAACACCAAGCACAACCATATTATTTTTATCTCCAATGATAATAGAATTATGTATTGATATTTTTGTAAAATCAAGTTAATCCTTCAAGCAAAAGTTTATTTGTTTAACCCACCAAACCACATCAATATTCCAGTTTATGAACTTAATAGAAATTAATGAGAATATTCTTGGGAAAAAAAAATAATGCTTCTACTTCTATTACCTCTTCCATTATTTAATGAAAATATGTTACTCTTGGGGAGAAGTAAGAGTGACTGCTCCCTGAAAATAGGCAATGGAATGGATATGTCTTATCCCAAGACACCCTAATCTGAACAGGTCAACTATCATTTTGCCTTGTCTCATAGCAGCCCTGCATATGCTCCTCTAACGAGTAAAAAGTGGGTATAGACAAAAGTTTTCTTCTGTTATATGCTGCACTAGCAAGATAGATATCCCTTAATTTCCCTTTCTCCAAAACCTCTGTCTCTGATTTATACCCATGAGAGAGAGCCAAGAGGATTCTGCTCCTCTTGTGCACATGAAAAGAAAGAAATTTGCAAAGAATCAAGCAAACTGTGGTTGCTTACTGCAGACATTGCCAGTTAGGAAAACTTCCAAGCATGATTTTTAAAGGAATGCATATTTTTAAGCAGGTGGATTTGTTCCTATTCCTAGCTGTAACATATACACTACATGGTTTCTTTACACACAGTGACAAAGAAAAAAAAAAAAAAAAAAAAAAAAAAAAAAGGAAAAAAAAAAGGAAAAAAAAAAGGAAAAAAAAGAAGAAAAAAAAAAGAAGTTCTAAAAATCAACATATTGTTAAAGAAAATTTTCTTGGGGTTGTTATTATACTCAGGTGGAGAAATTTCCTTCCACCCTACCCCCAGGATACCATATTCTGTTCCAAAAACTTTTAAATCAAAATAGAATTTTATTTCAGGGAATGAATTAGTTAGGGAAAGCTTTATTTTGCTACCTACTGTCAGTTTTAGTGTAGTTTTTTGCAAAGATGGCAGAATGGTGTATTCTACATAAATTACAGAGTTTGTTAGTGTTACTATCACATGCTTTTCCATTTACTTCCCGTTGTCTTGGCAGTACAAGTATAGTGTGGCCTACTCATACTTAATTGTATTTGCTTTTCACCTGCAGTGCATTTGATTACTGTGCTTCTTTTAAGCTTTTGTGTAGATGAAAACACAAATTTTTGTCTGAATTTAGTGTAATTATAAATAGCAGCATATAAAACCTTCATGCTGGAAAATCAGGAGATGAAGAATAATACAAATTACAATTGAATATCACTCCAATGAATATTTTAATACTAAGAATAAAAGTGTATGCTGTCAATAAAGTAGACGTGTTTCAACTTAATTTCAAAGAGTAAACTCCCTTAAACTTCGCCAGTCTACATCTGTAATATATTCAACAGAATACACCCATATGACTGATGTTCATTACACACACAAAGTACACACTTAATGAAATGACTGGGCTATTTTATAACACTACTCACATAGGAAAATTGCTTAATTTATTACTCAGCACAGTTTCTGCTGTGATACATTTTAAATATAAGATTGCAGTGATTGTTTACTGCTTCCTCATAGGATACTTCTCTTTTAACTGCAATGGATTCTAGTATGGAGAGAGAGTTGATGAAAAGACATGGGGTTTTTTAGTCCTACCAGATACGTTCCCTGAAGCCTTATCTCTGTTTCCACATTCATAATCCTTTCATTGACTATTCTAAACTATACTTTAGATTTTGAAGTTATGAATACAGAGTAGTAGTAGAAAAGTATATTTGTTGCACATTTTTCAACAAATACTTGACTATGTTTAAAAATAAAATACATATCTAAACAAATCAGAATATGATTTATTTTAGGTATTCATTTAGGTATAATGGCTTTACTACACTTAACATTGTTTACCATGTATTTAACAATAAATTCATGCATTTATTGTCTTTTTGTGCCATGACTACTGATATCTGTCCCAGCATTAGACTAAATAAAAAGAAGGCAGTAAAGGATGAGCTGCTTCATGTGATGCTGCCACTGAAAGAAATGCCTTATCTGCCTAAATCAACTAATCTGCTTGGTTTTAATTTGATGCACATTTTCTGTTTTCAGTTGAGGACAGCTGAATAAAACACCTGTTGATTCCTGGAATAGCAGAAAGCAGTGAAGCCTACCAGAGTTAAAGAACCATAGCCAGTTAAGTCAGTGCAAACAGCTTAATTCAGAGGTGAAATGGAAATAAATGTACAAATGAAAAAGAAATGAGACATCTTCTGCACAGTAATGTAAAGCATAAGAAGCACATAATTTTTAATAGAACTTTATGATGCCTTTTTCTGCTGACTACAGAATCTGTCCAAAGCACCCATGAAACTAAATTACAAACTATGTGCTATTTTTCCAACTATTTCTTGGAAATTAAACTTTTTGCTAACTGCAGTTATATTTAATATTTTCCCATATTGGAAAATAACATTCAGCAAAGATTTTTCTTTGAAGAAAATAAGGAGTAGTAATATTATTTTAATGATGTGCTTCCTAGTAAGTAATTGTTGGTATTGTTCTCTTCCCAGGTACTGTAGTTCCAGAGTTTGTTTACACTCCTCTTTAAGTAGATTGCTACTAAAAGAAGTGGTCTTGGTCTATGTTGCCTTCTGTCCTAGTTATTTGTTCCCATTTCTGCCTTAGTGTCTGTGCAGTAAGTTTATCTGACTGAACCTTTCTTTTATTGTTGTTGCTATTGCCAACAGCAGGGACATACTTGGAATGTGGAGGGGAAGTGAAAATACAGAGTAGTGGCTTTCCCTGTTCTTCGTGGTAGATTCCAGTGGTAGAACAGCTATAACTAGAAAATTGCATGGAATTACACTTTATCTATAGATATATATATATATATGTATATAAATTATATGAAGTATATAAATTATATAGATATAAAATAATTATATAATAGACAAATTTGTATATATTATATATAAACTTATACATATCTTTTTTATGCAGATGGTAACACATATATTTGTAGTATATCTGTTCACCTTTGACTATTATAAATAAGATTTGAGCTCTGCTCACTATCTACTAAATTTTATAACTAATATAATTCAGATGTACAATCTTTTAAATTAAATATCTAAACAATGATGAACAGATCTAAAAGAAATAAAATACAATGCAGCTGTATGTAACTCAAACTAATATGAAATTCCATCAAAAAACCCACAAAAGCTAAAAGTGATGAAAACTTCAAGGTTTCAAAGCTTCAGAAGTGTTTGGTGAAATAACAGTTTTTTATACATTGCCATAAATCTTAAAAACCCTGCAGTGAGAAGATCTGAGGCTGTGGACAACCAGAGATGTTGAAAACTATGAATAATAAGCAGGTTTTAATAGTAGCAATGCTTGGTCTTTTTTATCTTAAAGGTAATAATTAAACCATAACTATCCCCAACTTTAGTCAGAGATGTTAACTGGCTTTTGTGAGAGAATAGAAATCATTTAACTACAGCTATAGTAGTATAGTTAGCCACACCAACTATGGTTTATGCTTAGTATCTTGAGGAGGTCAGAGTTGAGA
Organism: Empidonax traillii; assembly: GCF_003031625.1. NCBI lineage: Eukaryota > Metazoa > Chordata > Aves > Passeriformes > Tyrannidae > Empidonax > Empidonax traillii. Next base: position 2,203,594 of record NW_020955276.1, read on the forward strand.
GGAGATTCTAATCACTCAGTATCACTAAGGACATGCAAACTAAGACAACAGAGCAAATTTGGCAAGATATCCTCTACAGCACTAATTATTCTGACTAACAGGTGTCTGTTACCAGTCCGTGATCACTCAGAGAACTTGTAACTTTCAGTTTTGGATTAATGCGTAACTAATACTTAAGACTAATAGATCCTTGAAAGACAAAAATGTTTCAACTTACACAGGGAAAATATTAAAAAATAAATAGAGAAAAAAAATAAGGAAAAAAAACCATGAATTTGAGACAGATAAAAATAAGCAGAGGGAATGTTTCTGAAGAGAGTAACAATGGTACCCTACAAGATTTATACACCTAGAAAATGTGGCTTCTAAAACCTCTCAGCAATTAAGAAATCTAGCTAGGTTAATTCTTGAAAGAATGGCACTTTCCTTGAAGCTTGATGAGATTATCTCAAAATTTCATTTACTTTTTTTGCTGCTTTCTAACTGACCTCAATATAAACTCAGCTGCATGGTTAGTTACCACATTACATTAAGCTTAATTATACACTGTGCAATTAAACAATTTTAATGGCAATTTCTCTCTATTTTAAATGACAAAGGCTATTAAATTTTACTATTATTGTATTCTATCTTAATTTAAATATATAAACTGGATTTTGACTCTTCAACTCTAACTCCAGCAGACATTAATTACTATTCTTATAGAATATAGTACAATAACCAAGAGCTCCGTGCATATTTAAGATTCTTCTTAAGCTCCAACTTAAGCTCTATGTGGATTCTTCATAGATTTTTAATAAAATATCAAGAGAATATCTAAGTAAACACAGAAAATATGCCAAAACAGTTGTAATCTGGTTTAACAGGAAGTAAACTCTGTGATAGATGAAAATCAAGGTCATTCTTACACAGAACATCTATCATCTAACAGCTAATGCTAGTAAACCAAGTTAATGCTAACACACACCAGATTTCTATTCTTTTTTTAATATTGTTTCTCCAGAAAAACAGATTTCCAGTTCAAAAAACCACCTTTTGTTCAAAATCACTGAGCACCGTAAAAGCACTAAGAGGAACTACTGAACTGCTATATCATTAATTATTCTACAAAAATGTGGTTTCTTTAACTATAAGATCATCTGTCTTTCAGAAAATAAGCATTGCCACAAGGTATGTAGAATTGATTTATGAAGAAATTTTGTTTTCTGGGGAAGGTGACAGGCTTAATAAGGGATGATGACTTTAATTAACACAGTTAAATAATTACCCCTAAACTATAAGCCATGTAAACTAAAACTCATACATAGTGTCATCCCTAGTAAAGCAAGAAAACAAGACAGTACAAGTGAAATAAGAAATGCTAATACAATTTCCTAAAAGGTAATTTATCAAGTTTATGTAGCTGCTCAAAAAAGGATGATAATCTCACAGCCTGTATTTTCAAAAGACATGCTGTCTTTTGAGTCTCATGCAACATGCTCCCAGAACTGCTGGACAGCTCTTGCAATGACATGTATTCTAAAGACTTTTCCAGGCTGCTTCAGAATTTTCCTCCTGATAAGTCCTTATATAAGGTTTGGTTAGCAGTTAAGGAGTTGTTGCAGCAGCAGCAAGAAGACACTATCAGTAGTTTTGCCTATATCCATGAAAATTCATCAGTGCTATTGCAACCAGGTCAATTTATGACACTATATGGGACATGAAGTTTGGGTTTAAGTGTGGGTTTCCTGAAGAAAAATGTATACCAGAACCTAACTCTTATTTCTTCCAAGTCAACAAATCAATTATAAGAGTATTAAGTAGAGGTATTCTAATAGTAACTGAATTCTCAGTGGAGCTTGGCCCAGGTGATATTGCTGGAATGCAGACGACAGATTTAAGCTCTAGGGCTGGAACAGATGAGGAAACATTTACATTAGCAGTCTTGAGGGGATTTTGGGTACAACGTAAATATTCACATGCTCAGTACTGATGCAGATGCAATGTTGTAAAGAAATAGTTGTGCACATGTTTAGCACCAAGCATTTTGGAAATGAATGGACTCCATTTGAAAAGCTCTGGTGCTGTGTTCTTTAAAAATATGCAGGTCTCCTTTGAAGATTAGCAGTGGTTTTGAGGATTTATATTTCGGTCTTCTGTCATGATGAGTGGGACTGAAGTTCGGTGTATCTAACACAAAAAAAAATCAGGTTCTCATGTATCTAAGTCAGAGGTTAATAAGCTGCATTCCATTTAGTGAAATCAGCAGCAGTAAGTTTGAATGAGTACTGAGTTTACCAATGTCTGACAATGTAAACCTTCCAGAAGGAGGTAACATTTCTTCTGACCATCTCTGAAATCCAAAGAGACCATTTTTACCAGACAAGCAAGTACCTCAATAGAGACACACCATATGACTAATCGCTATTAGGAGATTTGCCATGAATTTCCGCACTATGGACACGTATTATTACAGGTGATCAGAGACATAGGGTTATTTTTACAATGCTTTACAACTAACTAAAAGAAGAAGAAGAAAAAAAAAAAAAAGGTGAAAAGGTGAAAAAAGGCCATTCTATCCAGAAAATAGAACACAGAGATTTAAGATTGCTTTTGTATAGGATTTGACAGCCAGAATATAGTTGAATTATGCTTATGTTATATTGTATTTAGAACACTGAAACCTCAAGAATGAATTTCTGAGTTTTAGCAGGCAGGCATTCTTCATTTGGTGCACTGGATGCAGTTGTACTTATTTCTTCAAAGGGCACACTGAGTTATCATCACTAGAGTTTATATGTTTGCATCACACAATTATTCATTTTCATTTCCTGCATTCCTGTTATATATTCATGATATTTCCCAGCACTGATTAGCATATACATATATCCTTATAAGGTCTCAAAGGGGCTTCTCCAAGGGTCTCTGGTGGTCATTTATGTCTGGACCCCCCAAAGTTCTAAGTGAACGTTTTATCAAAGTCTTTAAGACAATGCATCTGGTTGTGCAATACCCCTCCTCTGTTTGCTTGTCTGCTCCTGCTTTATTGTTTACTTTGCTTGGCTATTTTCTTTAAACTGAAGCACAGTAATTTTCTATGGTACATTCTGTTGGAAGCCCTATTAGTTCTGTTACATTTCTAAACCATGGTATCAATTTCACAACATAGTAATGGGTAGGTACGCCAGGTTTCTTGATTCTGGCCTCTAGAAAGAACATCTTTAGAGTACAGGTAATTATGTATATTATTTTTTAAAAATAATCATATTAACTTTTTAATAATTTAAGTTCTAGGTACATTCAAAGGTCCACTCTTCAAGGGACAATTTGCCAGTGGAGTGAAATTTCCATTTCCCCTGTAGTTGAGCAAAACTGAGTTAAGAGGAAATACAAGATGTGCAATTCTGCTGAAGCAGTCCAAACAAATCTTCAAAACTGATTGTAATGAATTTACTTCTTCTATGTATCTTTTTCATCTGCAGTTCAAACCTATGTTAAGATATTCTACATACACCGTGTTTTATGTAAACTATTAAAAAGTCATATGAAAATTTATTTCCTAAAAAGGTGATGTGCACACTATAAAATAGACTGAGTAGGTACAAGGTCTGAACTAGGTTAAGTTGCTATGAAATGTGTAAAAATCAACAAATTCATTATTTTTAGCTCTTTTGAATATGAGAATATCAATTCTGCAGTCGTTGTGATACATTATGCTTCACCTATGCATCATTTAGGTCCAACAATGCCTCTTCATGGGACAGACTTCAGAGGTTGGTTTTTTTGTTTTCATTCTGGTAATTTTAAACCCAAGGGGTCCACTGGTTTAAAAGTAGTTAGAAGGCTAGAAATTTTTTGTCAGAAGGAATTTCAGCTTCAGTAAGAAAAATAGGTCAGCTTTCTTATTTTACTGAAGAGGAAAAGAACTGCATCTAATTTAACCCATACCATTTCTAGTCTCCTATTTGCACTGCAAAAACAGGGGAGGGAAAAATCTACTTTAGCTTCAGTTGTTGTAGTGATTTCTAGACTTCGTTTGATGATTAAAAGAAGCAAACATTTCTGTTTAGTGTGAAACTCATCTTCCAAAGTACAGGCGTCAAATGAAATCAGACTTCAAAACCAGGAGTGATTCATAATTAATTATTTTCATTTGTAAATTTCAAAAAATCAGCATAAGCTTAAAAGGAAATTTAGCCTGTAGTGGATAATTGATTTTTATTGTTGTTGTTGTTGTTGTTTTGTTTTGTTTTAATGATGGCTAAAATCAGCTTCCCAGTTTGCATGGATGGAGTTGAAAAATTACTTAGCAAAATTTAAAGGAGGTTGTGAAAGACGTATTACAGTTACTAGCACGAGCTCAGAACAAATTTTTTTTTTTTGTTCACAACTCTTACGGGTTTTTTATATACTTCTTAATGCAGTAAGAATTTAATTTATCTTCCATTCTGTTCAGTGGTTGAGGTTTTTCCCCAGTTAGCTAAAAAAATTCCAGTAGTGAATTCTGCCAAAAGAAAGAGCAAGTATTGTGGTATTTCTTCCTTCTTTTTACTTGCTTCTAATAATTAAAAATCTTGCAGATTGATAGTCTTGCAGGCATTTCTATTGAAGTCAATAGATATGCTCGCATTTGCAAATAATTTTGAAAGAAGTATTTTTGATTTAAAAAAAAAAAAAAAAAAGAAATAGATTATGCACAGCTGAAGTATGAACCCGTCAGTGTTTATTTAACATTTTTACTACTGAAAAGGATGAAAAAGTGGGACTTTTTAATCATGATTTTATTTAGGAATATAAATTTATTGGACTCTTACCTCTTTCACTAGATTCTGTTGTAATTGGTATAGGTTCACAGATGGTCTTTAGTTGAATACAAAACTTGGGAACATTTCAAAAGTCAAAATATTATCTAATCAGCATATATCATTAGTTAAAACTCCTGTTTTGGTAGCTGGCATTCCAACAAAACATTTTTTAAACTGATCTTTGAATTAGATTTTAAATTCATCATTGATTAAACTGGATGGCATAATCTGATCTAACATTTTAATCATACATTATTTCAATTAAATGGAAATTGAAGACATAGAAGTTGTAACAGTATCAGTTATAAAAGGTGGAGTAGGGGCTGGGAGTGGGGAGTGAGAGGGAGGGGATACAGAAACCAAGTAAGACTTTTACAGGATTCACAATTCAGCACAGAAAAGCAAAGGCATTTCTTTTCCTAGGAAGGCAAGAGATTTAACTGTGAGAATCAGCAAGACTAAAGAGGATGGTTTAAAAAAGATATTTAGTAGGTATTTTAAACTGATGGTACCTGAGAGAGAGAGTTGTAACCACAACACAGTAGCAGATTGAAAAGCATGAGGAGTTCAAGAGGGAATTAAGGAAATAGAGGATGAAAGGAACAATGATTGCTTGAGGTGGTGAGTTGGAATGAATTTAGAGAGCAACTGATTCCTGAAGGATTAGCATTACAAGCACTGTAGTGAGGCGAGAGTGGCAAGATATCATTGGTGAGATAGAGAGAGGGATAAGAATTGGCTTCACATGGGACACAGAGCAAATTAGGCAATGGACTACTGAACAAACAAAATCTTAGTTATAGATAAATTATCTTTTAGGCTTTTTTGTTTACTTGTTGTTTGGCTCATTTTTTGTTTGTTTTTAATAAGACAACTGTTCTCAAAAGTGACAACATCCCTATTGTCAGGCTGTCTGGATAGAGGTAATCTCCACAGACACAAAGAAGTTGGACAAGCAATTTTGGCAGCAGAGATAAGGGCAGGACACAACACAGGATCCCCAAGCATCCACCTAGAGTCAGGGCAGTTTCTGGCCTGCGTGTCCCAGGTGATCCCTGGAGGCTGGGTAATCCCATTGGCCAGCCTTGGACCCCCCCACGATAATGTCCCTGACCTCGCAGGACTGCAGCCAAGGACAATATGCATATATATATATATATATATATATATATATATATATATATCTGCATATATATATATATATGTATATATACACACATATATATATATTTCTTTTTTTAATGTGTTTGTATATTTTCCACTAATGGCCTTTCATTCTACCAGAGCATGTGGACTTATTCAAATGTAGAGTGGTTCACAGTAAGCTTCTAAGTTCCTTGAAAGATAACTTAAGAACTAAACACAAACCAACAACTGTTTTTGTCAGAGTATCAATCTTACTGCTCAAGAGGCTTTTTTTCCTACAAAGACGCTGGGTCAGTTGATGCTGATATCACATTAAGTTCTCAAAGCTTTCACAGCAACATTTCACGGTTTTCTCTGAAATATGAAAAACCCAGGAAGCTCATTGAAGACCTTTCTTTCTGTTTTCCCATCCCATGAGAACCACCAAGATTCTTCATACTAGAGTGAGCCATGGAAGTAACTGTAAACAATTCTCTCCTAAACAAATGGAAAACGTTTCACAGATTCAACTTTTGAGTTGTATTTGCGGAGGAAGAAAGGTTGGGCTTGTGAAATGACTGTATTTCTGAGTCAAATAACCAAGACTAAGCTACTACTGAGAAGAATAACATTAAATTACATTTCTGTGATAATGAAAAAACCCAATCTATTTTATATATGTCATTCATATATATTGTGTATATATATGTATACACACATGATAATTTTATATCTACTTATATCTATCATGCTATATATTAAAAATGTTAAGTGTATGATATATATGATCATAAATATATGTTTATGCATGTATGTGTAACATTCTTAGATAGTCACAGTCATGTTTCTCCCTTGCCACTCCTTACAATCACCTGTCACAGAACTTCTCAACAGTCAGGTGTTAAATGAAGATAAAATTAAAAAATAACACAATTAGAAAGCAGAGAGATCAATATATGGTATCAAAAGACCAGTATCTCAGTAAATCTGTCAGAAAGTAGCTTTGCAGCAGGATAAGATTTTACCATAAAAATATCTTATTTATTTGTTTAAAGACAGAGAAAATGAACACTAGTCAATTACTGAGAAAGAAGTAGTTGTGAATATGTCAGTTGAGAATATAAATTATAATTTTAAAGTCACATCTGAAATATTTAAGGAAGGTGGAGATTAAATGATATTTTCTCTTAACATAAATACCCTTCAAAATCCTCTTAAAAGAAAAAGACCTCTTTGAGTATAATATGGACACAGAGAAATGAGAGAAGACCATGCATTATTTTCCAAGTAAATTAATATTACCAAATTTCACTTCCAGCATGAAAATCAAAAACTATTTCCACAGTTTTTGCATTTTAATGGAGAAAATAATATTCAAATCTCAACAATTTTTATCAAAGTATTCCAGATTCTGCTTTGTTATATTTTTCAGTAAGTCTTCAAACTGCCTTTATCTAACAGAATCCTTACCTTCTTAATTTAAACCAGAACCATGTTAGTCTAATCCCTTCCTGAAATTTTGTAAGAAGCTGATAGATATGCATTTATGACATATTTTTTTAGCAAAAACCGAACTGTCCAGAGACACTATGAAAGAAATTGACATGACAAATATTTAAAAATAATGGGCCAGAGTCCAGTACTTCTGGAGTACTTTTTCTTGTTCATGCTAGCAAAGCAATGAAATAAAGTAAATAGCTGATTAACTTTGTTAGTGGGTGATTTTCCTAACTTTGGGGAAATATTTTAGTTTGGAAAAAGGAATAACAAAGAATTCTAAGAGTAGGGAGATAGATACAGATGTCTCAAGGAAGACATCTGGTAGCAGAATGTAACGTAATGTAGTACTTAGTTATCTTTACTAAGACACACAAATGAAGTGTGACTGGAACACAAAGGCAGGAGATGAAAAAAAGAAGACAAGCAGTCCTGAGGGACCTTGAGCTATGTTGGATGAAGCAAATTAATTGACATAGTAAAATTCGATATGTAAGATTGCTATAGGATTACCTAAAACATTCCAGGTCATGTGGTCCACAGGAACTGACAGAACATTCATACAGGAGCCTTTTTTAATTTAGTTGACCACTGTCAACTTAGTCTTGACCAATAGGTTTTTGGTATATCTTTAGTGGACTGCAGTACCTTCTCAAATCTCAATAACTGTCTGGTTTTCGATCATTAAAAGCTAAGTGCTGGCCATAACTGTGTATATTACAAACCACTACTATATAGTAATACCGAAGAAAAGTATAATGTATCGAACAAATACCATTTCAAAGCCCTGATATGGTTTGCTTCCTCAACACACCATTTTAGCTTCCAAATAAAAAATAAAATCCATAGCATTAAAAATAGTATGCTTATGTAGCTTTGTGAAAATAACTTGTGGATGAGTTAATTTTATATCTGAGTTATTTATCAAGACATGGAAAATTTATTGAATTTTAAGAAATAGATGCATGCAACTGGAAAGTTTTAGACATCAAGGTATTAATTTGACTGACAGTTCACTCATGCACTTCAGGGGTTTTTTTGTATTTTACTTATTTAACTTGCTGTGGAGTGGTTCATACTCATTCGAAAGTCTTAAAAAGGGCAAAAAGTCCTGTCCATTCTATTCCCTTCACATCTAAAGACATTGTGATCAGCATAAAAATAAAACTAATTCTTAGCATTTCTGAAAAAAAAAATGCATTAGAGACATACTCACCTTTTTTCCCAAGCACAACAGCTTTCTGTGCAAAAGATTATAACAAACTGAACTCAATTGTAATTCTTGCTCTTGGGGGAAGCTACTTGCTATTTGGCAGCTCTTTGATTTGAGATACTTTGATTTGGTAACCTCTTGTCTATTTCATAATTCACACTCTGCTTACCTTCCTTAGTAACAAATATATTTTATCTCAATGGCAGGCAATGCTGAAAATGAAAATCAAAAAAAAAAAAAAAAAGCTAAAAAAACATATACTTTTTGATCCTTCCAATTTTTCTGCTTAGCACTTTTGGGTTCATTTCAGTTTTGGATGGTTAGTACTCAGATCATGGCAGCCCATATGCTTTTGGCAAAACATCATATTATACAATTTGACTCCTATATTTGTCCCGCTGTTGATAATTTTGAACTTTGCATGTGACTTCTGCTTTGTTTCCTATGGATATGTAGACAGCAGGATTGAGTGTTCCATCTTAGCATAGTTGAAGTTTGCTGGACATTTTGTAGAACATGCTCAGGTACTAGAAGGGATGCAAATAAACCATTTCAATTTCTTTCTCTCTCTCAGTTGCAAATTTTAGGGAATTGTTAACATCCATATCACTTTTTACAGTCTTCTCACCTGAGTCAGAACAAATTCCTGTTTGCACCTAAATGAATTTTTCCAAATTGTTCCCGTATCACAGAGCAAGAGCAATTAGTACCACCGAGTGATTTAGTCCTTGCTGTTGTAGAATGGGCTGGGCAGTAGCCGGTCTTTGCAGAAGTGACAGATTTTTTTTACACATAGACACAATATTTTGTTGAAGGAGAAAACACATATTTTCTTTTCTCCTCTTTTCACTCCTCACATCAAAATATCCAAACTTAAAAACTAGATGCATACTTAAATTGATTTTCAAGTAAGGACAGAATGAGTTTCTTATGTTTAAACTCACAGTTTGCCAGCTACTTGTCTTATTATGCACGGTAAGCAAGTAATTATTCTCATTTTTCCTAACAAATAAGAATAGCTTTTGATAACTAGTGGCACAATGCGAAATTCCTAGCAATGACACCAGAAATAAAAACTCCTACTATAGTAATAAAATGCTTCTGTAATTCATTTATGAAATAAGAAAGATCACAAAAAAGTTCTGTGGCATTTTGAAACAAATATTCTACCCATTTCCACTTCAAACTTAGTTCCATAAATCTTAGGAAAAAAGCATGGAATCTTGGCATGATGTTATTACTCAAAACCAACCAAAAATATTTACCCCGCCCCCAAAAAAATCACATAAAAAACCCCAACTCAGATTTCTAAAGGCCAAGATTTCAACAGTTTTAAAAATAGTTTATGAAGTGTTAATATCTTATACTTCCAGCTTTTATTAATTAAGTATGGATTAGTGTTAGGGCAATAACCAACGCAGTTTCTAGGAATTCTTTATGTGAGAAATTCTCTTGTTTCTTCCAGGGACCACGGAAAATACAATAAAATGTCTTTAGATAATGAACACCATGATTCTTGGCAACAGTTATAAATTTAAATAACAGAGAGAGTGAACTTGTGGTGGAAAGTATGTGTGAGTGAAATCTATACTGTACAGAACAGGCATCTTTGCCATAAAGCTTTAATATAATGATGAGAAAGAAATAGAGACTATCACAGGCATCTGTGTAGTCATCCAGGTGAGGTACAGGTAACTTATCCTTTTCCTAGATAAATGTTATATTTTAGTATTCTTTGCTTGTATCCACTCACCTACTGAGAAGATACACACATAAATAGAGCCTCAGTAGTTGCTAGACATTAGCTTAAATATAAATCCAATATGTCAGATTTCATGCTTCTCAATGACCAGAAACCAAAATATGCATGCATCTTCCTTGCTTCTGAAGAGAAATACATTTACTTAAGGGTTGGACCTGATGATTTCAGAGGTCCTTTCCAACCCATCCAATTCTATGGTTCTATGATTCTATGATATTTGTAAAACAATGTTACATATCCTGTCAGAATAGTTATTCAGGTAGTATGCACATATTTTTATTTTTTGATCTCTTGGACTACCATAAAATATCTTCCACAACAGTACAACTTTCTGTTAACATGGCTGATCTGTCTATATATTTAAACAATGAAACCATATATTTTATTTCTTGGACAGATCTTTACATTTCAATGTGCATTTCTTTTCACATTTACAGTAATAACTTTTGAAGTGTGGGGGGAAGCATCATGCCACAGATAAAAAAGATCAAACTAAGGCATTTTATTTTGTATCTTGTGTAAATACAAGAATGAACCAGATGCTTATTAATTAAGTGTGGGCAGATGACAACAAGGCACAATGGCACATTGCACCAGCTGTGAAGTCTGCACACAGCTTTTTTTCTCCATCAGTCTATTTTCATATTATCAAGCAAGCATTCTAAGTGTCAGAAAAGGTGTCAAAAGATAATAATAGTGAGAAGTAAGAATTCATCATTGCTGCAGCTTCAAAAACTTTAACTTGTTTTACATTGCAATCACACTTCCAGGTGAGAGAGAAAGAAAGAAATATAAGAAGTTTTATAGCTATTCCAGTTACCTTACATCAGTCCTCATTTTGCAGACAACAAATGACTAAGATATTTATGAACTTGCATCACAAACAGAGTGATAGACAACACCATTTTAAGTTTGAAGGACACATGTACTGCACATGCACAAAACAGCCATAGCAGAAGTGAGCATCTTAGAATTTAGAGAGGGTAAAGGCCAAAAATATATAAAAAAGGCCCAACAAAAAACCAAAACAGAATATATTTTAAAGATTATTCCTGCTACCATCTGATTATTTCTGTTATGACAGTATGTTGTACAATATTCATTGACACTTTTCCTTCCAAAACCTTTCAGAATTAAATGTTCTCCATCAGGAAGTTGGCTCTACATAAACATTTCCATTATCTGCAGTGAAAATTAAGGTTGCATAGCAGAGAAAAACTAGATTGAATTACTTCTAAAAATTCCTTCTGCAATCAATAGTACCACAAAATACCTTAGTAAGAAAACTTCTAATCGAAGTATATAAATAATATCACAAAATGCCCTCTGTAGTATTACCTCATTGACTACTTAGTCCAGTGGCTTAGCTATTTCTTTTTTCTCCCAAAAGAACTTTAAAAGGATCATTAAGCTAATTTTAATAGGCTTGGACATTTAACCAAATGAGCTTGAATTCCATTTTACATGCACAATGGAATTTGCTTCAACTACCACTCAACTACCACAAAATAAAATGTCTTAAGAAAAATAAGAATTCCAATTAAGTAATTATTTTGATCAGTAGAGACTCCTAAATATACATAGAGTTTTGGTAAGCAATTATTATTTATAAAGTTTTTATAAGTATGGTGTATGTTACGTAGAAAAGGTTAACTTTTTTTTTTCTCAGTAGAAGGACAATTAACACACCTCCAAATATGCATTTTTAGCTTGTCTTAAATTGTATTTGTAAATTCAGATCAAGTGTTCAGAACAAGTTTAATAAAAGGAGATTAGGTAAGATGTAGTCTAGGGGCAGTTCTGTTTTCAGTTTGCTTACTGCAAAATTGGCACCAATTTTGTAGTACCTGATGCATACCAATTTAGATTCAGTAATCTTCCTTCACTAGAGTAACCACACCTACAATGTCCACTTTCTAGGAAAGTATTTACCCTCCAGGTGTCTTTGAGGCTCACTGCTGAAAATTGATCTAACTACTGAACTGTACAAAATCATTAAAGAAAATAAATACTCAGTGCAATGATTCTGTATAGAGACTGTGATCAAAATGACCATGTTGATGTCACACTAAAGCAACAAAATCCTATTTTTCCACCCTCTTGCCACAGAGCTTTGACATATTTTGTGATTTTTTGTTTGTTTGGTTTGGTTTGGGTTTTTTTGATGTATGTGTTTGGATTTTGGTTTTGGTTGGTTGGTTGGTTGGTTGGCTTTTTGGGGGGCTTATTTGTATTGTTTTGTTTTGTTTTCCAGTTAAATAAGCTTCATATTGCATAACATAGTTATTTAGATAAACTAGAAAAACATCAAGCCATGAGAGTATGGCTTCTCAGAAAATCCAGTAAGACATTCTTCTTAGTTGTAGGTTCAAACCACCTGAGGAAGATACCATTACTTTCTTTGGGAAAGGTGTGGTGGAGAATAAAACATCCAAGCAGAGACAGGAAAAAGGGGTGGGGGGGAAACTCATGGTCCTGCTCCCCTTGCTGAAGGGCACTCAGACCTCATCACTGTGACCTGCATGGCTAAGAAACTTCAGGGACCATAGCCTTTCCTGAAACAGCTGTATGGATCTCTGACACTATATATGCACAGCTAATTCAGAATAAAAGCCTTAAGAGATTATTATCTTACATATGTAGTGATAAGGACTGAAACTGGCCTGAATCTGGTCAGCCTTAACCTCTACCCTGACTCCACATTGACAGATATACAAAGATGATGCTTATAAAGGCAAACACTATGTACAGATATATTCATACACATTTAAGTATAGACATATGTATGCATCTATCAATACACACTAATTTATGTAGGTGTGCAATTTTATATGTATGTTCAGTTCCAAGGAGAGATAAATCAATACATTGTTTTGAGTTCATATATAGTTCAAATAGTTTTTAGTTTTCTTGTGTTTGAGTTTTAAGTATATTGACATAGGTTAGCAACCAAAAATGTGGTAATATTCTGTCCACATCTTTGCACATATAGAAACTTTTGCATAACACAGAGCACAGGGATTCTGACATTGTACTGTGCTCTTTTTCCTTTCTATTCCTCCTGTGTTCATATTAGGTTTTGTTGTTTTTATAGAAAATTTGACAGGGATAGCATAACACAATGGCAACCTCAGCTTTCTCTTCCATGCTTTTTCTTCTCAGACTGAAAGAAGAGCAATGGTTTGAGTAGTTTTAAAGCATGGATCCTTCAGGAATCATAATGTTGGTGGTCAACCGAATAGTGTTGAGTAAAAGAATTATGAAATTACTCTTTGTTCTTTCTGATCCCAATAAACAAGTAGAATTACTTTTCGTTTCTCATTCTAAGATCAGTAATCAAAAAGAAACATATCATGTTCTCCAAAGAGGGAAAAGAGTAGCCTAACTTGCTGAAAATCAGTGGGTAGAAACTGAGTAAGGTCACTCACATGTGAAAAAGGATTGATACTCCACCTAAGTATCCTATATTTCTATTGTTATGACTGGAATTATATTATCTCATCTGCATTTAAAGTCAGATATTGTTACAAAAGTTTATCCATTATATTGCCAATCTCACAGTTTTGGTAGCTTTCTTTATTCTACTTACAAAGTGTGAATGACTGTATGACTCAGGTTATTAAGGTTTACCATCAGATATGAATGATAAAATTATTTATCTGCACTGTTCTCTGAGGAACACAATAAAGTAATTACCAAAATTTCAAATGAAACATAAGCCTCCCAAGCCCTTTACTAACAACTACTCTCCACAAAGCTATTTTGAAACCTCTTGATAAAATGTTTGGTTGAGAAATATTTGCTGAAGACACACTGATATCAAAGACAAGCATTTAGAATTTCACTTGCCATAATACTTCATGAATTTAGTAGAAAAGCAAGATGGAAAAAATTGGTTGCATACACTAGATGGCACTGATAAAGTATTGCTCAATTAACTAAACATCTTGAAGTGTTTTTCTATTAATCTGAATGCTTTATTTCAGGATGTAAGAAAGCAAAAGCTGTCCCCAAAGATTGATTCCAGCTTTTGCTGGCAGTTCCACAGACACACTACACACATCATGAGAGACATAGCATTCCTTGTTCCAGACCGCAGTAGCATAAATTTGCACAAAACCATGAAAACTAAGGTGTCTTTTATTTAGAGGGGGATTTTGTTCGTTTGAAGGCTATTTGTTTATTTATTTGTTTTATTTGGTTGGTAACTCTTTTTTGCATCAGCAGTGTGTGGTTTACCTTAGGAGGGTTGGTATTTAGGAAGAGTGATTTTCCTTTCAGTCCATTAGCACAATCAACTCAGCAAAGCTTTGTGCCATTCTGATTTATACTGAGCTAGGTAGATACTGCTACTCTCATGCAAGGAGTGCACATCTCAGTTTGTGCTTGCTCCAAGCTCTGAAGCTCCAACCATGCTTCAGAAAGCTTATCCAAGAGTATGGATAACATATCTGTAAGGCTTATCTCTGTTAATGCTGGGGGAGAGACAGGCTTTTCTGAAGGTTGATGTCAGCAGAGGAACCCCAAGTGGGTGCTCTGGGCTGCCCTGCAGCAGAGCTTTGTAGCCCAATGTACATCAGAAAGGGTCTAGAGTAGCCTCATGTACATCAGAAAGAGTCTGGAAAGACTAATCCCATACACCTAAAATTGCTCTCTGTGACTACTCCCTACTGTATGTATTTTTGTATATACTAAACATAACCATCACAATTCCATTTAAGGAAGATGATCTCCAAGAATATGAAAGAGTACTGCTTACTATATGCATAAATATATGTAAGTCATTATCCATGGTATGTATTTGCTAAGGACAATAAAATGCATTGTTGCATTTTCTGTAGCACATTGTCTTAATGTTTTCTTTATAAACTATTATTTTATACAGTAGGAGAAAATATGACAAGATATCTAATCCTTGAGGGGAAATACGGTAATAACTTAATATTTGAGCTCTGTTATTTCCCTATGCTTGTCTGTACTCATTTTAGCATAAATAATGAGACTTATTTCAGAAAATGTGTGGAGCAAGCAAGCAGTTATGCTGTGTTGTCTCTAATAGTTTTTGTTTAATTAAAGACAACAAAAAACCCAACCCAAAACAGCTGAGATGTAACTTCAGCAAATACATAAATAAATGCTGTTTTTAACAAGAACCTTAGAAAATATTTTCACTAACTATACAGAACTTCTTTACAGATGCATCTGTGGGTCAGTTTTACATGTAGCAACAAGTAATTATATTTGAAAAAGTGAAATACATTGGCTAAGTGTCATTCTTGAAATGCTATGATGAAAATGTGTGTGTTACAAAACATTGGATATGTTAAATTAATAGTCACACTAAATAAAAGCTCACCTAAAACTCTCACTTGTGAAGCATAATTCAGGATCACTATGCTCTAACACACACTTTCTAGTCTTCGCTCTTGACTTTGTTCTTTACAGCTCTGAGAACTGGCTAATTGTAACTCTCATGATTGAAGAATTCCTGAAGACACAAGAAAATAAATACATATCTTATATTATTAAACAAAACAAAGAGCTTGTCATGATGCCTTCTCTATTTTAAGTCACACAATATCTCTGCTTATATAGATTTTCTGGATACAAAACATTCTCGCAGAAGCTTTGGTATAAGACTAGAAGAGCATTTCAAAGCCCTAATTTTTAATCCCTTAGCCTTTTATATTTTAAGCAGGTGCTTTAATATTATCTGATCGAATACACAAATCAGAATAATTCTTGCACTCAGTGTTGCGCTTGAGAAGGTTTGTACAATGAGTTAGGCTCATTTATATCCTGCTTTGGGTCACTAGCTAAAATACACTGCATGTTCCCATCATGCTTCTCATCCCTCTACTGGAAAATGATTGATAGTACCTACTTTGGAAATCACAGAAGGACAATATAGAATTAAGTAAAGATAGAGAAAGTTGAAAAATATTCATATATTTACTAATTATATGTAATGTGCAAAATTTCAAGGGATGTATCTAGAAATGCCATTTCCAAAGAAGCAGAAAGATAGAATATACCTCAGGGAGATTAATTAGTCCTTGAATTTCCCTTACAGAGGGTATTAGCATTTGTTCCCTCTAGTAGCCCCACCCTATGTGCTTAAGAAAGCAATTAGTCTAGGCCAAACTGGAATAAACAGAGTAGTTTTTGTCAAAAAGCACAAACAAACAAACAATAACCACTCCTCCTCCTCCCACCAAAAAAAAAAAAAAAAAAAAAAAAAAAAAAAAAAAAAAAAAAAAAAAAAA
>NW_020955276.1:2220309-2232231 GCF_003031625.1 Empidonax traillii
ATCCAGTACTCCAGTTCTGGCAAGCCTCCATCAGTTTTGGCTGGCTGATACACAGTTAAGCTTTGTGAAACACTTTGGCAATTTCAGTCTTATATCATGACTACAATATAACTTGGGAAAAATTTGCCCAGCTGCTTTTCCTGGTTATATATAATATAACCTGGAAAAAAGGGATGTTTAAAAAATGTTAATGTAAGTCAGTTGTTGAAACTGATTTAAGCCAAAAAGGAATAAGACCAGAACTACTTAGAATTCTGAGAAAAATACTGCATCATGCTGCAGGCTCTCATATTTAATTTTCTAATCAATCTAAGAGTAAAATTTTCTAATCAACTTAAAAGTAATGAAATGGGTTCAGTTTCAGCTGCCTTTTTTTTTTCTTTCTTACTGCCTTCTACCGAAAGTATACATTCACACTTCATACCCCATTTGCACTACAGCTGGCTTATCATTTCAACAGGTTTATGACTTTGCCATGCTGTTCATAAATTTGCACATCAATGAGAAAATGACTGAGAGTAAGCTGTTCTCCTTGTCCAATAGCTTGAACTTCTCTGATATCTTTATATACAGTACAGAAACAAAGTTAGCAGACCTTCAAGCACTTCAATTTGTGTACCAGGAACCAGGTAGTTTTGTGATGAACAGCACAAAGAAAAGATGGCCATCAGGAAGTGTTTTATATACTTTTTCTATTAATCAAAACATGCTATTTTGGCCTGTCATATTTCTAGGACAACCACAGAAGGAAATATATCTTCCCTTCAAGGACATGCAATAATGAAAGAAGGATTGCTGAACTGGCAATGATGGGAAAAATAATAAAATTTTTAAAAAGGCAAGCAGTAAAATGAAAGAAACAAATATTTAGCAGAAAAAAAACTACTTAGCAGAAGTATTTTATAATGTCACATATTTTAATGTGGTTATTTCAATGTGAATAGCAAATGCTTCAATAACAAATATAGACGGTAGCAAGGAGGGAGCCACAGCAAGGTCATTACCCTAGACTTTAGGAGAGAAGACTCTGGCCTCTTGAGGAATGTGCTTGGTAGAATGGATGGAATGAAACCCTGGAGGGAAGACTGACCCAGGAAAGCTTGTTAATATTCAAGAATCACCTCTTCTAGGCTCAGGAGCAATGCATCCCAACAAAAAGGACATCAGACAAAACCATGAGAAGGCCTGCATGGATGAACAATGAATTCCTGAATAAGCTCAAACACAAAAAGGAAGCCTACAGAGATGGGAGCAAGGACATGTGGCCTGGGAGAAATACAGAAATATTATCTAAGATGCCAGGGATCAATATAGGAGAACTGAAGTACTGACAGAAGGCAAAGGCAGGGACTGCGACAATGAAGAGTGGTTTGCTGTAGGAGATTGGAATGGAGAACATCTAAGGAATCTAAAGGCACACAAGTTGATGGAAACTGGTGTGGTGAATTCATGGGCCCTTGAGGGAACTGGCAGATGCAGTGGCTAAGCCACTATCCGATATATTTGATAAGCTGTGGCAGTCTGATGAAGGTTCCACTGACTGAAACAGTCGAAACATAACTCCATTTTCAAAAAGGGAAATAAGGAAGACCCAGGAAACTACCGGCCAGTCAATCTCAAAACTATGCCTGGCCAGATTATGGAGCAGATCATTCTGGAAATTATACTAAGGCACGGGGAAAACAAAAGTGCCTGGTTACAGCAGCAAGGCTTCACTAAGGGCAAATCATGCCTAAGAAATCTGGTTACTATGATGGTGGATAAGGGAAAAACCACTAAATTCATCTACCTGGACTTGTGCAAAGCATTTGACACTTGTCTCTAAACTGGAGAAATACGTATTTGATGGATGGACGAATAACTCTAATCTCCTCATAGTAAAATCTTCTCGAAAGGTCTCCTACACTTACAGCACCTGGAGTGCTGTGTCCAAGTATGGGGCGCCCACGTTAAGAAAGACGTGGACCTGTTGGAGTGGGTCCAGAGAAGGGCAACAAAGGCAGTCAGAGGGCTGGAGCACCTCTCCCAGGAAGACAGGCTGAGAGAGATGGGGTTGTTTAGACTGGAAAAGGAAGTTTCTGTGGAGATCTTATTGAAATTTTACATTCTGTGGTTGAATTTATCAATTGCTTGCCAAACAATTACAAAAATAAGAAAAAAAGGAGAAATAAAATCCTCCTCAGAAAATGTTTTATTTACAGTAAAAAGTATATAAATTACTTAAACATAGAATAGTTTATTTCCCTTATATTCCATCTCATACAGGCAGTTATTTTAAGACAAAGAAGAGTTGAGAATTCTGTAACTGGATGTTTAAAAAATGCCTGTATGCCTAGAACACTAGTTCTGAGATTCTCAGAAGACAGGAGCCAATAGCTTCAATTAATAAATTATGAATGAGAAAACAAATTGATTTTTCAAAGTCTTAAGTGCTTAAGGAACTTCAGACATTTTTCAGTACAGTACATAAACACAGGAAGGTACAATTTCAGACATCTCTAGAAATGCATATATACTTCAAAATATTGAGAAAAAAATCCCTGAGAAGCTCTTCTGAATAACTGGTGCCCAGGTAGAAAGAGAAAAGAACTATGTTAAAATTTTTATTTTGGATAGCAATTTAAAAATCTTCCATTGAAATAGCATTATGTAAATGCACTGATATGCAATGTGATATTTAACTAATACAGACTAATTGGAAAAAAAATATAAGGATTATATTTAGAACCACAATGTTTATATCGATGTCTGGGTTTTTTTCCCTCAGAATAGAATAGTATAGCTTTAACCCAATCTGATAAAAAATTGACTTACTGGGATCTAGTATATTTACTCTTTAAACATTCTGCTATTAAATTAATTCTATCTTTTTTATCTAACTTAAATTCTATTTTTATTAACAAAATTTGTAAATTAATAGTAGTTTTTGCTTTAGTTTAAGTAGCTGAAAAATGCAGTGAATTTGAAAATTGCAGTGAAGCTTGCCCTAGCTATAAGGATTGCTCAGCTAACATATACAGGACATCTACTATGTTATTTTCATACGCCTTTGTGTTTTTTCTTTTATTTCACATATTAATAAATTTAAATTTTAAAGACCATGAAATATTAAATATTTCAAGCTATTTTAAAACACAAAGGTCACACACTTTTTGCTTTAAATGGAGGTAATTTAGCCTGGAGTCAAAGACTACCAAATTACAGAGTTTATTATCAATTTAAATTCATGTTCACAAACCCAGAATTGTTATTTACAACTGAAATTGAAACTATTAAAAATGTCTCATGACTTTCAGGTAATAAAGGGGTAGAATGCTTACCCTAGCAATACATGAAACAGAAAAGAGGGGGTTTAATTTTACTAAGACTTCAACGAAATCCTTTGAAACTGGCAACAAAGGGTAGCAGAGAATATTTTTTCCTCCATTAAAAAAAAAAAAAAAGTGTTCTTCACACTTTTCTATTCTCTAAAAAGTATATCAGTCCAAAGACATTTGAAATTTAATTTATTCATATTTTGATTTTCAACATCATAGATGAGAAATCTCAATTTATTTTATTGTTATTGATAAAGCAGCAAAATAATGTAAACAAAACTTCATATTAAAAAAAAAGATACTGATATCTGAGATACTGAACACCTGTCTTTACTAGACCCTGGAGAGCAGGTGAAAAATCTGGAGCAAGGCTGACATACACTTAGTGATAAAGGTAGCTTACTGAATACTCAAGCAATCCAGACATGAACAAATCTTTGAGCCCTGAGGGATGCACCCTGACCTGGCTGACAACAACGCAGGGCAACCAATTTTTGAACAAGCATATCAGCTGGAAGAGGTGCCTGAGAACTGAAGGACTGCAAATCCCCCAACTTTAACAGGAGCAGAAAGGAAGATGTAGGGAACTACAGGTCCATCTGGCTTTACCTCAATACCTGGGAAGATGATGGAACAGCTAATCCTGGGAACTGTTGCCAGATGTGAGAACAATAAAAAGGTGATCAGGAGTAGTAAATCTGGGTTCACTAAGGGAAAATCATGCTTGGAAAACCTAATAACACTCAACAATGAAATGACAAGCTTGGTAGACAAGAGGAGAAGAGTAGATACTGTCTACTTTGACTTTAGAAAGGCTTCTGATGCCTTCTCCCATAACATCCTCATAGAGGAGATGTAGTATGGGCTGGAAGAGCAGACAGTGAAATTAAATAACAGGCTTAAGCAACAAAATATAAGGAAGTAACTAGCAGTATACCCCAGGGGAAAATACTGGGTCTAATCATGTTCAATATCTTTATAATTATCTGGATGACAAGGCAGAGTGTAGCCTTAAAACATCTGATGATGATAAAGAATTGGGAGAACTGGATAACATGCCAGAGGACTGAGCAGCTATTCAGACCTCAGAGGATTGGAGAAATGTGCTGACAGCAACTTTACACGGTTAAAGAGAAAGTAGTGCAAAGTTCTGGACCTGAGGAGGAACACTGTCATGCATACAGGATTCATGATGGGCATTATTCATCTCAGAAATAACTTTGCAGGGAAGGGTATGGGGGATCAAAGTTGCACATGGAAACAGCAATGTGTCCACAGTACCAAGAAGGCCAGTAACATCTTAGACTGCACTAGGCAGAACATAGCTATCAGGTCAAGGGAAGTTGTCGTTCTCCTCTACCAGCACTAGTGAGACCACACCTGGAGTATTCAGCCCACTTTTGTTCTCCCCAGTGCAGGAGAGACATGGAGCTCCTGGACTGAGTCCAACAAAGGGTCACAAAGGCAGCTCAGGGGCTGGATAAAATTCCTTTGTGTGGAGAGATGAGAGAACTTCAATTTATGCAAATGTAACAGGGGACAGTATACAGAATTTAGAGGCAGGCTGTTTCCAATGGTGTTTAGTGACAGGAACAGAGATAGTGGGCACAAACTGAAACAGGAACTTCCACCTGAACATCAGGAGGCACTTTTTCACTGTGAAAGTTGCTAAGCACTTGCACAGGTTGTGCAGAAGTGTTGTGAACTCTCCTTGAAGATATACTCAGAAGCTGTTTGGACATAGTCATGACCAACTTCCTGTAGGTGACCTGCTTTAGCAGGCAGATTGTTCAAGGGTCCCTCCCAACCTCAACCATTCATTTCTGTGATTCTGCAGTTCTGTGATTGCGTGAAACATTGTTTATGTTTTCAGTAGTTAAAACAAATTGGTCATCAACATTTCTTATGTATGTCATGTTGAACCTTGACCAATTTTCCTACATTGAAGCTCAGTATATTGATAAGCAGCTAACACAAGGGATACAAACAGCATGTTTCAGTATCAAAATATACCTCAGCTCTCCCGGTCACTATGAATGTATATAATAATGCATAAGTTAGGTCAGATCAACAGCATTACACTTTTGCTAAAGGACTATATGAAAGAAATGAGTTTATGGAGGGTTATTTCTCCCTGACATACCATTTTACCTTCTGGTAATACCATTTTAGCTTCTGGCAATTGCTATTTAGGGACAGAGAGTAGGAAAAAGCTAATAAAGCTGTATATGAGGTTGCAGTTTGGAAGAGATACCTGGTACTTGTTTTCCCTTATATCAAATATTAGTAGCTAACATAGTTTGTTTAGTAGGGTGTAATCTTCTCTGATTCTTTTCTTCTAATTTTAAATATTTGTGCAGGTTTCAGGACTAACTGTTGAAATCATAAGTCACTTATGGTGACTGAGAAGCAAGAGGTATATAGTTTCCTGAGCATGAGGGAAATACGTTTCAAATAGAAGTGATTGCCACTTTTTCAGCAAAACAGGCTTTTGAACATAAGAAGAGGGAGGAGAGAATTAATTTCACGATAAAATAAGAAATAAGCCAGTGAGTAAAGTTTTTCCTATTCAGAATCAGAAAAAGAATCAGCATTTGCCAAATTGCAAAGTAAGTCTTTAACACTTATCAGCTTTTGCTGCAAACTTCCACATCTGCTTTCCATACACTGATTTCATATCAACGTTCGAATTAGCTTGTTTCTAACTCAATGTATCTCTAGAAGAAATCTCTACTATTTGATAACATGATAAAACAGTCCTGCAGTGTGAAACTAACTGGCACCTCTCCAAACAAGGGACTACTTTTTCTGGACAAAAGGTAGTTGAAACATGCAAAATAAGAACAGGCTTTCTTGGTGAAAACATCAGTAAAATATAGTATAAATAAGGGCAGGAAAGGATATAGAATAAGACAAAATTAATTTATTTTGTAAGCCTAATGTTAGTATTATATGTTCTTCAATCTATGTATGTAGACGTTCTTATAAAAGTGCATAAAATACTTATTTTCCAGTTTTCAAGTTTAAAAACTTACTTTAACACAACCAGTTAAATAGCATCAGTGTAGATTAAAAAAAGTACACCTGATTTAAACTACACCATGCTGACCAACAAATATACTTGCTCAGTTTAAATTATTTTAAAAAAAAAGGTCAATTTCAAAGTAAGAATTTTCTTCCAGAATTCAATCCTGAAGATTTTTTTAAAAAATAAAAAATATTACCTGATTTCTCCTCTCATGATAAAGGTGTCAAGTCTTAATTAGATAAATGCTAAACAGCAGGTCTACGTTTGCATATGGAGGTGAAAGGAATCTTTAGACTACAATTTCAACTAAACAATACATATTTTATTAAATAAAAATATTTTAAACTGCATTAATATTTTTAGGTCAAAATCACAGAAGATATGCATTTAGACAGATTATAAAAACATCTAAGCCTATTTAAAGTGTTATGTTTTTTTTTTTTCCCCTAAAAAAAATAATCTTTCTAAAATTCTGCCAGATAGCATTAACAAAAAAAAAAGGAAATTAATCACCATGTTTTGGAACAACGAGTTTTGTTCATTAAAGATATTTTGGACTATTTATGGACTATATATATGCATATAGGGCTTCTCTTGTTCAGTTTCAAAGCCCAAAATGGGCTCTTTTTGTTTCAGCCTGCAGAAACAGATTTTTTTTAAATAGGTAAAAAAATAACCAAAACATTCCATGTATTGAATATTAGTATAACTTTTTATGAAGTGTTAAAGCACATAGCTTTGTACTGAAAGTACATCATTATATACCTTTACATATCCAAATTTTGCAAAAATCTATTTTTTCTCCTTTGCTTATTTGGTGTCTCACATGATAAATGCTTATACATATTTCTTTATAAACTAAAAATGAGAAATGGATATGGATATGTAACTTATGTTTACAGAAACATACAAGAATAACAGCTTGCTGTCTCAGTAGTGCATTACTGTAGACTCTAAAACATGTTATGGAAGTGGATCTTTGTACATAGTTTTGGGGAAAGAGCTGTGGGTTCTAACATACCCTTATAGCAAGAATAAGAAATATTAATTAATTTTTCTGGTATTAGGCATTGCCCAATAATATCTCATAATGTCACTTAAACTATGGAGCAGGCAGAAGAGCAAATAAGTTGTTCCATATTTAAAGAAACTCTTTCATTCGCTGGGCTGAGTTGACCACATACTTCAAGTATCAACCAGAGGCAAAAAAGGAAAAAAAAAAAAGGGCACAAAACCCCCCTCACCACAAGTGTCAAAACTTTTAACTTTTTGCAAGACTATTTTGACAATCCTTTGAAAAAAGACTCTTCATATTAACCAGATGTATCTGGCTCACGAATTGTTCAAAGAACAAACCAAGAAAAATATTCTGTAAATGATTTTTCCAAAACGTTAATAATACCAAAGATTTTATCTGTTCTTTGAGCTGTACTTTGATAGGTAAAATAAGGGACAAACTCACTGTCTTTTAGGCACTGTGAGTGAGAATAGATCTTGAAAGAGAAATGTTCAATCACCACTTTTTAAGAAGTGTTTTCTTCCAGGATTCTATCCTTTTAATTAGGCATTCATGCTGAATCAGTATACAAAAGAACAATCTACTACAAACAGAGTATTAAGGGCTCTAACTTTGAATTAATCTCATTTTTTGTATAACGAATAAAACACTTCTGAGCAACAGTTGTTTCATACACAATGACAAATTTTCTAAAATTTGTTTAAGTGTTATTTGGGCAAACAGTAGATCAACTTACTTTCAGTTTACTTTTTGGATCAAGATCAAGTCTAGTGGAAGGTGGAATGAGTATTAATTTTTGTATCTCTCAGCAATTATGAAAGTAAAAAGGAAATATATTTTAAGAGCCCCATCAGATTTCTTAACTCTGTTTGCATAATTGAGCAATTCTCATGAACAATTTGAAAGCTGTGTTATACAAAGGACCTAGTGCCTTTTTCAAATTTTAAAAACTCAATCTTATACTGGTTCTTTTGAGATCATTAAAAAGGATTCATTACATTTTGTATTCATCCACCATGTGTACTTGCCACATACTTTACAAGCCTCACAGTCCCATTAGCTCTGACCTGACCACTGATAAGCTCATATCTCTTTAAAGAAATGGGAGTAAAATTGTCTTTTCCATAAAAAATTCACTGTATGAAACAAAATGTCTTAAAAGTGTAATTGATTCAGGTATTTTCCATATGTTTAACATAGGGCTATTTAGAATTAATGCTCAAAACTGCATAACCATGCCCCCAAAAAACAGATGTGCAGATATTGGGTGATGTCAAAATAATATTCACACATTTTTAATTGGATTTATTAACTATTATAATTATTTTCTTTTTCAAACCTTCTTCTTAGGAAACAGTGATAACAAAGATAATGCCAAATAAGTCAGGTTACTGATGGTATAGTATGCAGTATTTCCATATCCCTGTAATTCATCACATACTTAACCATTTAAGGAATACAGCGATCATACATTTTGATAATAAAAGTCTTGCTCCTCCACCACAGAAACTCAGGTAAAGAACTCTTAATATGCTGTAATTCCGGCTATATTACAATAAAATTATTATTACATTACTTAATATATGGTTAAAGATAGTCTTTGTTGTCTTTCAGAAGCATTATTTAAGGATTATGTCTAATCTCCTTAACTTCAACAGACAGTGGATCAGATCAGATTCATATGGGGTCACATAAGGATTTATTTCCAGCTTGGTGTTCATATGTTCTCATAGTCAGATGAAAAGCATATACAGTATAAAAAATATTATTCACCAAGAATCTGCAAGAAAGCCTCCAGATAAATTTCAGAAATGGTACTATTTCTTCAGGAAATGAACCATAAAGCACACAAAATATTGGAACGTGTTTAGCAGCTGAAGAATGTTAAGGAAGTTGTCCTGCTCATTTCACTGATGTCTCCTATGTTACAAACTGGATCATACTAATAATTAAAAAAAAACAAAGAACAAACAGGCAAACAAAACCAGCTGATTTTCAGCTCATGTTTATCTGGATGTCTATATTTTAAAAAAAAAAAAAAAAGGTAATTATCCATGGAAAGACAAGAAAAGGGAAGTAAATTAAGAATTTATACTTCAGTGGAGGATATGGTGTATTGTAGCAATAGTCCAAATTTAGTCTTTCACTCAGAAGTTCATTATGTCTGATGATATTCTCCAAAAGTAATAACATGGAAAAGCCTCTAAACAAACAAAGTAATGAAATTAAATGGGCTTAAAAATGGATGATTTAAACTTCCATTGTTTGGAGAAAGATTAAGAGCTAAATAATTTTCCTTGCTAAAGCTAAAGAGTAAAACTAACATACGTTGTTTTTTTAATAACCTCTTTCAACTATAAGTCTTGACATATCTCAGAGAGATAGATGTTAAATGTAAAGTTACTCAATATACTAATATACTCAATATACTAATCTTTAGTAAAAAAAAACAGCAGAACTTTGTACACTGCACTATTTTATCCCAAATCACTGCTGTTTAGTCATTCCATTAGCTGAGCTTGCTTATTTAGGACTAACATTGGTACTTTTAAAGAGCAAAATAATGTGTGAAAGCTCTGATTCTTAAGGTCCCACTGGTCATATACCTACTGGCAATATTAGATGAGAAATCATAAAGTTTTTATAGTGAGGTAACTTCCTACCTCAGAAGCACAACATTTGCAGTAATTTCTTTTTGTGTAATTCCATAAAGAAAGATTGGAACATTGCATATTCTTCTGGGTAAATACACAGAGTTTATCTTTCTCCTTTCAACAGTCACTAGAAATTAGAAAGGCATTAAGAAAAATGCCTCAAATCAAAGATGCCAACATATTTCAGAATTTGAAGTCTGAAGTCACGGAAATGACTAGACTCTATCAACTCAATATATGGATTTGAGGTTGTAGAAATTAAACTTGTGTGGTGTATTTTTTTCTACTCCACCCTGGGAATTGCTATTAACAGTAATTGTAACTGTATGCACAGATCAGAGTGAGAAGAGACCCCATGCTGCAGATAATGAAATGTTCAGACACAAAGGGGAGGAGAAGGAAATACCTTCTAATAACATTAGAAGCTACTCATTACAAATTGGAAATTACAGACCAGATGTCTTTAATTTATTTTTCCAGACTGGTTGTAAACTCAGAACAGCAACACATTCACAGTAGCAAGGATGCAGATTACAGAAGTTATCACTTATTTTTCAAGCAATGGTCTGAATATTTTTACAGAAAAAGAATGCAGTCTCCAGTATTTAGATAGGTTCCTTAATTCCAGATAAGTCCTCTGGAGTTTTTTGTGGGAAGAGAGCAGAGTGGGTCTTTTAAATCACTTCTCAACCTTCCTTGTCTTGCTAATGCAAAAGAGAAAGGGATATGTTAAAGCTCTCCTTTGAGTCTGTTGCTTTATTTTTCAGTTTTCTTTCTGCATAGCTACTCCTTTCCCTTCCTCTGTGTCATATACTTCACTTTCAGTAGTTCCACCAACATCCTCTAATTCCTTATATCCTCAGTTATTTTTTTCATAGAATCATAGAATCATAGAATAGATTGGATTGGAAAAGACCTCCAAGATCATCAAGTCCAACCACTGATCCAACTCCAGTTACTATAGCATGGCACTAAGGGCCACATCCAATCTCTTTTTAAAAACCTCCAGGGATAGTGAATCCACCACCTCTCTGGGCAGGCCGTTCCAATGCCTGATTACCCTCTCTGTAAAGAATTTCTTCCTAACATCTAACCTAAACCTCCCCTGGCAGAGCTTGAGCCCATGTCCCCTTGTCCTATTGTTGGTTACCTGGGAGAAGAGACCAACCCCCACCTGGCTATAACCTCCCTTCAGGTAGTTGAAGAGAGTGATGAGGTCACCTCTAAGCCTTCTCTTCTCCAGACTAAACAACCCCAGCTCCCTCAGCCTCTCCTCATAGGACTTGTGCTCAAGTCCCTTCACCAGCCTTGTTGCTCTTCTCTGGACCCGCTCCAGCACCTCAGTATTCTTCCTGAACTGAGGGGCCCAGAGCTGAACACAATACTCAAGGTGTGGCCTCACCAACGCAGAGTACAGGGGAAGGATCACTTCCCTGCTCCTGCTGGCCACACTGTTCTTGATGCAGGCCAGGATGCCATTGGCCTTCTTGGTCACCTGGGCACACTGCTGGCTCATGTTCAGCCTCCTGTTGATCAGCACCCCCAGGTCCCTTTCTGCCTGCCTGCTCTCCAGCCACTCTGTGCCCAGCCTGTAGCGCTGCAGGGGGTTGTTGTGGCCAAAGTGCAGGACCCGGCACTTGGCCTTGTTGAACTTCATCCCATTGGAATCAGCCCGTCTCTCCAGTCTATCCAGATCCCTCTGCAGAGCCCTCCTGCCTTCTGGCAGGTCGACACTCCCTCCCAACTTGGTGTCATCTGCAAATTTGCTGATGATGGACTCAATCCCCTCATCTAAATCATCGATAAAGATGTTAAACAGGACTGGTCCCAGCACTGATCCCTGGGGAACACCACTGGTGACCGGCCGCCAGCTGGATGCAGCCCCGTTCACCAGCACTCTCTGGG
>NW_020955276.1:2232351-2237785 GCF_003031625.1 Empidonax traillii
AGACAGACATAAATGTCAATGTGGAAACTGAATTAACTTTATCTCTGTTTTCTCAGCAGCAGTAGAGAGTGGGTATATGGTAAGGATGATCATGCAGTTGACTTTTGCCTTAGTAAACTTTCCCTTTTTGTCTTCCAGGGGCAGTTAGGTATTTACTTTCCTCTCCTTCCTTGAGTACACTGAGGAACAAATTATCATAACTCTGTCTTTCCAGAAACCAAAATCTGCAAGATTTTGTTGTTTTGACAAGAAAACTGAAACACAGGCTTTGACTGAGCCTAATGATACAGAGCAACACAAATTGATTTGCACTGACAGAAACTACAAAAGCATTTGGTCCATTCAAAGAATCAAAGTATAATATTGTATACAGGTTTGTAGTGGAACAGAGGCTTTCTGTCAAAAGAGAGAAATACCATTGTAATGCTCTACAAACAAAAGCCTTGTTTCCGAACTCATAATTTCAACTTGCCTCTCTCCTGATTCAATGTGTCCCCTAGAACATCATCAGAGGACAGGAGAACCAATGCTTTGTAAACACTTACAAATTCCCAAGTAGTTATGACAGGTATTCAAAAGCGTTTTGAGCTGACCCCCAACTGCTAATGCCTGTCCTGTGTTAATGGGCCATATACCAAGGGTATAGCATAGCAGAGCTCATAGCCTTTGGTAAGGTCTGAGGATAAAAAAGAATTATTGTAAAAGTATTCACAATTTTTTATTCATGGCAGCCACCTATCTTTGCAACTAAAGATGAGTTTAATTGAGTTATTACATTTAGTATATAAATTCCGCTTTCCCAGACAGACATGGTAGAGGCCACCATCAAAGAGACATTATTCTTCTCTATATTAACTCTATGCTAATTTTGACTCCTGTTTAAAAGAATAAGTAAACCAATTTCCCACAACTTAGGTAGCAATGCGCTAAATACAATGTACAGAAGGGGAATGGAGTTCACTCTTTCCTTCTTGTGAAAATATTATCGATGTCAATGGAGTTATTACTCCAGATAACCCTCAAGACTGAGAGAGTAATTATTCCTCTGAAACTCAAAGTTACTTCGCAATTATTTTCTGGAAGGATTACCTGGGCTGTAAATTAATTATATGTATTTGGTTCTTTAATTAGTGTTAATTACTTATACCTAAATGTTAGCATTCTTATATCCCCTAATTTTTTAAAATAACCTGTTTTACCACACCATCTACACCATGTAAATATTCTTTATCCACTGCAGTCTGTGATATGGAGTTCTACGTGTGACCTCCCTATTGTGTGAAGTAGTTAGATTTGGTTTCAAAAATTACCTACTCATGAGTTTCACATGATCTTGCAATCAAAATCACCGTATATTTTCACAGACAATCCCTATCTGCCCTCCCAGGGTCAATAATTTTGCAGAATTCTATCATTTCTTTAGAAAATCAACACTTCTTCAAATTTTCCTCATATACAAGTTGTTCTACTGAAGCATCTTTCTTGCTCTTTCCTGAACCTGAACCTTCTTCTATTATATTGTATATCATGGGGACCAGAATTCTGTGCTCGTTTTAAGGTACAATTCAAATGTAGGTTAATACAGAAATATAATAAAATTTTGTGATTTTGTTTTGTTTTGTCTTGGGTTGCCTTCTTTTTTTCCTTTCTATTCTTTTAAACTTCATGCTCTATAAAGCTAATAAACCATTGTCATCTTTATGAAGAGAGATCATAAATACATATAAGACAGCTTCATTTTACCTCTGCATGCAGGCAAGAAAGGAAAATTTCTCAAGTATTTAGCCTATTTTTTCTCTTGTTTACTTAATCATGTCTTGTTGAACAAGCACGAAATCACCTCTGGTTTTGTAGTACACTTCACTAAACATAAACTCTAATGTTCTGTACTATCAACACAGACACATGTACTGGAAGAGGGTCTGAAAACTAATAAAAAATTCATATTAAACGTTCTATCTGCAGACTTCTAGATTGATGAAAGGACCACTTGAGGTAATCTGTATTTCTGACTATTTCACCAGAAGAGTGAGGATTGCACTCTGGAGAGACCCATGTACCTCTGCCACCGAAAGGCAGATGAAAACATCTTCTGTTTTCATCATCTTGATATGCTTCTATAAAAATGTCATGCTGTTCCTGAGCATGATATGTAACAAGAAAGAGAAATACTACATAAACACAAATGAACTAGAAACAAAGTATATTAGTAAAGAAAACTTCCCACACTGTTGCACAGATGTTTCCTAATATGCTAGAGGGAAGATGTAATTGCCATGAAATAAAGAAGTCGTACCCTTTTGTTGAATTCAATCTAATCTGAAGGACATATCTGCTGATAATGATTCAAAGAGTAAAAACTTTAACTGATAATACTGAAAATATATATTGAGTATACATTTGCAGCTTAGGTTATCTGCTTTAAACATCAAATACCCTTTCTTTAAAAAATAACAAGCCAAGAAAAAATTACTAAAGGACAGTGAACAAATTTAGACCCTCAGAGTCTCATTTATATTATTCAGTTATTAAAAGAATATGAAACTTAATGATAAACTAGTTTGGTTTTTGTTTGTTTGTTTTTTTTTGTTTGTTTGTTTTTTAATAAAAGAATGATGCTATCAAAAGCCCAGAACTTTATTTCTGTGGTTTAAAATGGGCTGTTACTTCTCCCAGCAGAAAGCATGCTAACATATTACTTCTATATGGAGAAGACTATTTTCCCCTTTGTAATAGAAGGGTTAACTTTGTTCATAAAATCTTATGTAGGGAGTCAGAAAACTTTTTTGTTGTAATTAGACAGGATAAGTTTCACAGACAGCTTGCTAATCAAGCAAGTGTCAATAAACAACTGATAAGAGCTGCACCTTTTCATCTCTGATAAGTACCAGACGACCACTTGACGCCACCGACCTCACCTCAAGCCGCAAACCAATTTACATCCGAAAAGTCAGTGCTAGACAGCACTTAACATGTACTCAGCCACCAACATGTATAAAGAGAGACAGAGATTTTCATTTCGGTGTGTACCTTGGCAGATACTTGCCTCCAGGACACCCAGCGCTGCTTTGCTTTATCATCGCTTCCTTAATAAATTTATTAATGTTTAATTGGAATCGAGTTGTCTAAATTCTCTTACTAACTTATGACACCCTTTATTCTAGAAAGCATCACTGGTATGTGACTAAAAATCTTCAGTTATACATACCTTAAGAAGATAAAATGCAGTCAAATGCTCTTGTACTGTTATAGTGCAATATCAAATAAATGGAAAATAGAGCTACATAGTGAATTCTAAACACATTCCCTCTTCTTCAATTTTACTTGGCTTCTCTCCTCCATTTTAACAGAATGATGGTAAAATTTTAACTTATAGTTTTAAAAAGATTGTATTTTTCTGTACGTGAAAAAAAAAAAAAAGATTTTTTTTAAAGTGTTATTCAAGATATGTACAATTAACTGCATCAATATACTAACCAAAATACCTATAAAACCTGGCAGTTAATTTACATTAATAGGGATAAAGTATTGTTTGATCACAAATGTATTGGAATTTTCAATCCTTTTCTAGCACTGTGTAAAAAAAAAAAAAAAAAAAAAAAAAAGAACTTTTACCTTGCTTCTCCAAACCATGATGGAGAAAAAGGAATGGTTGATTAGAAACAGTCAGAACCCTAGTAATTTTTTTACCTAAATATAAAAATCCTAAAATTTCATTACTTAATCCAGATAATGTTCCCTCATGTAACTGATTTCTGAAAGCACAAAATTTTCCTGTAATTATGAGTGCATATGTAAATACTTTGACGGAGTGTTTACTTTTAGAACTTCTCTAACAAAGCTCCTTGAGAGAATATAAAATTCATTAAAGTTCTAAGAGAAGAAGTAAAGATATTGAAAATATTATTTTTTGCACTATTCTAAGACTTTAAGAAAAAAAATTATGTTATGGAATGTTAATATTAGAGTCAGTATAAATAAATGAAAAGAAAAATCTTTGATCTCAGCTAATGAGGTTTACAAGTTGCAAACCTTTTTTCCTTGTTTCCCCAAAGGTGTATGTAAAACTTTTTCATAGGAACCATATATGGTAGAACAGAACAATTGGCCTGATATCCCACAATAAGTATTCAAGATCAGAAAAAAGTCTACTTGGAAATGATTATTAGAAAGTTTCACAGCCGGTACACACAAAATGTAACATCTTTTATATGTAAATCCCGTCTAGTTCTTTTTCATCTGAGAAATGAGCATGACTGTCTCAATATCAAAGAAATTTGTATCATGCATGTGCTTCATAACATCTGCCTTTCTCCCAGTCTTTTAGAGAAAAAATATTTTCATTCTTGTGCCTCAGTCATTTTAATTCCGTTTTTATTTGAAGAAACCCTAAAATACAATTTTCTCAGCATATTCTACATAGTTGTACTTCAGGAGAAATTATTTTACTCTTATAAAATCTAATAGTAAAGAACCAAATGAAATTATACCACTCAGAAAATATTTTTGTGGGAGAAAAAACAAGAATGGCTGTATGAGGACAGTGACTTACAAATGGAAAACAGAACTGGAATTACTCTTGTGGAAGAGTTTTAACAGTTTGGTCTATTCTATATAGATTATGTTTCCAAACAAATAGTGACCTAGCAGAATGCATAAGTCTCCAAATGTCACTGATGACTTCACAAAAAAACCCAACTACATAAAACATTTCTAGTCATTTATACTCAGCCTTCCTCTGCAGATGTTCTGTAGGACAAATAGTCTTTGACACGCAGAAAGAAATCAAGCTTAAACATTTATTTTCTTTCCAAACACTTCTATGCAACAACACCAGCTGATGTTGGCATGATCATTTAGCTCAGGAAAAAAACACTTTGAAAGTTAATATCAGAGGGGTGGATCTAATCATGAAGAAGAATTAGTCTTCATCCACCCACAGATTTTTTTCATTGACTGTTAAGCTTTCTTCCATCTTTCAGCTTTGTTTATTTACTAAATTGCAGTCCTAGAAGTTGCTTGTTTTTTAAAAGTAGTTTTTGCAAAAAGCCTTCATACATGAATGCAGAGCTTCTCCTGAAAGTGTCTCAGCAACTGAATAAAACTCAACTCTGCTAAGTAGCAAGGTAGAGTGACAGAAGTATGATATCATCCTAACTTCATTTTCTACTTTACTGTTTGATGTGTAATGTTAAAAGTGGATAAACATAATACTACAGGTTTTCCAAAATAAATATAGCAAAACTTAGTAATGCTTAAAATAGAACTAGCATTTATGAAAGAAGTGTTAACATAAACAAACCCATATAAGAATATATTGAAATTCATATGCTCTTACAAAAAAAGTGATGAAGACTACATTAAGAAACAAGAAACCTAAGGTTCATGACCACTAGGTAATAAAATAACATAGTCAAGATAAGGACACTCTGAT
>NW_020955276.1:2239374-2399444 GCF_003031625.1 Empidonax traillii
GAGGAGAGGGGAGGAGAGGAGAGGAGAGGAGAGGAAAATTTTCTAATTTAGATCGTTCCCACAGGCTGCAGTTCTTCACAAACTGCCCCACTGTGGCTCCCTCCCACAGGGTTAGTCCTTCAGAAGCAAGCTGCTTCGATGTCGAGACCTTGTGGATCACAGTTGCTGCCAGCAAACTCAGTCAAGTGTGGGCTTTGCTCCCCACAGGTCCTGGCAGGACACTGCTCCAGCTTGGGCCTCCCATGGGATCACAAACTCCTTTGAGCATCCATCTGCCTCACTAAGGACTTCCATGGGCTGCAGGGGGATGGTTTGCCTCACCATGGTCTGCACCATGGTCTGCAGGGAAATCTCTGCACTAACACCTGGAGCACTTCCTGCCCCTTCTTTTCCACTGCCCCTGGTGTCTGCAGAGTCCTTTCTGTCACATATTCTCACTTCTCTTTCTGCTATTGCACAGCTGGTTTTTCTTTCTTAAATACATTGTCGCAGAGGTGCTACAACTGTTGCTGCTGGGCTCAGCCTTGTGTCCATTAGATTGCAAGGGGAGAACACTGAAAAAAGGAAGAATTGTATCAGTTGTCAGGAGGTAGACACAAATTTTTTTCTTTACAGAAAAGAAGTTATGTCATACTCTGGCATTTTTCAAGTGCTAAGAGTCTGCCACAGGAATAGGCTTGATATGTAAGATGGCAAATCTGAGACAGCAACGGACATAGGTTGAGACAGATGCATCATTTAAAAATCACCAACTAGTAGCATAGAATTTAGAAAAAAGCTTATTTTATTCCTGTAAGTTCAGTAAGAGTCTAGTCCAGCTATCACAAGCAGGGCCACGCAACACCCCTCAATGCTATGAAGTTCTGTTGGTCATATTGTCATACTTTCACAGTCTAGTTTTGATGCTTTCTGAGAAAAAGCCAGTGTGTTGTCTGTAAGAAGCATTAAGGGAGAGACTGCAAGGAAATCGTAAGCACTGGGCAATTGATCTTGGGTGTCTTTCATACGTGGAGGGGACAAGGCATAGCAGAATGGCTGTTGTTTCCTCTAAAAATTTCTGGCAAAAGCAGACTGTGACTTGGTAAAAAATTAAAGTCTTCCCATTGTTAAAATGCAGAAATGCTTACTCAGTACAGATGATCCTTGAATTAGAGTTAGTAGTTGTTTTACCATAGCCTGACATGGCCAGACTAAAGGTTCTTGTCCAGAAGTAATCGTGGGTAAGAAGCAAACTCATTTCTACTTATCAAGTGTATTGTCTTTTTTTTTTTTTTTTTTTTTTTTTTTTTTTTTTTTTCTTTTCTTTTTTCCCCTGGCTTCACCCAGCTGGTGAAGAAGGCCAGTGATATAGTGCCCTTTATCAAGAACAGTGTGGCCAGCAGGACTAGGTAAGGGATCCTCCACCTGTACTCGGCACTGGTGAGGCTGCACTTTGAGTTCTGTGTTCAGTTCTGGGCCCTTTGCTTTAAAAAGGATATTGGGGTGCTGGAGCAAGTCCAGCAAAGGGCAGGAAGGCTCATGAAAGGACTAGAGAACACGTCTCATGAGGAACAGCTGAGGGAGCTGAGTTTGTTTAAGAAAAGCAGGCTCGGGGGGACCTCGCTGCTCTCTAAAGCTACCTGAAAGGGTATTGTAGTGAGGTGGGGGCCAGTCCCTTCTACCATGCCTGCAGTGACAGGAATAGAGGAAATGGCCTAAAACTGAGACAGGAGAGACTTAGAAAAAAAAATTTCACTGTTAGGGTAGTCAGACATTGGATTAGGTTGTCCAGGGAGGTGGCACAGGCATCACGCCTGGAGGTGTTTAAGAGGTGTCTGGATCTGGTGCTGGGAGATATGATTTAGTGGTTTAGAGGTTACAGTGGTAGTGTTGGGTTGATGGTTGAAGCTGATTATCTTGGAGGTCTCTTCCAACACTGATGATTCTAAGATTCTAAGTTAAACTATAGATTCCATCACAACAGTGCTAAGGAAGAGAAGAGATTTGTTCAAGATTGTATCTTGCAGATGAAGTCAGACAAAGGGCAATTACTTGTTGGCATTTGTACAGTTGCAAAGTCAGTTTTACTTGCATTCCTTTTTTCTACTATTTTTTTAGTTTCAATAAGAGGCACTGACATGCAATAATATAACTAGAAACCAATCATGTGAACACAATCTGATTTCATTCTGGAACTTGTGTTGATTATTATATTCCATGAAATATGTAAAGGATAATCTGTCTGTAATAATCACCTTACAGAGACTGTGATAGTGTAATGTTGCTCACTACAGAGGGAATCACATCATAGGAGGCTTGTACCTCCTGCAAAATTAGAAGGTTGTCTGACTGCCAAACATTGTTGTGGGTGCATTTCCTAGCGCAGGGTTGCTTTAATGACTCAGCAATGCACAAAGATGACAACTTTCGTGAAAAATGGTCAATTTGCCTTGAAGAAAAATGAATAATGGAAATTTATGAACACCCTGAATTTTAATAGATACTACAAGATTTAGGTACAGGCATAACAAAATATGCATATTATAAAATATAGAAACTGCTTTTACAAAGATTCTAAGTTTCCTTTTTTTTTCCCTATTTGCAATAAAATTATGTAATAATTTAGGGATTAGTCATTAGGGATCTTTCAGTGTCTCAGTGGTAGAATTCTGACCTTGAGAAAGCTGATTTTTATCAGAAGTACACCCATACAGTAGTATATCACTTGAAGTAAAAATGAAAAAAAAATCAGAGCAAAACACAAAAGAAACAATAGAAATGCTTCCAATCTCTAATTTCCAATCTCTTGAACAATCTGCTCAAAGTAGGACTAAAAACAATTTATTTATTATATTAGTAATGTTTAGATGGAGTATTATTCAAACAGTTCTACTGACTACAGTTTATAGCATTATAAATATTCCTTGCACTAAAGTTTGCAAGAAGTATTTCTCAATAACTTTAACATATTTATCTTCAGATTGCACACTGGCAAACTACCATTGCCTCCCAAAGAGTTACATGGTCTGTATTTCTGAATATATTCTGGTTTTCTCTTACCTGTGCATGTATGCCTAATTCCTTGTTTTCCCATAGGGTTACATTAGGCAAACAGGAAACTGGGTCATCTTAAAATAATTTTAGGTGGTGCTGTAGGTGTGGAGATTGTTTGATTATTTTTTTTTCACAAAAGCAAAATTATGTTTCTTATAATAGATAGTAACTACTACAGATACTAGATAATAAACTACTAGTACTTGTGTGCAGCTTAACTGTCAAAAGACCTTAATTGTGTAGTCTTTGTGACTCTGATGCTGGCAAATGTATTTAGGGAGAATAGCAGGTAGAAAAGCAAATTGAAGTGGGTGCATTTATCTACAGTCTTTGCTTGTGGAATTGACCTAAATGGCTGATATTCTACAACAACTGATTATTCCAGGTTTTTCCAATCACCACTGTGAAACTGTTAAACAATACCCTGTCTTATTGTTATATAATTGTAAAGATATCAAATTTATTCTGATATTTCTGACACAAACTTTAGGAATACCACTAATGTCATACTCCTGGCAACGGGAAAACTGTCCAAACAATAATAAAAGAGAAAAAATGTTATAGTTAATACTCGTGATATAAGAAGAGGACATCAGTCTTATATGCCTGACTGCAGCATTCCATTGTATACACATATATATATATATAAACATATCTAAATAACCTCAAACATTAACAACTTTGAATTCCTGTTGACTGAATAACTGTAATCAACAAATACAGTTCCATTAACTTAGTATTGCTTTGGATGTTATATTAACTATTCAGACCCAGCCAACATGGGTTTAGGAGGGGCAGATCCTGTTTGACCAACCTGATTTCCTTTTAAGATCAGGTGACCCACCTGGTGGATGAGGGAAAGGCTGCGGATGTGTCTATCTGGACTTCAGCAAAGCCTTTGACACTGTCTCCCATAATATACTCCTGGAAAAGCTGGCAGCCATGGCTTGGACAGGGGCACTCTGTGCTGGGTCAGGAACTGGCTGGAGGGCCGGGCCCAGAGAGTGCTGGTGAACGGGGCTGCATCCAGCTGGCGGCCGGTCACCAGTGGTGTTCCCCAGGGATCAGTGCTGGGACCAGTCCTGTTTAACATCTTTATCGATGATTTAGATGAGGGGATTGAGTCCATCATCAGCACATTTGCAGATGACACCAAGTTGGGAGGGAGTGTCGACCTGCCAGAAGGCAGGAGGGCTCTGCAAAGGGATCTGGATAGACTGGAGAGATGGGCTGACTCCAGTGGGATGAAGTTCAACAAGGCCAAGTGCCGGGTCCTGCACTTTGGCCACAACAACCCCCTGCAGCGCTACAGGCTGGGCACAGAGTGGCTGGAGAGCAGGCAGGCAGAAAGGGACCTGGGGGTGCTGATTGACAGGAGGCTGAACATGAGCCAGCAGTGTGCCCAGGTGGCCAAGAAGGCCAATGGCATCCTGGCCTGCATCAAGAACGGTGTGGCCAGCAGGAGCAGGGAAGTGATCCTTCCCCTGTACTCTGCGTTGGTGAGGCCACACCTTGAGTATTGTGTTCAGCTCTGGGCCCCTCAGTTCAGGAAGGATATTGAGGTGCTGGAGCAGGTCCAGAGAAGAGCAACGAGGCTGGTGAAGGGACTTGAGCACAAGTCCTATGAGGAGAGGCTGAGAGAGCTGGAGTTGTTTATTCTGGAGAAGAGAAGGCTTAGAGGTGACCTCATCACTCTCTTCAACTACCTGAAGGGAGGTTATAGCCAGGTGGGGGTTAGTCTCTTCTCCCAAGCAACCAACAATAGGACAAGAGGACATGGGCTCAAGCTCTGCCAGGGGAGGTTTAGGTTAGATGTTAGGAAGAAATTCTTTACAGAGAGGGTAATCAGGCATTGGAACAGCCTACCCAGAGAGGTGGTGGATTCACCATCCCTGGAGGTCTTTAAAAAGAGATTGGATGTGGCCCTTAGTGCCATGCTATAGTAACTGGAGTTGGATCAGTGGTTGGACTTGATGATCTTGGAGGTCTTTTTCAACCCAATCTATTCTATGATTCTATGATTCTAAAGGGAATTGCACCTAATATGAAGCCTTATTAGTGGTCACTATACACTTTATATAAAACATTATTAGTGGTTACTGTGGACTTTATTCTAGTTGCTCTTTAATGCATTTAATTAAGTGTTTAGAATCAAATTGTCCAAATAGTGCACAGAATTAAAAATAATGTAGATGAGTTAAAATAACAGGAAAGGTAGAAAATATGGAAGTAAGACTGAAATACACAAACAATTACTTTAATAGGAGAATTCTAAAAATGTGTTTTCCAAGTATAAAAGAATGCAGTTTTAGACAGGATAGAAAATTCACAAGGTACAGAAAACACATCTGTTTCCTCCCTCTGTAATGTTCTGTACATTATCAGGCATAGAAACAAGGATAGGATTCCTGCCATAAGTATAATCACACTGCTAATCTCCCAGTATCTTCTTTCTTCATGTAAGTTTTCTAACTGGGACCACCATGAGTCAAAAGAAGAGTAATTCATTGTATAAATTAGAGTATCTGCAATTTTAAAAGATGTTAACAAAAGAAAAATCTCTTGAGAAACTACTTAATATAATTCTTACATTCAACAGAAGTGGTAAAAGGTAGTAGAGTGGTAAAATATGTTCAAATAATTCTCACAGAAAGCATCCTTAAGGCTAATCACTTTTTATATGACTAAGACATTTGTAAGCCATCTGTTAAGTGCCTGCTTTTCCAGTTTATAGCAGCACTAACTCTAAGAGTCTAAATACAAAAAGCATAGGGAAATCTCCCAAAATGCTAAAACTAAAAAACTGCATAAAATATAAGTGCTTGTAACACAGCAATGTCCCTTGTGCTATACTAGCCACAGTTTTAGCAGGAAACCTTCCATTCCATCATCTACTGAAGAAAATGGATTTACAAAATATGAAATCTATAATATCCTGACTTTGACAGTTAAGTTCATAAGATGAGCCCAGCAAGAATAGCATGCCTCTAAATTTCCACAGAAATTTGGGGAATAAGAATAAAGACTCTGAACTAAGTTTAGCAAATGCAATATGTTCTCACTGAAAGATACAACAAGAAGTTAAATTGTGATTGACTCCTTTGGGAATGCAAAACTGGGTTGGAAAGCAGTAAGCAAAAATAACCCTTCCACAATGCACATTTCTCTCTCTTAGGCAAAAAAAACCCAACCCAAACCAAACCAAACCAAACCAAACCAACCAAACAAACAAAACAAACCAAAAAAAACACCCACAACCAACCAAAAAATAATTAAAAAAATTACAGAAACCAACCAACAAACAAAAAAGTGGGCACTGACTCAGTCTTGGCATGTACATTTCAATCTTAGCAGTCCCCCAGGCTTTGGGAACAGGAAATATAGACTCTTATAGTGACTCCCACGAAAATGGTTTAAGTGACTCTTCCAGTGTTGCATGTACATTCATCTTTAGAACAAAGACAAAAGTGATCTGATGAAGGCACATGATACACATATCCTCATAATCATTATTTCATGATTGCACAGTGTGACTGCCTCATGAGTCTGCTATTGACTAGCCACAATTGGTGAAATGTTGAAGTCTAGAATAGGTAAAGGAAATTAAAGCCTTCATTTTATGCAATGGAAAAACATGTTCTTAGACTAAGTGGGACACCTGTGACGGCATAAAATCAGTCAAAAGAAAAAGCAGCGTAAAGTAGAGAAAAGCATTTCTTTGTGCTCTTCTGATAGCTGAAATCTCACAGTTCTTTGTATTACAGCTCGCATGGTAATACTATTCCCCTTTTTACAGATCTTGAATTCAGGGATGCACTTACCTGACTGCATGAGAAAAGATCGGAAGTGTTTTCCTCCTATCTGTTTCCAATTATCTGCTTTCATTTCAAGACTTCTGTAGTAAAGTATCTGGCTTTTTCTGCCTCTCTTTCTCCAGCAGAATAATAGGAAGGAAACTCAAGAGATCTGGATGCCGTTAAGTGCCCTAACCTTTATGCAGGTTCTTTTAGAACTAGGCTGTTAAGCATCATTTTCAGGAGTAAAAATATGCACTGTTATCCAAATGAATTAGCTCCGTTGTGCTAGTTCTCACTTGGTTGTAGTGCAACCACATGACAAGGTTTCAAATGTGTTAACTTGTGTGATAGGAAGTGTTGAAGAGACTTTCGATCCCAAATGAGCTAAGAAAACAGCTCTTGTTTTTGCTAAAAAGATGGACTTAAACAATAAAAAATTTCCTAGCATATTCACATATATTCAGCCTTGTCGGAACAAGGGCTCACTGTTGAGAGTTTATACATGAAGACTATCTCAGGAACATTTTCTGCAAGTATTTAAAGTCAAGTCAGTGGAAATGCTCACAAATTTCTCAGCAAGAAAACACTAGTGAAAATTCTAGCACTCACTAATGTATGTTCATATCAGGTTGTAAAGGCCTATTTTTGCAAGCTACAACCTCACTTTTCATCTTTTATAAAATGAATAAGCTTATTCCAGGGTTATTTCATAAAGTGATGAGTGAAATAACAGGTAATGTAGGGGACAGTTGACATTGTAGGAAATATTATCATAAATAGAAGCCCTAAATCCTTGTAACGCCAGTGTATGAAAAATCCCAGCATCCATAAACAATCACAGAATTAGTATTAAAATATGTTCAGAGAAGATTTAACTAGGTAAAACCTAAACCAGTTATATTGAAAGGAGAAAGAATGACAAATAAATTATTGACCTGATTTCTTTTGTTTCAGACAGAACAGCTATGACTTTTCTTAAGAGAAGTAATGTAGTACTTACTTTTTATAACAATATATTTAGAAGGCTGAGGATTCATAATTCAGTTAATAGTTCAGAGTTGTTTGCAAAACTAAAAAACAAGTTGTCAAAGTTGGAAATACACATCAAGATTCAGTAAAGAAGCCCTGTCTGAAATGAGTAAATGAAGGCCTTAATTTCAAATACCCTTTTCAGGCTATTACTCAGATCATGTGACTGCCTGAATGCATGATTACAAAAGAGATGGTCCATGGCTTACTACTATTCATGATATCTCCACTCATTATTTTATTTAGGGTTCTAAATTTTCACTATTAGAATTTGAACAGTCATTTTGGATAAAGTGCAATAAATAAAATGTGCATATTTTTTGAGTAAGTTATTAAAAAGGACCCCAAACAAAGAAGTATCACCAGTGGTCAAGGCTTGCATTATTTATCTAAATAGAGGATTTAATGAAAGCTGATCTCATATCCGTTTATTTTCCAACAAATATGCATCTGTTGTTATCTCCATCTCAGAAATGTTATCTGGTACCCAGTCTTTAAACATCTGTCACAGGTGGAGTTTCCTGTCAGATGTCACAGAAGGAGTAAGGTGGGTAACAAGTGGCTGTGGAGTGACTGGGCAAGAAGCATCCAGGTCTGAGCCAAGCTGCTCTCTTGGCCAAATATTCCACTTTCCTTGTAACCACCCAATAGACCACTAAAGAAAACTCTTGGAGGAGCCAGCATTACAAATCTCTCACCTGCTTATCCCACCACACCTTCGGAACCTCTAGTAAGTTAATATTGGAGGAATCTAACTTCCTGCTGCATTTGCTTGAAATTGGTATAGCTTGAAAATCATTGAGAGATAGGGAGATTGGGAGTAAAGAGTGAATGTATAAGATTCCTTTCTTCAAGGAATGATTGAAGAAACTCTTTAAAACCA
This sequence comes from Empidonax traillii, assembly GCF_003031625.1. Taxonomy (NCBI): domain Eukaryota; kingdom Metazoa; phylum Chordata; class Aves; order Passeriformes; family Tyrannidae; genus Empidonax; species Empidonax traillii. The sequence continues at coordinate 2,248,117 of NW_020955276.1, forward strand.
GCGAAGTATTTGCTATCCAAGTGAAATACCTCTCACTCTGTAAGGTCGTGTATGGCTATTAAATTACTTAAACAGTACTATTATGGTAATTAAATGCTGAACATGTAAGACAACTGCCCCTTGAACACGGTCTGTTTCCCACCTTAAAAAGAAGACCTGGAATATATCAAGAAAAATAAAATAAGCCAATTCTTTACTGAAATCCAGATTGTCCACAAATCTTTTCTTCCTGTCATCATCACAGTCATCTGATACAAATAATATATAAAATTAAACTTTATTTCATATTACTATATGTAATATATTTGCCTTTAATTACTCAGATACATGAGCCTTTTCCACTTTTTTATGGTACTGGCCATAGAAAAACAAATATATTCATCTGAACCACAAAAATTTATCTGAGATATCTTTCATAGATAAAAATAGACTGTGGTGCATTACGTTTCCATTAGAGACAGAATGGGAACAATGTGATGTATTATAAGTTCTGAACTTCTGTATCTGAGTTTTAGCTGTGAGTTGCAATTGAGGCAAATACAACTCCCGAGGTTGTATCACCATGCAGAATTTTAAGGAGATGAAATGAATCTTGATACATGTATTTAGTTTTCTGTTATTTTGCCAATAAGTGGACGAGACAGTACAGCACAGGGGTAACTCCTTTTCTTCTGATGTAATATATGAAAATTGAATGAGGAAATTCACTTATATGAGATGCAGTGTATGACTGTCTTAACTTCATTGGGAAATAGCTGTCATATACCTTTAACTGGCTGTGTACAATTCATATATTTTCACATAAACATAAAATAACCTACTTTTTCATAAATACTTAATAAAGTATTTCACTGTCAAGCAAACACATGAAAATAAAAAAGAGGTTTAAAAATTGTTTTCCCAGTGCTGATGTCCAGTGGAACCAGCTGGTTCCAATGCATTCAGAGATACTCCTCAGTATTTAGGAGAAAATTCCTAATTCAGCTACTGTATGATATAAAGATTGAGGGTTTTTTCACTGATTTTATGAAGCAGAACAAATCAAATAGAGAATAAGTAAGAATTAGGCCAACCTCTATTTATAGGCAGTTTTCTTCGGGAGACTGCTTTTTACCCTTTCAGCAGCTCTTTCACACCATTCAAATTTCAACCAAACAGCTAAAATATCTGTGATTTTTTTTCTTCAAGTTTGTATATTTTATTCTCATGGCATTTGCAAGAATTAATTGCTGATGACACCTTTCTCATCCTTGGCATAATAAAACTATCAAGATATAATCTTTCAACTCTCAGGCACTGTATTGTTAGCAAGAAGAGAAACAGACTTCTTCTCATCACTAGTTACTAAAATATCTTTTTGTACTGATGTATCTTTGAAAAACAGAAAGTAGTTCTTCATTTGCTAGTGATATAGCCATAAATGCTTACAAGTACATTTCAAACATGAATTCTGCTACCTCTGCATACTAATCTCTATGAAAGTTCCCTTGCTATGTTGACTAAACAGATTACATCTTGTAAAGATACTCACAAACCAAATTTATTCTTCTCTTTGATAGAAATAAATATTGTTTTATTTCACAATCTTGGTAAAAGAAAAAAAAGAAAGAAAAAAACCCAACATTCATAGAACTTGAGACAAATTTGATGACAAGTTTGATAAGTGTATATTAAAAAAGAAAAAATGGGAAAAAGTTGAAAAAATCTGTCGTAGAAAGCCTATGTTAACTGTTTGCTGAGATGATACAAAAAGTGCTCTCTCGAGCTTCAATGGCTATTTTGGCTGTAAGTGGTGTTCCTGGAAATACAGATCAATGCAGAATGCAAATTTTAATGAGGGTCCTATAGAGGAGTTCTAAATCCAGATTTCTTGAAGGACGCATGGCACCTTGTGCCTAAGTTTTCTCCTCAAGTTACTGGTGCTCAAAGGTAAAGGTACAGTGTTTCTTTATCAAAATATGTAGATGGGAATATTCACACACTACAGATGTGGTTATGTGTTTTGACTGTGCTGAGGCCTAATCTGGCAGACAGAAGACCAAAATGTAATTTTTACAGGATAACTAAAACATGTAAAAGAAAATCCCAAAGGTAATAAGGATATGCATTAACATGAATGCTATGTCTACATTTGAAATGTTCTCTTTAAGATCAAAATAAAACTACTTATGTAATTTTTAAAAAGTGAAATATTATAACGGTTTTACACAAAAACTCTAACAGAAATCTTTGTATGTCATTTTTGCTGTCTTGGATGTTAGAGGTCTTTAGACCCTAAGGCAGGAACAAATATTTTGATTGTAATAAGGCAAAAAGGAGAATGGGAATTTTCCCAACAATAAACACAGCAACAGTTGGAAATTATGGTTAATTTTAGTAGTGTAGGAGAAAAGAAATAGGAAAAAGGAAATGACAAGAAATTAGTGGAGAAAGAACATGGGCAAATTTCATAAAGAAGTTAGCTTCCCATTCCAATAATCGACACTCTCTTGATTAACAATTGTGTGCTAATCTATGCAATTTTACAAGCTAATGTGAAGCTCATACACTGTTTGAAGATATTCCACACCACTTGTATTGCTTCAGCTCTGTGCAATTTCATCATTCTTTTAAACCTCAAAAACTTTTAAAAAAGTTGATAAAACAGGTTTGTGCCTATGTTTTAGAGTGTCTTACCAAATAAGGGGGGAGCTTTTACATGTCACTGATAAAAAGATATGTACTGTAAAAAGTGACTAGATCAACAGAACATGTGATACCAGTAACTGCTGTGTAAGATCTTGAAGACTGACTGTCCTCATTTCCAGGTTTTGTGAAAATTCTTACACCATTCAAAACTGTCTTAAGATCCTTTAACACTTCAAAATCTTGCATGCCAATGAATAGACCTCTAAAAATTAAAAAAAAAAAAAAAATCAGTCAAAATCTTTACCCAAATTTGCAGTGCGTTTTCCTGTTCCTCAAAAAGACAAAACATGAATTTCTTCAAGATTTCATTGACTATAGATTTCTAAAGACATTTTTTGGGGATCTTTATTAATAAAGGTCTGTGCACAGACACCCAAAAAATTTAGAAGGTAAATTAGAAGAAATATTTTGCAGATGTCTTGAAAAAATGCACAGACTTTATTTTGGTGTCATGCTACTTCTTTTGAACAAGCCTGATGGATTCCCTCATGCCAAGTCAGGCATTACAATATCTGCCTTGGCATACAGAGTTTACTGCCGAAGATCAGATTATAGCTTTTAAAGGATCAAATGCTGTCAGATGTCATAGATAAACATTTCATCAAAAGCAGTTGTTCAGGATATAGTGAAAAAGGCAGAGTGATTTGGAATTTAAAAGAAGCACACTGCTCCAAGTACCATGCTCTAGTGGTGCAGAATGCAACATAACTATAACACCATAAAACATTTCTTCTTCCAGTTTTCACTACATATATTCACCTGGAATATCAATGGATAAATTTATTCCTGCTGAATCCTTTCGCACTGTACATCATCCCTGCTACTGCAGGCAGTGAACTTGCCCTAAGAACTTGTGTAGGCAGACAGCATGAGTACATTTAAAGAGACTGGGAATTTACGCACAAGATGTTAAATAGAATAATCAGAAATAGCCCTCTGATAATGCCAGTGAAATCCTGTGGCTGTTGTGGCAATACAAGGTGTATGGACTGCAAATACTGACCAGGCTGTGCCTGAGGAACATCTCCGTTTGCAATGGTCAGATAACACAGGGCTTGGTCAGATACAGTGGTGGGTCATATATAGGAGAACCTTTATTGAGTTTATATTGTAAGATAAAATTAGCCCAAAAAATGTGAAACCAAGTATTTTATTGTGATGATATCTCTTCCACAGCTAAAAGACTCAAAGCAGATGATAAGTAACATCACTCATTCCCATACAGTGAAAGAGTAAGTATGAGAGGGAGAGCTTCAGGAAGGGAAGACCACATAAGAGAGCACATGTGGAAGTGGAGTATTTCTCTGCTCTTTAGGGTGGGAGTCCACTGATCCAGCTGATTAGCTCTACTGACCATGTCACCACCTTGCATATGTTTTTGATTGTGTCTTCTCCTTTTTACTTACCCCGGCCTCCCTACCTTCTATTGCAATGAAGGTATCTAACAAAATAGATTTGACCTGTGATGGCCAGTCTCTTCACGAACGAAGAACCGGGGAAGGTCTTTCCACCTTCCAGCCTGCGCATTGGATTTTTTAGGTGAGACACAGTGTGCGTGGAACTGAGCCCACCCTTTAATCCTGAGGTTCATCTGCCGGGGCCAAGCGAGCTTGGACGGTGGCAGCGAGGTCCTCAGGACGTAGATGGATTGCCTTACAGGGCTAGCAAGCTCCATCTGCCCGGGGAGTGTCCTAACTGGGAATCGAACCCAGATCTCAGTGCTGACAACGCTGTGGTTTAGCCACTGCACCACCAGGGACACTCAGATTTGACCTGTAATGAATAAGGCATTTCCTTGGTTTTTCCATTTAAAGGAAAAGACTCCTATGGATGTCTTACATTGCTCACAATTTCAGGTGAAGTTATTTCCATTATCTTCAACTTTAGCACTGTCCTTTAAGACAATAAATGTCAGTTTATGGATAGTGTTCAATACAGATAAATAAAATAAAAAGATCAGCTCCCAGAGATCTACAGCCTCCTATGAACCGTTGGCTTAAGTAGAAGGAGAGACAAAAAAGTCTTCAGAGATAATCTAGTTTTACCCTTAACCCTTTTCCCTCACCAATTTACAGAAGACAAGATATATTCAGGAATAAACATCTAAGCCAAAAACTTTGTCTGTAAACTGCAAGCTTTTGTAACTGGAATCATAAGTGAATAAGTGAAATTGCTGTTTCTCTTTGAAAGTCAACTTTGGGCTAGATAGCAATATATATAACAAACACCCACATATGTCCAGATCTTACTGTGGGATGTGAGTTCTAGGCACTGATATTTAACAGAGCTATATCCTCAGTTTTGCAGATAATTTCCATATGCTATTTTTTTCTGCTGACCTTCCATCTTAATTTTTTTCTTTTAATTACTGGTTCCCCCCCCCTTTTTTTTTTTTTTTTTTCTTTGCTTTCTAATTGATTTAAGGCAACCAGCAAATAGTTTTCTTGATTTTTATGCACTGGAAACTATTGCACTAAAATAATTGGTAATACATTTCACATTTAATGCTGCTCCAACTACTTTAACATAAAGTGCAAAAAATAATTTTATGTATGCCATAAGAATGGCATCTGAATAAAATAAATTTCCTGCAAAATCCAATTTTACTGTAAATTACACAGTTCAGTTTGCCAAATTCAAGAATCAGAAAATACATGGGATGAGACTTGGATTTTTATTTCATGAAATTTTCTAATAGAGAAAAATACTTTCTTTCTTGCATGAATTTTTTTATGCTCAGATGTAACTAATGAATATTCATAAAGTAAAATAAAAAATCTTAAAAACCATTAATTTTTTGAGGAACTAATAATATAATTCTGATTCAATTTAATAAGGACACATTGACACAATTGAATCCATTGGTTCAAATCAATGCCAGAGTTTTTGTCAGAGTTCATGAATTACACCATTTATGATATTTTATACAAATTACATACCATTGCTCAGTTACTGTAAACTGCAGCTAAAAAGTAGGACACTGAGAAAAAATAGCATTAAAGGGGGAGTAGAGAGATGAAGTTTCTTAAAGAGTGTTTCATTTAACATGTATTTCTCTTTCCTTACAATAGTTGAAGGGTAAATCTGATGTAATCCCAACTGTATTTTAGACTTCACAAATCGACAAAATTTAGTTTCAACTACTCACAAGCCATACATATGCAACAAGCTCAGCTTTTTATATTTTTATTGTACTGTCCTTTCATGACATTGTGCATTAAAATGACTGCAGCTGTCACAGGAAAACCAAGCTCCCTTAAATCTTAAAAAACCTGTTCAGTGATAGATGAAAACTGCAGTGAAATTTCAAGAAAGTTCATCTTAAAAAATAATGATTTTTTCTTTTCCTAACATGATTAATGGACTAAATCTTTTAATCAAGAAAAATGGTATTTGAATGTCTTGGCCCATGTTTTCATACAGTGATCATTTCATTCTATGGTCAGAATTATTAGATGCTTACATTCTCTTTCTCATACATATTTTTTCTCTATATTTTATTTCCAAGCATTTTATCAAGTGTAGCACCACTTGAATCAAATGAAAATATTCCCACATCTTCAAAAGGTAGATTTTCTTACCTCTAATAGATTTTTCTAACAGAAAAATATTGCTAATATTGAGCCTACATTTTCCATTTTGAATGCTGAATCCCGTTAGCCATATAAAATTTAAGTAATTGCAAAACCCTCAATATGCTCCTCACTCTTTAATCACCATAACTTGAAATGCTTGAAAAATTATATTGCCCTTCATTCACAAGTCTTCCACCTAAATCACATTAATCTTACCAGAAAGTAGTTTTTTCCCTTTCCCCCCATGCTTTTTCATTATATTAATTTCCTTTTTTCTTTTTTTTTTTTTTCTGACATAATTCTGTGTTGCTTTAGATAGAAATAAATGAAAATACCCCAATCCTCCAGCAAAATTTGCAGAGACCTCTTGCAGGACTTCTTTGCCTATGAGAAACGGTTCTTTATGTAGCTTTCGACACTTCTCAATTTATCTTCTTCCCTACTTCCTCTAATAACATGAATTTTAAAGTGTAGTACTATATCCTGTCTGGAACCATCCACATAGTTTTCTATACACAGACCTGGCAAAGACAATTTGTAAATTTGTAGCTTCTGAGGCATTCTGAAATATATTTTGTTAGTCATTCGGTAAACACTCAAAAAATCCATAAGAATAGAGGTGTCTTTACTCATTCTTACATCAACTTTTTTTTACTGGTAATTGTTTCATTTCACTATTATATGATATAAATCAGTCGTTTGGTTGAGTATTCCATGTCAACTTGCCTTAGTTTTTGACAAAATGACTGCCACAAAATGAGAGAAACAGAGAAATTAAAAAGATTAAATCTGTGGAGATAGCTAACTTTCCCTTTTTGCAGAGGAAAACAAAAATCAAATCCAAATCTGCAGTTTTTGCATACTGAAAAGTAGCAACAGTTCAACAAAATCTACCCTGAAAATTCAGAACATGCATTCTCATAAAGACAATTTATTTCAGAATAATCCATACTGGAACTGCTAATAGGGAAGCCCAGAAGGCAACAGAATTATGTTAGAAAAGTAGGTGATCTGTGATGTGCTTATTAAACAAAATTTTCAGATGAGTTTTTTATGAAGTAATGTAAGAAGTTCAGAGAACAGGAAACTCACAAATAAAAACTAGCAAACACATGAAGATTTTTAACTGTATGAATGTGCTGGTGGGATAATAGAGACACCTTTGTATGTGACAAGGGACAATTGTAGGGATTAATGGATTATTCTCCCATCTGTAGCAAGCTGTCGATGAAAGACATTAGCCTGATAAAGAACCAAACACAAACATTCTCCTTCCTGCAAATCACTATGAGTTAAATTAATAACACCTTAAAGTCTCTCTTCTAGTAATCAATAAAAAAGCAAAAAATCCAACCAAACAAAAAAATAACAGAAACCAACCAACCAAAAAACAAAAATGCTCAAAATCATCGAAGAAACTTACAGAACAGCTGATGTAAAGGCAAACATTCAACAGCTGGCTATGTAGAAACAACCAAAGTGACTGGTTTATAGTTACTTTTTTTCCTTTTTGTCTTAACTATGGCTAGCTGTGCTATATCTGTCTTTTACCTGGATCATAGGACCATGACTTGGAGCCCCTAGTGGTCTAGTGGCTAAGGACGTGGTGCTGTCACCGCCAAGGCCCCAGTTCGATTCCCGGTTAGGACACTCCCCGGGCAGATGGAGCTCGTTAGCCCTGTAAGGCAATCCATCTATGTCTTGAGGACCTCGCTGCCACCGTCCAAGCTCGCTTGGCCCCGGCAGATGAACCTCAGGATTAAAGGGTGGACTCAGTTCCGCGCACACTGTGTCTCACCTAAAAAAATCCAATATGCAGGCTGGAAGGTGGAAAGACCTTCCCCGGTTCTTCGTTTGCAAAGACTGGCCATTATTAGGACCATGACTATATTTTAGAGTTTTCTTCTGTCCTTTCTGTCCTCATCCCTTATTTAACAAAATGCCCAACTGAAAATACAAGAATACCAAATGGTAAAATTAGATGTTAATGATAAGACGATGTTAGTAAAACACTTTAGAAAACAAAATCTCTAGAAGATTGTTAAATATCTCTTCTATCCCATGCTGCAGTTACAACCAGTTTCACAATTTTTCAAATGCTACTTATGATTTGGCGGATTTCTTATCCTCACGATTAGGCATATCAGATTTTCTTAAATATTTTCCATTTCATCTCCTATTCTCACGGTTAAGGATACCAATGAGGACAGCAGACGCAATGGAAACATTTAAGAAAGAAAAATCTTTCTCAAAAAAAAGAAAAAAATATTAGAACCAAAACTATATGATGTCTAATTCTTTCTGTATTATCTATCCAGATAATAGTCACCTCAACTGTTGTATTCTTTCATTCTTTATATAATTTTCCTTGTAAACATGGAACTATTAGCAAACTGCAACATTTGAGAAATTATAAAACCTGAGCTCACAATATGACAAGAGGTAAATAGAAAATATGAGTATATAACAAGGAAACAGAGATGAATTCTCTTGAGAGGAGCTTGTTAAAAGTATCACAAAACTAGAGACCCAGCAAAAAAATACAATATAATGGCGAACAAATCTCTCATTGCAAGTTCTTTGAGACTTGCAACTTAATAACACTCATGACCCTTTGTTATCTATCACATTCTTTGCAGTTCAATAGCTTTTTTATTTTCATTTTAAATTTATACCACTTCAGAGATATTGTATCACAAGTGGGAGACGTGACTGAATGTACACTAAGATTAAAATCAGATTTTGCCTTATGAAATGTACAATTCAGTATTTTGAAGCTCACAGGGGTTGATGGTGAAAGACCTGTTACTTAATAGAGAAGTTTATTGGCCATATAAATTTCAGTAAGCCCTAACAAAAGAACAGACAATACATCCACTGAATTTCTTTGTATTATTTTTGAAAAAATAATGAGGAAAACCCTAGCTAACTTTGTAAATTTATCTAAGTTGCATGCAGGTCTGAATTATCCCTTAGTCTAAAATAAAAACTTTGGGTTTTTTTAACCACAAAACTGTATGGGGTTTTACAGTTCTACAGACTCAGTTGTTCAGTAGAAAATCAAAATTAATTAGGAATGAATCTTCAAAGAATGTCTTCCCCATGAATGATATAAGAATTGAAATTAAAATTTGCTATATGTTAGGAAAATAAACTGGTGGACATACATACAGTATGACGTGTCAATTTTAGAAATTCCCTAGGGAAGTGTCATTAGCAACATTGAAACAGAGGAAATAGGAAACCACAGATAGAGAAAAATTTGGCTAAAAGCAACAGAAATAAACAGTGAATAAACCTGCAAAGCAACTGCTTTTCATGGCACTTCACTTCTCTACAATAAATATTATCATGGATGACTGCATGGCCCATCAATGAAGATGACTAGACTGGCACTGAAAAATTTAATCTGGTCCTTCAGTACCCCCTGTTCAGCACACTGTGTTCCCTCACTGTCTACCTCAATGCCACAGAAAGTACCCTGCTGGAAAACACGGCTGTGAAGCCAATTTTGCCCTTGCCAATAAGAATTATGAACTCTACTTTGCTGTTCAGGGGAAGGTACACAAGGGGGAAGGGATCAAAACTGAGAATGATTAACAGGAGGTACCTAGTAAGAGTAGAAAGGAAACAGAACTTGAAGAAAGAGAGATGTGCAAATGAAGTGAGAAAGGAGATCAAAGTAAAAAAGTAATTGACAAAATTGAAATTTCTCTAGAATGATCTTCCAAGTTAGTTGTCTTGATATCTCCAGGTCTAAGGCAGACCTTTTTTATTCTGAGCTGGAAGGAATATTTTCAGTTATTCTTCTGTGGAAATTCTTCTGTGAATCATATTAGTGTCACCCTGTACATACAATGTCAGAATTATTAAGATAGTATGTGTCACTGACTCCTCTAGACTTAATTCAGTAGATTTTTTTTATTTTTGTTTCTAGCATCCTACAAATTAATGGTTTTTGCATGCAACATGTCTGACTGCATAGTCATCCATCTGTATGACTAATTACATAATCCAAACTACTGATAGAATCCTTTGATTTATTGTACAAACACGCAGAACCACACATTAATGTTCATTACCACACATGAATTTAATGCTACAGAAGCAGTTCAGAGATTTTCCTTAAGCAACCCCTGAATACAGCTGGAGAAGACACTTAAAAGATATTAATGGCTTTGTGAATACTGCAAGATAAAAATGACCATGGAAGATAATGAATAATGTTTCCTGGCACCAATAATTCCTGAGAATTTACTCATACTTGCTGTGAAAGTAACTATCTGATTTACAGTGAGATTGTCACAATATTTGCAAATTTTATCTTTAATTCCATTCCTTTCCAACAAACCATAGATCTCCTTTGACATATCAGAACACTTAATCGTTCTGTTAGATAACCATTTTGTGATAGTTTTATACAGCTGTGTGTTTATATGAACGTATTTTTATATAACGTGGCAGTATGTTTATTGAAAGAAAATGTGTAACACACAGACATAAGGTCAACCTATGTTGACAACTGCCTCAAACAAGCAATTATGTTCATATATCTTTAGTAATTCACAGTAATAACTGTGGAGATTTTTTTGTTATTAATTGCTGAATTTATATTCCTGATGTGATAAATTTTTAATACTCTTCTAATCCACAACAGTGGCAGGTATTAGCTTGAACTAAAGTATCATAGAATCATAAAATCAGCAGGATTGGAAAGGACCTCTGATATCATCAAGTCCAACCCTTGATCCACTACCACCACAGTTACTAGACTACAGCAAGAAGGGCCACATCCAGTCTCTTCTTAAACACCTGCAGGGATGGAGAATCCACCACCTCCCTGGGCAGCCCATTCCAGTGCCTGATTACCCTCTCTCTAAAGAACTTCTTTCTAATATCCAACCTAAACCTCCCCTGGCAGAGCTTGAGACCATGCCCTCTTGTCTTATTGACAGCCGCCTGGGAAAAGAGAACCTGGCTACAACCTCCATATCAAATATATCAAATGACAATTTAACCATCAACTTATATGTTTTCATAATTTTCCCAAATCAATTCTCTTTTTAGACCTAATCAATAAGTCACCCATGTACAACATTAAAGCAAAATATTTACATTTCTTTCAGTATGCAAAAAGCTATCTTAGGAATATGGAATCTTCTGTTGGTAAAATATTACTCTCTAGCAAAAGCAATTTTTCTACTGTGAATTAATAAGTAGAGATTCACTTTAAATTTACCCCCCTTCTTGCTGACTAAAATATCATATATGCTATTTTACTGTCTCTTTGAACATATACACCCTGAACACTACATGTGTGCACTTGTGTATGCAAAATCTCTGGTTTAAACCTCCTTTCTCTTGCTGAATACATATATCCTTACTCAATTTTTTTTGGAAAAAGAAAGAATCCACACCAAATGGATTTGTTTTTCAGGTGAAATTATAAAGGGGTTCTATATTTTAACATGTATGGAGGAACATTCAAGTAGTTTGGCTATAAAAAGACATCTTAGTTTCTTATAAAATATCATCTATTACAAATCAATTTACTGCTTAATACTAATTTTCAGGAAAAAAAATTGAAATAGATTGTGCTTAAAAACACCATCCTAGAGACCACTGTGTTTTATGCTAGTATAATGGTTCAGTTATAGACAGAACTCCACTTACAATTTCAGTGGTACATGTATAGCATTGTATATATCCTTATATTAGGAAGCTTAGGTTTGCCATATTGAAGAATCAGTTATTTTTGGGAATACAGAAAGGGGAACATTAGGTTCCTTGAATATTAATGACAGAGAAAAAAAATCCAGAGAAACAAGCTACAGAGAAGTAGCACATTGTACAATCACTGTGTATGAAAACCTGAAGCATAACTGCGTGCTATTGTTGTACTCAAACATTCATAAATTAGGATGCCACTCTAGCCAATCCAGTAGGATATAGATTGTATATTTGTAGCACTCAATTGTCTTCAGGTCCATGTACTGATCTTCTTAGCCCTGTCCTCCCCTTGTCTCCCACTCCTGCAGACTCATTCCTTCACCAAATACACACCTCTGTTAATGATAAAACTATGCTTGATTTTTCTTCATTAGCTGGGTGAATGAAAAGGGAATAGGGAATGAAGATGGTTCCCACCTTGTCCTTAGAAGTTTTACAGAAGATTTTGCCATGGTGTTAGGGTTGTTGGCTGGGGTCCACTTTACTCTCTAAGGGTACAGATATGAGTAGGAAGAGGTGGTAAGTGGTAATTTCACTGTCCATTCTCAAAGGCACAGAAAAAAAAAAAAAGGCATGCTACCATTATTAAATGGATTTTAAAGCATAAAAGCCGTATTAGAGCTCAGCAGAATGGCTATCTGAAAATGTTAGCATCAGAAAAAGTCCAGATTATTGTGGAAGGAAGGTTGGGAAGGTTTATTTAAATTCAGTAATGATTTTGGAAAGCGGTTGGGAGGGAAATACTGAATTTCCAGTTTCGTTAATGCTATACAACATATGGTCTAATGCAGATGGGAAAACTTCCCAGACTTCCAAGCTTGCTAAGGTAGAAATATTGCCTGGAAACAATTTTCTTGAAAGGGCTACAGAGTTCAGCAAAATGGTGAATAGAATAAGTAACGGAAGGGAGACTTGCAAGTTTGGTAAAATGGACCTGCAGAGATAATTTGTTCTAAAGCAGAAACAACTTTGAATGGGTAATTTCCCTTGTGTGTCCAGCTAAGTGGCAATGAGAAAGCCGCTGAATGTAAGTATCAATAAAAAGAAAAGTGCTTCAAATCACACACTTTCCTCCCTAGTTGATGTATCTCTCCAACACTTACGCTGTCATTGGAGGGCAGGTAACTGCTGCTACATTTAGTCCCTCTTTCATGTATTGTGAAACACAAATAACTATTTCTTCCCTGGAGGACTCAGGTCATTAGTAGCTTCAAAGTATGGTGATATCTGCTAATGGGACGTAATATGGCAATACAAAGTGCTGTTATAATAGGAAACACATTGCAGTCTTCACTCCTAAGAGCACTTTCGTGTGTGTACTTTAGACAATTTTGAAAACTGGTCCATTGTGTCTGCTAGTGAACTGCTTTTTATGATTCAACAAAACTGGCAGAGCAAAATCTAACCAAGTTTAATTAGTCACAAAATGCAGTTTTGAAATTACGCTCCAATGCTTGATGCAACTATGTCCCAGCTTCCAAATACTTTATTTAATTTCTTATTCCATTCCAGTTTTCCAGAAGAGCTTTAGGTGTCACAGACACAATTACCAATTTTTACAGTCATGTAGAACAACTGGTTCTTTGGGAGTACATATTTGCCATATATTTTTATGAGTCAGTACTTCAAGGAAGAGAGATGACAATTCCACAGCCAAATCTGACAAGCCTTATCTTCCCAACAACAATGACATTTGTTTGCTCAGTTAAGGGCAAAAGGGCAGAAAAAAACCTTGGTTAAAAAAACACAAAACAAAACTAACTTAAAAATTACACGTAAAACCCACAGCATAAATATATACTGAAAAGGACTTACACAAAACTAATAGAACTTTTTTTCAAAGTAAGCAATTCCAAAAGCAGTTTCACCCAAATCAAGAACACAATCTTCATTTTGTATTTTGGTTGCAAGGGTATCTTCATCATTAGCTTATAAAATCAAGATGCAATTAAAAGTCCATGTGTTTTTCTTGTATTGGGAAACAATGCTTTCTATTCAGAGGCTGGCAGGAAACAATTACTGAAATATTCTTGGCATAACAATATAACCACCTGAAAACACTGTGCAGGTGAACACAGTAATAATAAATAATTTTCAGCTGAGTATATGATTGAATTGAAACCAATATTGACTTTGGAATGATTTATGACCATCATAAATATACATAATATAAGCTGTGGACACCTACTGTATTTAACACTTATCACTGATTTAGACTGTTTATACCTGAAGATGTAATAGTCACTTTATTTAGCAAATGTTATTTCCTAAATGGCTCATCCCAACCTGGAACATGAACCATTCTCAAAACATTTCACAGTTCAATTCTGGGATGCAGTGCACTGCATACTGCTGATATAATTTCATGCATGTTTCTTCCGAAGATTCAGAAGATTCTTCAGAATTGGCATATCTCTGTGTTGCAAACCATTGCTTCTGTGGACAAAAGGTATCTATGTTCACTCATGATTACTGAGTTTTGTAATCAATCAGTTATTGTTACTCAATAACTCCCTGATTAACACCTAACACCTAGTGAAAAAGACATACAGGAAACATTTGTATCTCTAATTGTGTATTCTTCTTCAATGGGGAAGAAAAGATGAAGACATCTAAATAAGGCTGATTGAAAATCTGCATCAAAAACCTACCTTGAACTTTCATTTTCTATCTCATCTAAAAAAGAATAATCTAGCCAAGAACTGGAAACAATAACAACAACAACATAAATCCAGTGTCATGGTCTTAAAAGCATAACAAGACAATAGGACATGAGGAAAATGTTACACAACTTTTCTCTTATAGTTTTCATGCTAAAGTCTTCAAATATTTTGTTGTCAGAAAGTGTTTTCCCATTCCTTTGGGACACATGTTTCTGCATCACTTTATTCTAAAGTTTTAGTTCCAGCTCTTTGATTGCTTCACTCTGAAAATTTGGAAATTACTTAATCTTTAAAACATATTGTCAAATTCTTATACTGTTTTCTGCGTTATAGTATTTATCCAAAACCTTTTAAAGTCATATCAAGTTCACAGTCAACATTTTCATGAGAATGACAGCAAACATTCTAAATAGAGTAACAGTAGACTACAGTTAATGTCTTCGAATATTTTAAGCCCCATGCTTCCCTCATACATTTGTAAATGTTCTCCAAATCATAAATAAAGAATTTTACTAACTTCTAAGCTGAAGAAATGCAGTTTTGGAAAGTTGAATTTTCTACAGGATATGGAATGTGGTCACTACCTTACCTAGCCTCCTCAGAGTCACTGTAATCATGATGTAGCTTCACGGACCAGAGATGCACTTCAGTCTTAGTATGTTCTACAAATATATTGTCCAGTTTTAAGCTCCACCTTGGCAGCTTGACTGTTACCATTAATTTTTACTAGCATATAAAGCAACCAAATAAACTCACAGAATATTTAATATGAATATATTAAATGTGAGTATTCTACATTCTGATATGGCTTGTATTCATTTAGTGTGCAAAACTAATCTCTGATGAAATAAAAAAAGATGTACAAATATACTTGTACATATGGTGAAAAATTATATTTTGGAAATGTTTATTCCACTGTATTTTCTCTAGCAATGGGGTGTTGGTTCAACAGCTTTGCCTGCTGTATAACAGCCTTTTCAGCATATGATCAAGGACCATTTACAGTGTAAGAATCAGTTTCTGGCATATAATTAAAGTCCAGATCAGCAAAAACCTAATGTTTGACATGACACTTAAGGACATGGTTGGGTGGTGGGTGTGAAGGGTGTCGAGTTAATGATTGGACTCAAAGATCTTAAGGTTCTTTACCAATCTCAATGATTCTATGATTCTACAACTCTATGCTTTTAATAGATCAATGACATCTTTGTGCATTTCTATATATATGAAATGTATATGGATTCTTTCTGAAAATGTCCTGCTGAAGGTTAAGAAGGGGTAATATTTAAATTTTTTTGACTTCTGGTAAAGTGTGCTTATTTTCTTGAGAAATTCTACTCAATTTCTCCTGGAGCACAATGTAAAAGGAAGAAACAACTTACTTAATGTAGGGTTTTTTGCAGAATCTTTCCAGGATTCAGAGATAAAGTAAATAATAGTCATATGGCATTAAAGTGGGGTATAAAATGAATGGGGATATTTTTAATATAGATCATCAGGTGTTGTTCACTATTGCTAAATTCAATAGTACAAAAAATTCTGCCTTAGCTAGCTCAGGAGACTGAAAAGTCCTATCCTCTTAGATACATGATGGCTTAACTTTGTAATTTATCAGTCATTCTCCCAGCTGGTTCTCCCTCCAAAAAGTCCTCCTTTTATTAAGGATCCAAGTTCGAAGCATCTAGATTTATACCAACAAAATCTGATAAAATAATTGCATACTTTTTTGCCAAGGGCTCAGGTCCATAGAGCTGCCCCGGTTTAGAATGAGAAGATGAAATCTGGAGCACCAAGAAGAGTCATTCACACTGCATAAGGCTCCTTGTATAAAAAAAGATATGACAGAGTGAAAAGGTCAGACATTTTAACTACATGAACAGGAGTGCACAGTTCATTTTCACAGGATAGTTACTAGCTTACAGTGAAAAATAAAACCCACAAGTGTATATGAAGGCAAAGAAGGACTATGTACTGCTAGTATCTATAAAAATTCCGTATCTGAAGTACGTTTGCTTCCCAACTACAGTATTGTGAAGAAAATAGCATTTAAAACCTCACTTTCAAAGCATTATTGCAACCTGTGTTAAATTTGCAAGCACAATAGTTAGAAATAAGTAGTTTAATTTCTAAATTCTAAAATTGAAAACTTTTTATAAAAAAGTTATCAAGTTCTCATAAATAGAATACTGCCAGAGTGAAAAATTAAGTTGGAAGAAGTTTAAGAAGAAAGTAACTGAAATCTGAATACACTGCACATAATTCCATCTTTAAAACAACATCTTCTTTAAAATATGATATTATACTTTGAATGTCTCCTCACTTTGGCTTAGTTTGAAAATCCTGAGCAATACCATTTTTTATTTCTTAAATTTAATATTTTGCTGATCATCACACAAAAGCTGCCAGGTCTCTGTGGAATTACAAACACATTCAAAATTCATTTGTCTAGACATTCAGAGTAAACAGATTGGTAAGCATGATCTAAGATAATAGTTACAGGGCTTTTTTGAGGATGTATGTAAATCTCTCCTCATTAGCTTTCGGAGCATTGTGCTACTCTAAAGAATATGCATCTGGGCTATCCATTAATTTCAACTTTTTGTAATTTTTTTTTTTTTCAGAAATCAACTCTTTCAAGTCACTTCTGTTTCTCTGTTTGTACTTATTTCTTTGTTTGAGCCTTGCTCTTATAGAGAAGGGTAAACATGGCAACACATTCTGAAAACACTATATACATTTACCTTTTTTTTACATTTTTCTCCAGACTTTCTACTAATATAGTGAAAAAAATGGTAATAAGATTAAAATAGCACCCCCCACTGCCAAAGACATTGTGGAATAGGGCAGAATGAGTTCAGGTATATTCACATCCTGACACACATGCAAGCAAAAACAAACAGCAGGCAGCCAGAATTCCAGTGAAGACTGCAGAATTCATGAAGGCGTTATGCTTTCAGACAATGTTTTCCACAGTTTGCACACTGAAACTGACATGAAACTGGAATGATTCAGTATGAGCAGGGTCATAACTTCTGGACGTGAACTGTATCTTAAAAATTTAAATTCTAAATCCATTTTCTTGGTAAAAAAAAGCTATTGATTATTTTAATCACAGTTGCACTGCTTTATTCAGAATAACACTGAGGAAAAAGAATTATTGTTACAGCATTCATACCACATACTGGAATTCCATTTCCTTGCTATCTAATTAAATATTAGTCTATTTGATGGTACTTTTAAAATTAATATCAGAGTCTGTGGACGTTACAGAATTGACAAATGATGCTGTTGGATCAGAAATGCTGGTCTCAGGAAAATAAACAAAAAAAACCCAAACCAACAAACAAAAAAACCCCAACAAACCACGTAAAATCTCTTATAAGCCTCTGAAATCAGGCATAAATATAACACACATTTATAGATAAGTGCCAGTGGTGAACTTCTTTGTATATAATGGTCTTGGAAAACTAAAAATATTTATGACAGCAGAGTATAGATAAATTTCAAAGTTTTTCCAATAATTTCACTGCAAAGAAAACTTGCCTTTTGAGATAGTTTTTCCTGTATAGAGTACTTTCAGTAGAGAAGATTCACAGTAGAGCAGATGTTTATGAGCAAATATCCCATACAAGACAGTGTTTCTACCCTAAGCATGTTGAAAATAAAAAAAAATTAATCAGGAATTGCAATGGGAGACAAAAGAAGCACACACATCCATGTTTTCTGTTAGCAAATCACATATGTAAGCCAGTTTACTTGTTTGAAGATTTATTTTTCTTTCTTGGGAATACTGTTTTACAGTGAACTGCTAATATTTGCAGTTTGCAGCTGTACATTTCAAAAAGTAATGAGTCATACTAGTAGTCTCACTGTATCACATTACTGCTTGAGGCCAATAAAAAACAACCCAAATCCTGTTATTTTTTAATAGAATATCATGTAATAATGAATGTACAGCTGCAATGTATACTACATAGTTTTCATTACATGACAAGAATAACTGAAGGATGCTTCCCAGTCATGGTGACCATCGGTCAGTTACATGCTCTGTACACTTGAATGTAGAGATGCCTTAACAAAGACAAAAAGTACTTCTTTTCATATCAGAATTTGTTGCTCAACTAATTCCTTTACGCCTTAAATTACTGCGGAAAGTACTTATCCTTATTTGTTAAGTGATCACTAACACCTACACAGATGCATAAGAATTTGTCATGACCATAAACCTTATCATCAAAATTCCTTCAGGAATTAAAGCTTTAGGCTGGCTGGTCACTGCAAAAGGTAGTACAATTAAGTAGGTGCCATCAGTCCAAGTTAATTGCTGATGTCTCTACACTCCCATCTACTATTTTCCTAGATAAAATATACCTCAGTGAGTCTCTTATTTTTCTTTGCCCTTCTTTTGTTTTCTTTTACAACTCTTTAGAAAGCCTATTCCCTTACCCTGATAACACATCTGACTTGTAAAGCTAGATTCTTGTAGCAATTAAGCATTTTAGCATTTAGCATACTACATTTCCAAAAGTATGCTATTTCAAACTTTAACTGAGTGAAATGTAACAAATCTCTAACCTGAATAAGAAAAAATAATAGAAGATATCATTAAAATATGAACTATGAAATAATAATACAACCACAATTTTAATATTTACCTACTAACTTATTCCAGCTTACTTGTCTACACTCATATTCTACACATGCAATTAATTGTACCTCATTTGTGTTATCCCATTCAGATTAGGATAGGGAATTTTTCTGTATCCATGGAAAAAAAAATTGTCATAATTTTTGCATGCCTCCAAGGATATGTCTACCTTCTGGAATATTCTATACACAGTTCAGAGACATATAAAGACAACACAATAAATAGAAGATAATGTTTCTAATAGATTCATTGGATCTACTTGATTGTAATTTAATCCAGAATTCATGGGGGATTTGATAAATTATAGGGCACAGGGGCAGCAGGCTCTATATTGCATGACACATGAAATTTATTTTTTAAATTCTTTGCTGTTCAGTACATTCAGTTGCAAAAATCCTTCCTCAGAATGTTTAAAATACATTTTACTTGGAAAAACTGTGTCTTAGATTAGTTTCTTGACATAATAGTGGCTCATCTATTCAGCTAGAGTGGAGTATATATTATCTTATGACAGCACTAAAAGGTTGTTCTGTCTTTTCCCCAGTAAGTGCTGGGGCTCAAAAATACAGTAACTATCTGAAATGTGATATGTTCAGGTATGCTTTTGTTAGCTCAGTCTGCACTTTGTATGGACTGGGTCAGTTTCAGAAGAGATAGGAGATAAACAACAGAAAGTCAAAAGTGTTTGTACTATGATTTAACTTGTTCTGCAGTATTTTTAAAGGACTGGGAAAAGGGAGTGGAAAGAAGCCATTCAGGAGTGCTGGTGATACAAATATGGGTTAAATAAATGGAAATAAATAAACTGAAATAATTAAGAGGACTGACAAAATGACCCAATATCAGGCCTCACTGTGTTCACTCATTTGTGACATGGAGTAAAAAATGCTAATGAAATTCAGTCAGTACACACCAAGAAAAGTGTTTTGGAGAAGTCAGTGCAATTGTACATCTGCAATCATAGATTTTATGAGGTGTAAAAACACAAAGGGAGGATTTGAGCAACAGTTTTGAAAGTTAGCTCGGGGTTAGTGATGGCAGACCAAACAGATGACAATTTTATTGTATTCTGTATATTGAATATTGAGCATAAATCTGACACTTTTTTCTATTGAACACAATACAAAAGAATAAATAGGTGGCAGTTGTAATCAGAGGTTCCAAAGAACCTTTGAGTAAGCAGAGATGCTTTGATATAGTCCATATTAAAAATTCCCCTAGAGTTTTCTACTATTATTTACCAAGAAAAACAGAAAACAGAAGGGTGATATGAAAAAAGTGCACTTAACTTCTGAGTAGAAAGGAAAGGTAATAACACAATAATTATTGACTATAGTTTCATAATCAAAAATTGAAGATGTCCAATAAAGTTATGAAGCAGTACAGCAGCAAACGGATGTATACTTTCCATACTTCAGGTAATGAAATTCTGGACTTCTTTGCCTTAAGATACTGAAAAATTATAAAAATTTTCATGTAAGAATTAAATAGATGTAGGTGCCACAGCAATCATTAAATATGATACTCCAGGTGAAACTGATGGTTTACCATATCCTCACATTGATACTACCTGCAACAACGTGCCTCTCTATACTTTTCTCATTTCTTGTAGTTTTTAACCTAAGCATCTTTCATTTCCATAATGAAAGAAAGGCTCCTAACATAAATGTAATTGAGAACTGCTGAGGATTTACTATTTTCCTATTCAATACCCTTTGAACCTGTACAGAACAAGGGAATTTTAACCAGAAAGATAAGATAATCTGATTAAAGCCTTAGAAAAAATCTGTTCATATAACCTAGAAAAAGTGAGAGATGAGTTATTAATCTAAGCAAATGAGAGTTTTAGGGCTTTTACAATGTTAAGTTTGCAGAAAAAAAATACATAGCTTCAGCTGTTTCAAACACCCTAAAAGAGACACCTCCAGCTGTGCCCCAGTCATCTGGAAATGGAACAGAATAACTGCTGTTTCAATGTGGTTTTGTAAGATTTTATACTCTTCATAAGGCTCCTCAAGAAAATTCAAGAGGGTCTAATTTTGTTAAAAAATTTTAGCAGTGAATCATTGAGTATCAGTAAGAGAATTTCATTGGACCTCTCAGACTGCTTACAGATGTTCTCCTAAATCTTGGGGTTTACTGACTTAAATTATCATCCATTTCTTTGTTGCAGAGAAAAAAAAAGGTGGGGGGGAAGAAGGGAAAAAGAAAAATGCTAAGATGCACTATGCTCAGGACCAAAAAAAACCCCAACATAATGGCTCTGTGGTTTGTAATTTTTTTTGCTTGCAGCTATTGTTCCATTTCCTGTCGACACTGCATTTTAAATGCTCTAATGATACAATTGTTCTTGAAAACTGCAGAGAAACAGACACCATGAACAGCTAATTGGTGCCTGTGATGAAGCTAGAAACACATCTTGAACTTTTTTGTTGCTGTTGTTAAAAAGTGAGTGAGAGGGATTTGTTGCTATTAGGGCATATCAAATGCTCAGTAGCTGGCAAGATTTCACTCCTGTTCACTTAATTAATGTCTTTAATATACCTGTCACTCATCAAGTATCCTGCATAGTTATTGCACTACAGTTACCATTATGTACCACTCAATCCGGTATGCCCTGAAGGCTACTCAGTTTAGGGATTCTGCACAGTTTTCTGTCAAGTTTACTCTCAGGTTCATTGCCATTCAAAATGTATCACAACAAAATACAGCTCTGTTATCAAAGTCCTTTCCTCTCTGCCAGTTTTGTATTTTCCAGGCTGCTTGGTTCCTCATGAAAATGGGTATATAATCACCTTCTGCAGCTGTGCAGACTGTTGGATTCTTTCCACCTTTCCAAGGTTTCCTTGATAAATGTAATGAAAATAATTCCATTTGTATTATCAGTGTGGTACTATCATTCCAATCATCTACTATGCACTATAGATTTATACATAACTAAACATCTAAGTTTTCTATTTGCCCTTCTCTTATGATCTTTACTAAAAATAAATGCATGTAGTCAGTTAATACTGAACTCTTATTTACAGCTAAAGTCTGCAGAATCAAATATCCCTTCTCACACCCCTGCCCTGTGGTTTTTATACTAAGTATCATTTCTCCAAAGTTAAGCCAATCCTTCCTCTTATTCATGATCCTTTCCCATTCTCCCCATCCCTCATAATTTTTCCATGCATAAAAAGAGGGGAGGATTTCAATTTCTATGAATTTTCTGGCACTGCATCTGCTCTCTTTCTGTTACAGTCCACCTAAAATTATGTTCTGATTTTTTTAAATAGAATTTTTGACACCTTGGCCTAAGAGTTACTGGTATAACACAGAAGTTTAAATCTCCATTAGGAGATTACACAAGGATGAAGCTGTACAAATGTCAAACAGCTACTTTGTTCTAGCTTTTTATTGTGTAGAGCAAGAGTATATATAACATTACTAAATCTGGTTCCAGTCAAATATATATTTTTTTATTTAATCCATTTTAAAAATTATTTTAAAATCCTATTATATCTCTTAATTAAATATGCATGTTTTTACATCAGAAGTGATTTAGTTAACTGTACATCTGCATAAGAATGCAAAACTTTGCTTTAAACATGTATCTGAAAAGATATTTAAAAAGTATGAAGGGACAGATTTAGTTTTAAAGTGCTTGAAAAAATCTAATTGAATATGCTATTGTGTAACTTGATGTCAAAATATCCACATAACACAGGATGATTCTGTTTAGAGTATTCAGGATTTACCAAATGAGGCCAGAATTCTTTCTCACGTAGTATTATGACTTTTGTAGTGTTCAGGAATGTACCCTAGGGAAGAAAGATGTTAGATACGATGTCTGCTTTTTTGATGGTTGCCCTGACCTATCAAGAAAAAAGTAGTCTTCCACATCTTTTTTTTATGACTTTTTTATGGACTTAATAAAGAACAAGTATTCTGTCCTGGGGAGATATTTAATGGCCTGTTTTACTTCAAGAGATGTACCTGATACCTCTTGGGATAAAGAAGATTCAGAGAGATAAAAGACAAAAAATAGCATTAAATGGAACCTGGAGTTATTCTTGGGAACAATGGAAAGGTTTCATGACAACTTTTTAAAGGTAAGTGATAGAAAGGGCTGTACATATGAAAGACACACGCAGGGAGGGAAATTAAGGTGACATTCCTCTATTATGAAGCTGCCTAAAGAGGTCAATAACATTGTTTTATCACTCAAGAATGGCTGCTTTATCTAGTTTAAAAATTTGTGCTTTCAAATACCTTCTGATCTTTCAAGCAAAGTGTGACACTAGGATCTCTCTTTTCCTCAGAGGTTTTATGCAAATCTTTCACATTTAGACAGGTGCAAATGCAGGAAAAGTGTGTGTCAGAAAGCCCAACTTTAAATTTGACACGTCAAAGAAAAATTATAGATTCTGGTTACTCAACTTTTCTGTTATAGGGTGCATTTTTAAGAAATCATTATTTGTGAATTTCAGTACAAAATATTATTTATATTTTCAAAAAGTAAGCAAAATCAAATTTCCTGCACAGAAGCAGAATAATAAAGGAATAGATATTAATATCAAGGTTTTAGGAGAGACAACATAGTGCATCAGAACTGATGCAATTTGGTCCTGTCATTATTTCAGTTTATTCAGAGGACTTTTGATTTACGATTTTTATGATGCAATTAATAGATTTAATTTTAGATGAGAGCTTATAATACAAGAAACAGTACTCTATGATAACAACAGATTTTTTCCTTTTCAATAATGCCATCTATTATGTGAAAGAGAAATTCTTAGTAAAATAAAAGTACCCATGTCTCAAATAAATATATATAGTTGCTTACATACACATTTCTACAGATATATATGGAAATGTGTGTATATATATATATATACATATATATGTATAAATATATACATATATACACACACACACACAAAGAATCCACAAAAGAAAAAGCTGATGAAGAAAGAAAAATAAAATGTGTATCATAAACAACCTGAATTGTTATCAGCATTAAAACTGCCACAATTCTAATTTAAAAAAATAAATGGATGTTTTTATCTGGCTAGAAAATCTGATGCTGAGTTTGCCAACAGCACAAACACTGGGTAACCTTCACTCTGAATATTTACCTTTTAATCCACAGAAGAAACACAGAATTCTCATTTTCAATGCAGGCAAAAGGTCTAGGGCAGTGCAGCAACATGATTCTAACTACTATAATTATCTTTTGTATTCAAATCTCATGCAGTCCTCTAGAACAATATAATAGTGCTACACAGAGGCAAACAAAGATATGTTCCTTTATCTCAGGGAATTTCATATACATTTTCATCCTTCTGTTAAGAAAGATATGTCATTTGACTGCTACTAAGTTTATACAGTATCTTGCACAGAAAGTTGAATTTCATATCACCTGTAGAGGCACAACAGCCAAACCTGTCTTTGTAAACCAGACATTTAGTTTACAAGGAGACTAAAATAGGTAAATATGCACAATCTGTCAGGATGAAAATACTTCATTATCTGAATTCGACTTTTATGAAGTTTAAATATGAAATTTCAAATATTAATTGTTGACCTCAACATATTGAAGACATGAGCATTTACCATTTCAACACAAAACATTAATATGAAGATGGCCATTACTGCATATTTATTATAGTTTATTACTGTATTTTTTAGCCATCAGTCCGCTTGCAGCAAGCGTGGGTAGAGCCCTTCTCAAATCTTCGTTCGTGAAGCCTAGCCATGACTGTATTTTATTGCATTGTATTACACGATATGAAACATGAAAGAATCACAGAATTGTTTGAATTTAAAATCATCTCATTCCAACCCCCCTGCCATGGCCAGGGATGTCTTTTCACTAGACCAGGGTGCTCAGAACTCCATCCAGCCTGTGACTGTGGTGTACTACGTCCAGGACTGGGGCATCCACAACTTCTAAGGACAACCTTTTCCAATGATCACCACCCTCAAAGCAAAGAACTTCCTCCTAATATCTGATCTAAACCTACTCTCTTTCAGTTTAAAACCAATCCCACCTGTACTGTCACTATGTGCTCTTGTAAAAAATCCCTTTCTGTCTTTCTCGTAGGCTCCTTTCAGGTACTGGAAGGCCGAAGTCAGGTCACTCTGCAGCCTTCCTTTTTCAGGCTGCACAAACCAAATTCCCTCAGCATTTCCTTGTAGGAGAGGTGCTCCACTCCTCTAATCATCTTGGTCTCTCCTCTGGACTTGGTCCAACTGGACCATGTCTTACTTGTGCTGTCATTAAGTAATATATTAATTAATGTCTCTGTCATTAATTAATATATGAAATAACACTGGTCTCAATACAGACCCCTGAAGGACACCATTTGTCACTGATGTCAATCGGAACTCTGAGCCATTGACCACTGCCCTCTGGATGCAAACATTTTATGTGACTTTCTTATCCATTGAACAGTTCACTCATCAATCCATACCTCTCCAATTAAGAGAGAAAGATGTGGGGAATCATGTCAAAGGCTTAACAGAAGACCAGATAAATGACATCCATAACCCTTCCTTGTCCACTGCTGTAGTCACACCATCCGATTCCCGGTCGGGGCCACTCCCCGGGCAGATGGAGCTTGTTAGCCCTGTAAGGCAATCCATCTACGTCCTGAGGACCTCGCTGCCACCATCCAAGCTCGCTTGGCCCCGGCAGATGAACCTTAGGATTAAAGGGTGGGCTCAGTTCCGCGCACACTGTGTCTCACCTAAAAAATCCAATGCGCAGGCTGGAAGGTGTAAAGACCTTCCCCGGTTCTTCATTCGCGAAGAGTGGCCATTACATTACAGTCACACCATCATAGAAGGCCACTCCATTGGTTAGGCAGAACTTGCCCTTGGTGAAGCCATGCTGGCTGTCACAAATCACCTTCCTCTCTCTTCCACATGCCTTAGCAGAGTTTCTGTGAGGATCTGTTCCATGATCTTTCTAGGCACAGAGGGGAGGCTGACAGGTCTTTAGTTCCCTGGCTAAAGATGAGTAAAATGTTTCCCCTTTTTCAGTCACCTGGGACTTCACCTGGCTGCCATGACTTTTCAAATATCATGGAGAGTGGCTTGGCAACTACATCAGCTGATTCCCTTACAACTCTGGGATCTCTCACAGATATGTCCTATAGACATATGCACATTCAGGTTCCTCAGGTTACCAAGATCCTAATCTCTTGCAGTGGGAGGGACTTTGCTCCCCTAATCCCCATACTTCTGTCTGTCCACTCTGGAGGTGTGGAAAGAGGGCCTGCCATTAAACACTGAGGTAAAAAAGTTGTTGAGTATCTCAGCCTTCTCCTCAGCCATTGTTACAAGTTTTCCAGCCTTGTTTATCAGCAGGGGTACCTTCTCTGACTTTTTTTTTTTTATTATTTTTCTGGCTAACATACCTGGAGAAGCCCTTCCTGTTATTCTTTACGTCCCTTGCCAGGTTCAGTTCCAGCTTCATCTGGGCCTTTCTTACCGAATCCCTACACAACCGAACTATACTCTATACGTACTATACTGGTCTCTATACTCTTCCCAGGTCACCTGTCCTTGATTCAACTACCCATGTATTTGCTTCTTTCTGTATAATTTGGCCAGCAGGTACTGACTCAGGCTTGCTGGTCTGGCCTCTTTGTCCAGTTTCCTGCATATGATACAGTACAATATGATATAATACTACATTTATTATGCTGCTGTCCAGATAAATACTGTCATAATCAGCCACCCATTTACTGTAAATTCACTTTCTAATTTATTTTCTGAAAGTCTGTTTGAGACATACTCAGTGTGGTAGGACTATATTGTACTAGTGTTTTGTTCTCCATGTACAAAAAGAAAAATAAAAAGGGAAGGATAACACTGAGAAAAATCAGATCAATATTCAACTGTAACTACTGCCTGTGTTTACCTGTTTGTCTGACAGGTTTAGCAGAAAATCTTTTTTAAAAACAGCTATTAGAAAAACATTAGCAAATCAGTCTAATTATTTAAATATTTAATATTCAAATAAATACTTGAACTTGTACATACAGAAACAGATTATTTTAGATTTAATTTTAAATATGTAAAATTTATGTCCATCTATATTTTACTATTTAAATGTTTTATATTTTCTAGCTATTATACAGACATTAAAATAAGGCTTGCTTACAACAATTAAAAGATTTGAAATATTGAAGTTTGGACTGAAGAAAGTAGTACTTTTTTATTTTATATTTATATATATTCAAAATGCAGATAAAGTAAGTTGTAGTCAGATCAATCCATCAACCATCAGCTGCTAGTCCCTAGGAATTTTTTTATTTGCTTGAAGAAATGAGTATCTCTTCTTTCTAAACTGCAAAATTAACCCAACCAGTAATTTTTCAGATTATAGTTATTAAAGATGAAAAAGATTATAATTTGCCTGAAAAATATGGTTGACTTCACATTTGCTTTTTCAAGAATTATGTGCTCAGAAAATGTCTTTCTCAGTCCCACTTCTTCTAAAACAACAACAACAAATCCAAACAAAAAATACTTCCAAACAGTCTTCTCAAAAATAAAAGGCGTGGTGCAAAAAAATAGAATAATCAGATCAGATAATAATGACCAATCTCAGAATACAAGTTGCTTTAGTCTATCACACTGATCTAAACAATATTCATGAGTAATGGTAACCACATCAAGCCTTGATTCAAGAAAGGATAGAAAATTTAATGCATATAGCAAATCGCAAAACACTGAGAGGGAAAATTCCTTCAAAACCAAGTGCGTTCTCTGAACACCAACTTCCATGCCAAAAAAAAGTTTAAAAAGTAAATTACAAATATAAATTACACCATAAAAATGGTGTCCATTTTTATTATAACTAAATACCCCTTCTCTCTCCTGAACAAATACCTCTTCTAAGTGGGGAGGACTCTTCTGATGTCACTCCCTTCATCATCCAGGCCCTTCAAAAGGGCTTTCCACAGGAATTGTGAATAATGTTGTGTAAGCAGTCATGAACTGGTTCAGCCAAGCAAAAATTCTGTTGATATACACGTTAGAGAAAATAAGCACATCATATTTAAATCTATCTTATAGTTCTGCTGTAGAACTGGTGATGATGTCACAGAAATGAACACAGATTAACTGCATCCTGTTTCATTAAATTCAATAGTCGTCAAGGGCTAATAACTATTGCATCATGTCTAGCCTTTCAAATGCTGAAACTATACTCATGACTGGTTTCTTTTATGCTTATTTGTTTGCAAATTTTTAAATAAAACTTTAAAAACTTGGAACCTCTAAAATGATGTTCAAGCTACAACACAAACAAATGTAAAATGGTTAATGACATACAATGAATTATTACACCTTTAACTTATAGTAGATTGGTATCTTTTTCATTGCTCTAAGACAATGAAACCATAATTAATTTGTTATAAGATAATGCCTAATGACACAAGGTTCTACATGAGTTTAGGAAATGTCTGTTGTCATTTATCAATGGTACTCTCCAGTTTAGTCCCCCCACCAAAACTGTCCAAACCTTTCTCCCCCACTTTCCTCCTCCCACTGCAGTTGTCTGGACAGGAGAACTGGAGGCATAAAAGGCAAAGATCACAGGTTGAGATAAGAACATCTCACTGGAAACAGCAATGAGATAAGAAACAGAAACAACACTAATGACAGAAGGTGCAGGGAAAGAAACTATTCATACAGAAACCTCTCAACAATAGGCAATATCCAAATGTTCCCTCCAAAACTTTAAAACCACGGGAAGGAACCTCTTCTTCCAAGAACAGAATGCCTTTCTCCTGTCTCTAGCAATGACTGGAGGGTGTATAGAATAACCTCTGTCCTTTGGCCATGCCCTCTCCCAGCTACTACAAAAAATTAACCATGTCCTGGACGGAATCAGGACAACAGCTTATGATTTTTTTTCTGTTTCCCCTTCTGTGAAGAACTCTAGGAAAGTTTAATATGTTGCTTTTTACTGTAAGAGTTGTGTTTATATCTTACTGTAAAAAGATTTTTAGAGAAAAAGAGAATAAGTGGTATTTGACTTTATTTTCATTTATGTTTCTTGATGTGCTTTTATGTTAAAAAGAAATTAATCTCAATACACTCAGAATAAAACATACATTTTTGTTTTATGGCCACCTTAGTGACAGAATTCTGTTGCACAGCAAATAGTCTTTAAAAAAGGAGGTATCGTGAAATACACACGGTCAGATGGAGCAGGTAGACAAAAAGAGAGTGAATTCTCTCTATAGAGTTCTTCAAATACTTATCTTCTCGAAAGAAAAATTTGGACAGAAATCTGCTCCTATCTCAGAATAAATAGGAATTAGAACTGATCACAAAAGTTCATGGAATAGTTTTTTGTCAAATAATACTGTCAAAATTCATCACTTTTACAGGAATGCATTGACTGTAATTACCTCTTTTTCTTAAGTACACTGATCCTAAACAATTCACTGATGTGTTTTTTAACTGGGTTAACATCGTTTTAACAAATATGACAAAATATTTTACCTAGTATTAAATGAACAGTATATTAAAGTACACTAATGCAACAGTTAAAAAGTTAAAAGTCTTCATGTATTCTAAGCAGGTAACAATACTTCTATCCCTCATATTCTGGATCAGAAAAATGCCCGTGCAAAATTTAATTCAGTCCACTCTAATATGCTGTTTTGGGTTCTTTTAATAGTATTCTATTATTTGAACATTCTTGATTCTGTAGCAAAAGAATTGTGAACAAAGATCTTGTTCCACAAAAGGTCAGGAACTATTCTGAAATTTCAGAATTGTTTTGAATAGACTAGATGATGACACCATTTACTAACTACCAAAATGAAAGATAGGACAGAATACTGCACCACATAGAGAATTTAGAAGATTACTTCAAAAAAGGAGTAAAGAACTAAAAAGAATCCCTTGAAAAATACCTGCTAAAAACATAATTATTAAAATAATCAATGTAAAACAAGTAAATGAAAATAACATAAATTTCTAATCTTATTTCCACCTTAGTGGAACAATTATATTTAAATGTAAATAAAATCCAGGATGAAAATGTGAATAGACAAAGTAAATTTCATATGCACACAAGTCATACAAACTACTCTGAAAAGAAAACCATGAAACCCCAGAGATATGCACTGCCTAATCTTTGTCTCTCTTGACCACAGGACAACGTGGGTCACTCACTGATGAATGGAAAAACAGCCATTTAAAAAGTTCTAAAATGTTTCATTTAATATATTGCAAAATATCAGAATTTGTGGTTTGGACAAAAGACCTAATCTATTTCTATGACCACAACAGTCTGCTTTCTAAGCTACAACAGTAAAGCAAAAAATCACTAAGAGTATTTCAATTCTTTGAAGTGATGAAATTAAAACAATATAAGGAATTAAAAAAAAAAAAAAGAAGAAAAGAGACAAATATACTTTGTCCCAGTGATCAAACATTTTTTTTTCAACTAGAAATATTGAGATAGTTTTATTTGGATTTTGTTTTATAGAAAAAGTATAGAACTATAAGTGCTTTGTCCCAGAAATGATTCCACACACTTTGAGGACAACAAAAGGACAGATACATATTATTAAGGATCACTGGTGCACAAGTTTTGGGACTTTTTCTTCTAAAATCAGTACTAGATTTCAGCAGCTCTGCGGTATTAGAATTACACTTTGGAGGTTCTTTTACACTTACCTCCACCTTGAAAAAGAAATAAATTGTGAAAGCTTTGACACAAGAGTTTATCTTTATTCCTATCTTCATTTTTTATTAATTATTTATTATTGTATTTGCACTTTCCATACACACTCTCAGAGATTTCAGAGATTTAAAAAGAAACTCATTTTCAAAGATGCTTCAGTCTGTATTATGAACTTCATTATGATCATATCACTGCAAAACACAAAGACATCCTCTAATGTACATGACACTTGCATCTTTAATGAAGCTATTTTTTTCACCATTCACTTTTCTTCCAAGGGGTTAACATTTCATTTCAAAGAATTAAATTGCTTCTACTAATAAACAAAAGTTTCTTGCTGAGTCCAGGGAGATGACACCAGTGTATCCTGATTTGCCTAGTGGAGCTAAATTAACCTTCATTATAAATAATTTCTGATGGATAATTTAATCAGTTTTATGTGAACATTTCACGGACACTGAATTTGGAATTTTTACACTTGCATATGAATGTTTTGCACCATTTAGTCAGGGAATATAGCATCATGCGATTTGCATGACTAATCAAAACCATATGAATATTCAAGGCTAGTTAATGAACTTTTTAAAACTTTTTATTTTTATGCTCTTGTTGTTTGATCAGCTCATATGTAATCCAACAGGCAAGGCAACTTATCACATATGTGATACAAAGATAAGTGAAAAAAATTTTGAATAAATAATTTTAAAAGAAGTCCACAAGGCTTCTGTGAACGTTAACACCCTTTTGTGGAATTCAAAGACCTTGTACTATGTTAAATGCATTATGAAGTAAATTTATATGAAGTGATTGTTATGTCTTATCCTATTTGTTCCAGGCTATTTCACTTTTGCTATGAGCATCTGGATACAACAAAGGTAAGAAATTACATGAGTTAACAGCCAGTTAACACAGTGCTCTGCTAACAGACACAGAAAGTGAAAGCTACATCGGTTTTTTTTGTCCTCTAGTTATGTATGCCTCTCCCACTCCAAAACAAACAAAGAAACAAACAAAAACTTGAACCACAGTTGGTCTCGCTCAGGTAGAGCACTAAAAGAGGGAAAAGCTCAATCTGCCTGCTAAAGTGATTGCCCTCTTTTTTTCATAGAATCATAAAAGCAGCCAGGTTGGAAAGGACCTCTGAGTCCTAGAGGACTAGAGGACCTACCTAGAGGACCTACCCTATCCACTACCACCATGACTCTAAGTGCTACATCCAGTCTCATCTCAAAACCTCCAGGGAGAGGTGGATTCTCCACCACTTCCTGGAGAAGCCCATTCCAATGCCTGATTATCTTTTCTGTAAAGAATTTCTTCCTAATATCCGACCTAAACCTCCTCTGGAAGAGCCTAAGACCATGCCGTCGTGTCTTACTGATAGTTGCCTGGGAGAAGACACCAACTCCCACCTGGCTACAACCTCCTTTCAGGGAGTTGTAGAGAGTGATCACATGTCACTGAGAGGCTACCCAGCAAACCTCATAACACTATTTTTCAGAAATTTATTTTCTCATTTTGATGGCTTACCAGACTCCAATGCCTTGCCTTTGATGCTATAACTTCACCTTTCTGACTTTGATACTTGTAAAGTATTGACTACAGACTAAATAATAAGGGCTTCAACTTACACAGTGCATGTGTAAGGACTACCAGCATTTCAGTATACATGTAGATTGGTTCTAATTTTTTGACATCTATTTCTACTGTACAATCCAAGTTCAAAAGTAACTACAGTCTCAAGAAAAAGATTACTAATTAAAATAATTATTTTCTGCTATAAATTAGTAGGAATTAAAAAATAAACAGAAGGCATATTAACATTACTTGAGTATTGGCATTTTGAATATCAGATTAACTATTAATTTTATTAGATTTTAAATGGGAAATAATTTAAAAAAAGGTATATTACAATTTGCAGAAGCTAGTAAGATTTATATCTGAGACCACGAAGCAGAGACAAAACTTGTAAACATGTAAAGTGGTCATTCACATACTAAAATTTACACACTTAAAAAGAAGGTACTAAACTAAGCCTACTTTTATATGAATTGCACAGATCCATGAAAAATAGTCAGACATTATCTCTCATAACATGAGAATATATTAGAACTGAAAAATTGTGTGGTTTTCTGCTATATTAACCACGTTACTTTTAGAATTACAGTATCTTGGAATGGTTTGGCTTGGAAAGGACCTCAGAGAAGATCTAGTTCCAAACCCTCTCCGTTGTGGGCAGCGATGCCATTCACTAGACCAGGTTGCTCAGGCCCTGAACACTTTCAGGGATTGGGTATCCACAACTTCTCTGGGCAACCTGTTCCAATACATTACCACCCTCACAGTAAAGACATCTTATCTGATGCTATCACCTTTCAGTTTAAAGTCATTAATCCTTGTCCTGTCACTACAGACCCTTGCATCCTTACAGATTCTTACAGATCTTAGCCTTCTGTTGGCCCTCCCGAGGTACAAAGGCTGCAATAAATGTCCCCACAGAGATTTCTCTCCCTCAACAAAACAATCTCAGGTCTCCCAACCTCTTCACACAGGAGAGGTGCTTCAGGCCTTGGTTCGTCTTTGTAGCCCTTCTCTGGACCTGTTCTAACAGGTCTTTCTTATACTGGGGGCCCCAGACCCAGATGCAGTATTCCAGAGAGCAGAGTGGAGAGGGAGAATTACCCCCCTGTTTGACACGCTACTTTTGATGCAGCCTGGGATGTGTTTGGCTTTCTGGGCTGCATGTGCACATTGCCAGTTCATGTTGAGCTTGTCATGAACCAACAGCCATAAGTTTTTCTCCTCAGGGCTCTCTCAATACATTCTCAGCCAGCCTGTACTTGTGCTTGCGACTGCCCTGACCCAGGTGTAGGACTTTGCACTTTGACCTTTTATGTTTCCTGAGGTTCCCACTGGCTCACCTCTCAAGCCTGTCATTGTCCCTCTGGATGGTATCCATGCCCTCCACTGTGTTGACTGCACCACTCTGCTTGGTGTCATCAGCAAATTTGCTGAGAGTGCACTCAATCACACTGTCCATGAGGACAACAGAGATGCTAAATTTGGTTCCAAAAGAAAAAGCTATCTGGTGTCATAGCAATCTCCAAACCCTCTAGTTCATAATTTTAAATACCTGTGTATATTGTATTGAAGTCAGTTTTGTAGAGTAATTAAATGTTTTTAACTGAAATTAACTGTATAACTTATTTGCATAAATGGTGCTGTGAAGCAATTTCAGTGTGCACAAGGGACACACTGTTATTTCATCAAAAACTTAGTGTGCTTTATACACACAGATAAGACTTATAATGTTAATATTATCATGCCCCAGACTGTGATATAGCTGAGATTAGTTCAGCTGAGAGTAGCTCTGCAAATTTTACCAAGCCATACGTGAAATAAAACTGTGATGTGCTAATAGCAGCTCAGAGAATGAATTATCAAAATGGAAGCCCTGATTCCTCTCCCTGAATTCTCCCCTTATCTTCAAAATGTGTGACAAATATTTCACCTTCTTTCCTAGAGCTAAGTTCTTGGTTTTGCCTCAGAATGGTCTTTCCATTCATTTTATCCTACCTATATGCTCAAAAGAATCAGAATGAAGTCTCTGGCATTGTTCTGCCATCCTCAAGGCTAAATGCTAAAATAAGTGCTGCATAAAAAATAAACTACACTTTCACTTCTCTCATTTAAAAAATAACATAATTCTGGGCTAAAAAAATATGCATTTTTGAATGTGTTACTTGGAACAACTGGGTATATTTTCAAATACCACAAGCTTTTAGCTTACCAATGGCATCAGTGGAAATATATAAAATTAACATTAGTTGATTCCAATGCAGTTGATACTTTTAAAGTTTCAAAATATTTATTTGCTTACAGACTTTTCTGTGGTGATGTGGAAGTTTGTTCCATTGCTCTTGGAACAAATAAGAATCACACTGGAAATTTTTTTCCTTTTAACATTTTGGGGAAAAAAAAAAGCTCTTCAATGTAAAAAAGAAGAGATTTAATCACCACATCTACTTATTCTCACTCAGTATCCCCTGACCCCCTGATAAGTTTCAACCATCCAAATTCTTACCTATCTTTATATACCTACTTAAATTGTTCTTTCACGATGGCTTTACTTTACACTAACCCACATTATAATAATACTAGTTTTAGATATCTCAGAGAATATTAGTGTTCCACTATATGAAATTATATGCATCTATACTTACACTCATATTTGTGTTCGTGGGATTAGAAAGCCCATTAAAAACTTTGTGAACAAACAGCCTGTCAGTCATAATTATGGACTACTAATCTTTTTCAAAACCAAATGGCTGACTCATGAAAAACAAGGATCTGTTTCAGGAAAGCAAGATTTGTAGTACAGTTCTCGTAAGCCAAAATTCTCTCAATCACCAGAACTAAAACAATAAAGTAATTTCTATTAATCTTCATCTTGCTAAAATCTTGAATTAGATTTACTAGACTAAAAAAAAAAAACTACCAAAAAAACACCCAAAAAACCTCATCAAACCAAACCTTTGAAATGATTACTGCAAAAGGAATAGTAAAAACAAAACCACAGTTGATTACTGCTAGAACATATGGAAGAAGATTATTATGTCACTGTAGGTTTGCAGAAATGCTCTTGAGATAAGTTCACTAATAGAGCGCATAACCCCCTTTATTTTAATCGTTGTAACAAAATCTTCAAGATGAATGAATTTTCTATAAATTATATATATTGGTTTTGCCTAATTAGTGTATAGTGTCTCAGAACCAGAAAAGACTTTCTCTGAGAAACAAATTACATGTTTACATTATAATCACCCAGAGTATCCAGTGATTCCTGCTGACTGGAACCATTCCGGTAGTCCTCTATGAAGATGGAATCCATCTGTAAATTTCCTATTTTTCTCCTACTGTTTCTTAATATTCTCTTCTGCATTAGCCAACGAATAGATATGATGTCTACAGTATTTAGACAGTAGAGAGAGCAGTAGGGAGAGAGAAATAATTTTAAAATTTTGTAAAATAATAAGTTTTAGTGAATACTTCATAGAATGAGCCATTAAAAAATTAAAATCCTGTGCCTGCGTTTTGCAACTTTTCTGTTTCTCAGTTACCTTTGTGCATGGCCATGGTATTCAGTTGTGTCTGTTCCAAAAATCTAAAATATCCGTTGTTTGAGGAGGGCATAGAGAATCAAAGCTTTTCCTGGGATTCTGGGTGGTTTATATGAATGATCTAGTGGTATGTTTCATCTTCCATTTTAACCTTACCATATCCACACAAATAAAACCCAAAAAGTTCCAACTGCACAACATAATGCTTTTTTATATTGTTCAAACTGTTAAGATCAGATAGACAAAGTAAGATACTTTATAAAAGGAAAAATAAATTTAGCAAGAAGAAATTGTAAGCAAATTGGAAGACCACATGTTATACAGAAGATCTACCAAACGCCTTTGCTATGGTGGGTCAGAGTCTAACTATCTCACTATTCCAAAATCTCTAATCACTTTCAGGTAGTGTCTTCTAATAAATGCCCTCTACGTGAAAAACAGACAATAGCTATTCTACATCATTCTCCACTGCAGGGGGAAAAAACAAAACAAAACAAAACAACAAAAAAAAATCATATGAGATTTTTCTGTACCATTTTGTAAAGATATGGAGCATGGTTGAATGATAGGAGGGCATGGAATATGTAGCCTATTAGCATAGCTGGAAGAAACCAATTTTGTGTAATCTAGAAGACAAAAGAGCAGGAAATGCTAGATATGTCTTTGTCCTTCACACACCAAAGGTTGTTAATACTGTTCTATTTCTGCAAGTCTGATAAAGAAAAAAAATGTTTTACATTTTCAACAAAATTAGAACTAGGAAGTTTCTTTCCAAAAGACAGTAGACTTTCAAAAGACCTTTTTAAAATACAAGTAAGAAAGAAGTATCACTGAATTGGAATCCTAACACAATTACAACACAGAAGCAGGGATTCAGGAGTTTCTCTCTCAAAAGCAATACCTTTTTATGCTA
The DNA here is from genome assembly GCF_003031625.1 of Empidonax traillii. Classification (NCBI taxonomy): domain Eukaryota; kingdom Metazoa; phylum Chordata; class Aves; order Passeriformes; family Tyrannidae; genus Empidonax; species Empidonax traillii. The sequence goes on from NW_020955276.1 coordinate 2,285,152, forward strand.
ATGACATATAATTCTGTGTTCTTTTCATTTATCCTCCAATAAGTTATCTTCTAGGGAAAAAAAACAAAAACAAAAACAAAAGCAAAACAAACAAACAAACAAAAAACCAAACCAAACCAAACCAAAACAAACAAACAAAAAAAAAACCCAGCGGTTTGGTTTGGTTTTGTTTTTCTCTGATAGTTCTCCAGCAGTTAGAAGACAATGAAGAAATCTGTGGTGAGACTATGTATATGTTTAACATAATTTATACAAAAAAGTTCTGAATGAATAAACCGATTTAATGAATTTTTGTTTTATAAGGAGAAAGTAATTTAGTTTAATCTAGTTATTTGAGAACATGTTGTGTTCAAGATGTTAACCCAGCATTTCTATCCCCTGTGGAAATATTTCTCTGAAGTATTTTGCCTACACATAATTGCAGGTAGAGTCACTAGAATCCCATTTAACAAAGCATTAAGGCTAATTCAGTCATTGAAATATCATAGCCTATGCCCATTCTAAGAAAAAGTAAGTGTCTCTTCTCAAGTGCTCTGGTCCTGAAAATAGAAGTAGATTCTGAATAATAATAAATTTTAGCATTCCTAATTATGTTTCAGCTGTGAGAACCACTAGAAACCAATTCCATCCAAAACAGTTTAGAGGTACTGAAAACTTCTATTCTAGCCTGAAAGAATTTATTTGCAATTAAATTCTATACATTCTGTGCTAGTTCTGAGGTAGAACAGGGGGAAAAAAAAGTATGCAGGTATTATAAATGAGATAATAATCATGAATATCTTCTTGTATTCTTAATGCCATAAAATCTAATTTAGTAGACTATGAATATAGCGTATCCAAATTTTACGGCATGGTATGCAATATTGCAATATGGTATGCCACAACATAATACCCACTTATACACTGAAATGAAAATGAAATTTAAAATTCATTGCTAGGTGGAGGAACACAAAATTCCATTTTATGAAATAACATCTCCTTGCAACTGTAGCAGTAACCAACAATACTTCTACCACAAAACTACAAAGAAATTAGCCAAAGTTATCAATTATTTTTTCTTTATCCTTCTGACAATACAATTTCTACTGTATTTCTTACACTATATGTAAAAATGAAATTATTAGATGGAGTTTTAAAACGTCATTTTCCAGTATCGATCATTAAAACATAGAGAGTTTAAAAAATGAAAACTTAGAAGTGGTATGAATTGTTAGGTTTGCTTCCTAATGCTATGTCATAAAGAATACAGGCCTGGTATGTCTGAATTTCAGTCAGACTACTCTTATCTTCTACAGGTACTCAGTATCAAGATTTGCAAGCAATGTAAGCAGCATAGCCTCAGAAATTTGTTCTTGGAGGAGACAATAAAGTCCATAAAGAACTTCTCTCATGAAGAGATAGTCTGACACATAGCATATAAAAATGACAATTTCACAAAATAGCACTATGCATGTAGCACATTTATGGAATTGATATAGTTACAATGCAGCACTGATCATTGCTATTCAACATAAAACACTGGGTTTTAGATAAGTTTAAAAGCTGCCTTTTGCAGGCAAACCTCAAATGAAGGAAACCAGTGGCACTTTTTTTGTCAGTTAGTAATAAGTAGTAATTTCTGAAAAAAAAAAAGATTCTATAGAAATCAAATTTTAAAAAAGAGTCTAACTCACATGAAAAAAAAAGTTTTAAGTTAAAATTATAATGAAATGCACTGAAGAAATTCGTTTGTTCTGGCCAAACCCATTGGCATACTTCTCTATTAAGAAAATAATGTTTTAGCAGAATTGGATTAATGGCAAAATGCTGGAAAGTTGCCATGAACTTGGAGTTCATGAATCATTTCCCCTTTCTCTGCTATCTGGGAACTGGTACAAGGACTACCTTGAAGTTAAACAACATCTCATGGCAACAGCAGAATTTACATGCACCTTGTAGTGTGCTTCAGGACAAAATCAAACAGGTGATTTTTTTTACTGTACACATTAAATACATTATGTCTTATAATAAAAAAAGTGTGTATCACAAACTAAACTGATCACTAACTACATAATTTATAAAATAGCTTTTCAGTTCTTCAAGGTTTACATTTGTGAACAGGAATTTTTTGTAAACACTACTGAAGAGAATGATTTTCACCAACTTGGTTTGGATCAAGCTTTTGTCAAATAAGTTCTTTAACATTTCACTTTTGCATATACACTTTTTTTCTGAATATCAGAAAACTAAATTGTTTTTTTAATTAAGGATATTTTTCAACAGTGCTGACTGCTCAGTAGTCATTGATGTACTGTTTATGATCCTCTGACTGAAAGGCCCATATTTTATCTAGCAGATAAAGAATTTCTCTTACTAGTTTTTTCAAAGCTAGTGATTATATATGACACTTTCAGAAAGGATAAAAAGAAAAAACCAAAACAAACCAGACCAAAAAAAACCCTTCAGAGCCCAGCATATGTATTTGGAGTTTTGTTATCGTTGTTGTTGGCTTTGCTTTTTCATCACTGCCAGGAGTAGAAATTGCCTGCTAAGGCTGGAGTTCATATTGTTTTCTAATTGTTGGTATCATTACATTTAAATATAATACTATGTTTTGTTATTAGCATATAAATAATTTTTAAGTATTAGAATGTTCATTTAATACCACTATTTTAAAGTAATTATTAGCCTCATTTGTGCAGCTCAGCCTGTTAAAGAGAAGCTTTTAGAAATAAAAGTTTTCTCCTTTGCCTTTACTCTGGCTCTTGTTCCACAAATAACAAGAAGTTTATTCAGCAAAATGTTGCTTAACCTAAGTCACTGTTACCTGAAGTAACTGAAGACTGTGACATGATATAGAGTTTTTAGAAAGTCAGACAATGAAGTTAATCAGATTTACAAGGATCAGTGTTCCTTCTCAATCACCCTATAATATAAATAAATAGACTTTTCTTGTACACTAATCCACAATGTCCTGTTTTACTCCTCTTATTCTTCAAACTAAACTAAACTTAACTAGACTAAAACAAGTAGTGTAATTCTGCACTAAATTCAAACTTAGGATACTACATTTAGTCCCAAATATTAGACCTGGAGAAGTGTACACCAGTATGAATTTCTAAACCTCAAAGAACTTCTCATACAAATGACAAAAGAAATGAAATATATAGGAAATGGATATATAAATGGAAATGAGACGATTTAAATAATATTTGCTTATTTGTCATTTGTTCTCTATTCAACAGGGAAAAAAAAAGACTTGTGCTAAAGCTTTCTATAATCACAAGACTAAAGCAAAAACAACTTACACTTGAGGTTCTGTGTTAATTACTTTAACAGTTACTAAACCTGCACCATGTTCTCTTCTACTACATACATTTAGTTTAACACTATTCTTTCATCTCACTGCTTCAGGATCACAACAGAATAAAGAACCCCTGCCACACTTAATACTGTCTTTTTCACCCTTCAAAATTCAATGCTAAAGAGCCAGTGTTTCATGACCTTCATACCTGTAGTTTTTCTTTGGGGTGTTAAAGTTATTCTATTAATGCTGGTATAATAATATCTGGCATGATCCTTAATGCCATTCCCTGAAAACCTTCACATCACCAACAGTAGACAATACTGTTTTCCATAAAAAAAGAGGGTTTTTTTTTCCATAAAGCAGAGGTTTTCCATAATAAAAGTTTTGTTTAAACAGTTCAAAGCACAATATTTTAAACTTTTCTCACTAGACATTATACTTGTCAAGGTCACACGTTTACAACAACTTCAAACAGATCCCATCTATAGTAATTCCACTTCTCTACACACACATTACCCGAGGCACATTAACATTTATTAAAACAAAGCAAAAAAAGCCAGTAAAAAAAGTGGTCAAAGAAATGCAATTACAGAATTTGGTTTTGTATTTCTACAGACAGCATACTCTGAAATACGCAGACATATGTAAAAGAAAATGTTACTCTCATATTCTACAGAAATAATATTCAGACTTCTCAAAAGCTTAGATGAAGAACTTGCTGAGCACACAAGATTTTTTTATTTGTGTTTAATTCATATAACACTTGGACACATTGACATTTTTTTATAATTGTGCACTATTCAAGCAACTCCAGTCATATGAAAAGAACTAAGAAGTGCTATATAATTGTACATATAATCATTGAAATTTAGTCTAGATTCTTAAGCTACTAAAAGACTATTCAGGAAAATATGCAGTCTACCTACTCTTCAAAGTCAGATCCAAATACCATGAGCATTTCTGGTGACCAATAACTTATGAGATGAGAAAACAATTTGAGAAGCAGAAAAGTAGTTGACTTCTTACAAATAACCTGAATAATAGTTATTACGATATAATTTCCTACAGAACAGAAACTTGCCAGCTAATAGTCCTTTCTAATGGTTTCTTTGTTAAACTTAAGTAGGAGCATTTAACAGAGAAGCTTGCCTGGGATCTATAATGAAAATGGGAAAATAAGTTGATCTAATTTGATAAGAATAAAATAAATATGACTTCCTTCTGTATCCTTTCCTGCAGTACAGCACAGAAGTTAACATATTTTAGAAATATTTGATGACATTTCCTTCATGACCACAGCTCTTACATCATTGCTATTTTGTAACAAAGTAAGTATTTCAGAATTGAAAATAAATATTTTTTCCTGTGCATCTTACAAGCATAAATACAAAGAAATTTCAGCAACAATTATGTTCCTTCAGTAAGGCTTCTTTTTTACCATATTTATGACACTTATACCCAATTCTTCACTCTAGTGAGGATAAATTGAAAGCTTTCTGGAACTAAATTTATTTTAAATTGTTTAAGCTAAAATTATATCTTCTCTCAAAGACAACTTCTCACATAATTTCAGTGAATAAATCAAATAATGAAAGATTTGATTGGTATTTAAAATTTTATTTATTACATTTTGATTACTGGACACATTTTTTAAAAGCAACATGAGCTTAACTGTAATGTACTGCCATAGCCTAAGACTGCAGATTGTACCTCAGGATTGTTTATTTTTGGCTGGGTTTATTTTTCTTGGGGTTTAGACTCTGCTATGTACCAAAAGCTAAGTAAGAAAAATCAACAGCGACAAGCAGTAATAGCATTAGTTACACATTAGGCTTTCCTCCTCTTAAGGATGCCAAAAGGAATGTTATCTTAGGATAAGATATGAGAGAGAGAATCTGTTAACTATAACTGAATATTACTCATATTCCTCAGATGGCAAGAAGCTTTATCTCATTTTCCTCTACGCTACCCTGAAGGCCTCCTTCTAATCAATTCACATAAAAACAAAAGCGAAAAGATCTTTTCAAAGGAAACTGAAATTAAGGCTTAATTTATGAGTCCTATCAAGAGAAGTAGAAATGCATCCTCATTAAATAGAAACTATGGTATATACTTATAAGCACAAAGAATAATTTTATTTTTCACAACACAAAGTGATATTACAAACTTTACATAAAGACCTTGATCAGATGTTTTACTGTCCTGTGGATGAGTTCTCACACACACTGTTCTCTGTCCACAAACAGGTCATACATTGAGATGAATATCTGGGACACTGTTCAATCTGTCTTTGTATCCTAGAAACACCTGGAGACAGCACAGCACTCCAAAGCACAAAAAGTAACTGAGGTGCAAGTCCACTCAAATTTTTGGAGAGAAGAATTTAATCTTTCTTTACAACCTATCCAATTATATTATCTGTAGTAACTAGAAAAAAGAAAGTATCTATTTAGCATAGGCTGTAAATACAGAGTCCGTGGCAACCAATATTTGGTTCCATCCTTAAATTAAAGAGTAAAAAATTTATTTTTGCTCCTCCACCCCTTTATTGTTTTTTGAATGAAATGCATTAAAAATGGCATAGAGACAGTATGTGTTTGCAAAGTATTTTAAAAATAATAGTTTTCCCTCCATTTTAGTCATGTGATAAACTAGTCCTCTCTTACTATTAGAAGATATGCATATTTCAGCTGTGGAATAGGGATGAGGAATGAAGGAGGCAGATTTACTTTGAGCTGTAATTTCAAAGAATTCTAAAGCATACCATTAGAATATAACAAGCATATAAACTGGTTTTATATTGAAGGCATAAAAGTTCTGAGTTTAACATAAAATTGTATTTCAGTGAGATCTACTGGAGTTCCATTCAACACAGAAAATTTCTAGATAGATTCTATATCAATGGATGCACACGTGCTTTGTCAAAAGCGTATCATCAGGCCACTCCAGCATACAGGTAAGTAAATTTGAAATCTAGTAAGTGGAGCACCATCATATGAAGAGATTATTCTGATAAATATAAGTAGCTGACAGAAGCCTTTCAGTGGTTTCTGGTTTGATGCATATATATGTCTTCCTTCTCTTTAAGTAATGTATGTTAAACATCCGTATTATTTTCCTTACTGAACAGGTGATTTTTTTTCCTGAAATAAAAGTGTTCATATCAGTATGCTGCACACAACTGAAAATGCTGGTTTACTATGCTCTCTACAAGTTCTACACCTACCGTCTTCATCCACATCCACTCAAAAAATATCGGAAATGCACAGCAATACATCACTGTCTTATATACTCTGTCAATGTGCCATTGCATATTTAGAAGTAAATATTGACCAGTTCAATTTATTAATCTTCTGAGGAAGAATTTTCATCATTAACTGATTTGATACTGTCCCAAATAATTAACTGTCAATAAAATTGACAGGTGGACCACTTGGTGGGTAAGGAATTGGTTGCATGGTCACACTCAATGAGTTTGGTTTGGTCAATAGATTGGTATGTGGGGTGGAGACATTTGAGGAGTGGTACCTTCAGCAGTCTGTACTGGGACGACTACAATTTAGCATCTTTGTTAGAAGCATGGAGAGTGGGATTTAGTGCATACTCAGCAAGTTTGTGGATGACATAAAGTTGAGTGATGTGGTTGATATTGTAGAGGAAAGTGATCCATCCAGAGGGACTTAGACAGGCTTGAGAAGTGGGCCTGTGAGAACCTCATAAAGTTCTTCAGAGCAAAACATAAGGTCCTGTACCTGAGTCAGAGTAATCCCAAACATGGATACAGGCTAGGTCATGGGTGGATAGACAGCAGCCCTGCAAAGATTTGCTTGGGGGTACCAGTGGATAAGAAACTGAATATGACACAGCAATGTGCACCTGCAGCCCAGAAAGCCAACCATATCCTGTGCTGTATGACCAGCAGATCGAGAGAGGTGGTTCTGCCTCTCTGCTCTGCTCTCATGACACTGCACCTGCAGTACTGCATCCTGCTGTGGGGCCTCCAACATAAAAGACGTGGACCTGCTTGAATGGATCCAAAGAAGGGCCACACAGATGATCAGGGGTTTGAAGCACCTTTCCTGTGAGGACAGGATGGAAGAATTGGAGTTGTTTAGCATGGAAAAGGGATGACTCTATGGATTCCATTAGGAAAGATAGTGAGGCTTTATCAGGTAGTGAGGTGATAGAATGAGGGGGAATGACTAAACTGAAAGATGGTGCTTTTAGATTAGATATTAGGAAAACATTCTTCACTATGAGAGTGGTGAGGCACTGGAAGAGGTTGCCCAGAGAAGCTGTGGATGCCCCATCCCTGGAAATTGTTCAAGGACAGGTTGGATGGGGTTTTGAGCAGCGTGGTCTAGTGAAATGCATCCCTATTCACAGGTGTTTAGTTAATCTTCTAATTCCTTTCCAGCCCAGACCAGTCTATGAGTCATTCTATGATTTCCCAAGACAGATTTACATATCATCAGAGAATGGATTCCATTATCCTTGGAGAGAATCTAACAGCAAAATTTTTATTAGTATGTTACACTATCCAAAAATCATAGGACAATGCACACTGAACTGCAATGTCAGTAAGGGAAAAGAGTGTTTTAAGAAATTATTTTTGCCCTTCAGGGAAGATAACATACAGTATTTTCTATATAGTATCTGTCTAGATAATTGAAATAAATTGACACTATATATTATATTTCAGTGTAATTCAACACATCAAACAAAGTAGACTTGGCTCAAAATGTTCATTTCTAGAGTGCCTAAAAGGGACAGTTACAACTTTTCTGCCAAACCGATTTATGCTGTGCTCAAATACTAACAAATTTCAAATGACAGCATAAGCTTAAAAATTTCAAATTAAAACACTGTATGCATTACTTCTAAAGTGATTTATCAAGCAACTGATTGTGACTGACTGCATTTTCTTTTCCTTTTTTTTTTTGTTTCCTTGATTATCCTCTTATAAGTTTTCTGCAGATGTGCTTTGCGCCAAAAGTGTGAACAGTAATTACAGTAAAGTTTTCTATAAACATAATTTCAGAAGCTATCAGAGAAATAATTTTGATATATTCATAGCATTTCAAATACATTTAGGTCATCATACTAGCATAGCTAGCGAAAAAAAGAGTGGTTTTGGAAATCAAATACAAATTTAGACATTACTGCTCATTATCTGCCAGAACAAAAGTATTACAGTAATAGTATATGGAAACACTTGAGATGTGTCAATTCACTGTATTTTTATAGACTAATAGGACATACTTTCCATGGAACTGTATATAGTGCTTAGTGTTATGAATTTTCACTTGGAGGAGGTGCAAGGTTCACGTCCACTAAGGTTACGGGTTCTTATAAAAGTAGCCAAGAATGCTTTCCTCACCCCTGCTTCTTCCATCAATAACTGTATAAATCTAACAACTTCCTAACATCTTTCTCTCCTACCTATATGAAGTTTGGAGTGAAACTGTATATACTTTCTCAAACAGTAAGAGAGAGGTCATGCCCTGTCCCTTATTCATTGTCAGTATGTACTTCAACAGAGGCTGTACAAGGCATGGCAGTAACAAGATATTGTTTCATAAACCATTGTTGAGTGCTGGGAAGAGATGTCAAGTCATTTTTCCATGAAAATTTAATGTCCTATTGCTATGGCAACAGAAATTCAGGTATAAACATATTAGCTGTTTTAAAAAAATGTGAGTTTTAGGCATTCTAGAATTGGATAGTCGTCAATACTGTCTTTTGATGCCATTATTACTAAAAAAGGGCATTAGAAGGCCTTTCATTTAATAAGCAACAGTTCTGGTGGCAAAGCTAACTGCCTTCCTGATCTTTCTTTTTCATATGAAGAGGAATTTGCTTTCAATCCTTTAAGCATTTCTCCACTACTTTGACTACAGATACAAGATAAATGGGTATATGATTATATTTACAGAATATAAATTACTTCGGGTCACACAGTCACATCTTCTATAAGGAGGTATGCTGTTTGTAGAGAAGGTTATTGTTGGTTCTATTATGTGACCATAAAATGCTGATTTTTTCATACAGTTAAGAGCCTGTGGTACTAAAAGCCTTTGATAACTTACAGTTGGCTTGTGAAAAACAACAAGCAAAAAAAAGCTTGACAGATTTGTTTCACTGAACTAGGAAGTCACTTTCATTTGATCTCTTCAGGAAAGAAATAACTCTTTCAGACCCCACAGAAAAGAAAGGTGGGTTTAGGAGGGGCAGATCCTGTTTGACCAACCTGATCTCCTTTTATGATCAGGTGACCCACCTGGTGGATGAAGGAAAGGCTGTGGATGTGTCTATCTGGACTTCAACAAAGCCTTTGACACTGTCTCCCATAATATACTCCTGGAAAAGCTGCAGCCCATGGCTTGGACAGGGGCACTCTGTGCTGGGTCAGGAACTGGCTGGAGGGCCGGGCCCAGAGAGTGCTGGTGAACGGGGCTGCATCCAGTTGGTGGCCAGTCACCAGTGGTGTTCCCCAGGGATCAGTGCTGGGCCTAGTCCTGTTTAACATCTTTATCGATGATTTAGATGAGGGGATTGAGTCCATCATCAGCACATTTGCAGATGACACCAAGTTGCGAGGGAGTGTCGACCTGCTGGAAGGCAGGAGGGCTCTGCAGAGGGATCTGGATAGACTGGAGAGATGGGCTGATTCCAATGGGATGAAGTTCAACAAGGCCAAGTGCCGGGTCCTGCACTTTGGCCACAACAACCCCCTGCAGCGCTACAGGCTGGGCACAGAGTGGCTGGAGAGCAGGCAGGCAGAAAGGGACCTGGGGGTGCTGATCGACAGGAGGCTGAACATGAGCCAGCAGTGTGCCCAGGTGGCCAAGAAGGCCAATGGCATCCTGGCCTGCATCAAGAACGGTGTGGCCAGCAGGAGCAGGGAAGTGATCCTTCCCCTGTACTCTGTGCTGGTGAGGCCACACCTTGAGTATTGTGTTCAGCTCTGGGCCCCTCAGTTCAGGAAGGACATTGAGGTGCTGGAGCAGGTCCAGAGAAGAGCAACGAGGCTGGTGAAGGGACTTGAGCACAAGTCCTATGAGGAGAGGCTGAGAGAGCTGGGGTTGTTTAGTCTGGAGAAGAGAAGGCTTAGAGGTGACCTCATCACTCTCTTCAACTACCTGAAGGGAGGTTATAGCCAGGTGGGGGTTGGTCTCTTCTCCCAGGCAACCAACAATAGGACAAGAAGGCATGGTCTTAAGCTCTGTCAGGGGAGGTTTAGGTTAGATATTAGAAAGAAGTTCTTTCCAGAGAGAGTGATCAGGCATTGGAATGGCCTGCCCAGGTGGTGGATTCACTATCCCTGGAGGTTTTTAAAAAGAGATTGGATGTGACCCTTAGTGCCATGATATAGTAACTGGAGTTGGATCAGGGGTTGGACTCGATGATCTTGGAGGTCTTTTCCAACCCAATCTATTCTACGACTCTATGATTCTATGATCATATTTTACCAATAAAACTTGCTGTGTAAGAATATCCAAGGCTTCCCTAAAAAAATACCAGCTACCTATATGCTAATTGCACAATGACATTTTATCACGTTTGGATGAATTGCTGTGGCAAATGAGGATTCCCAGTGAAAATAACTCTCTGGTACTGAGTTTACTTTTTATAAGATTTGGAGGCAAAAAAAAAAAAAATGTCCTGCAAGCCCAGGCATTTAAAAATCTGGTTTCCATTAAAATATTGGTGCCTTATCTCTGGATCATTAATCACTCCATCTAGTCCATCAACCCATCACCAATGTGGTGCAAGTAAAGAGGAAATGTTTCTGCGGGATTCTTAGTTTATTACAGCCTTAGTAAATTGCTGTGTTTGAGTGATGAAGCTATGACATCACTCATGCTGAATATCTAACTTCTCACCTATGAAGCAGAGATTAAATCAATTCAGTATATTATTTTGAGGATATATACCTAATCTCTGGGAAAACATACCATGTATCTCTACATCACACAGTTTTCTTTGAAAAAATTTATATAAAAAAAGATAGTTAGATGCATTAAATTACCTAACTATTGAAAATATCATCTAATTTTATTAAATAACTAATTCCATAGAATGTGAAATAATAGAAAATCACAGAATAGCTTTTAAATATAAAGTTGTACAGTTCTGCAAAGTAATAACCAGTGCTACAAATCGTGAATAAGTATGCAAATCCTGAATAGATATTGTGGCATAAGTCATCATCATCTCATGAGCAGGCTTTGCATCTCATTCTAAACCTCATCTGGCACCTTACTGTAATGTAGGACTCTAGTTTTTTTCAGTTGGTTGTCTTCTTCTGTGATTCACAAGAATCACTGAAATGAATCAGGTAATTTATCAGGTGTGCAGAGAATTTTCCAGCCTCTTTCCTGGTCTCCAGACTACTCCTTTCTTGCATCATAGTTTCTCAGTGTTATGACTCCTTCACTCTCACACCCTTTGCCCCAGAATTGCTCATTAGCAAACTCCTCAAGAAAACTCTAAACAAACCAGGTGTAATTGACACCTGCACATCCAGACTAACAATTTTAGTCCTTCCTAAACCACTTTTGGGGAATGTCAGATAGGATAAACCACTCCTCTGGGCCCAGTACAAGGGAAATGACTTTCTATCATATTTGCCATTTTCCGTCTTTTCAGCACATATCTTGAGCCAGAACTTTCCTATCTTTGAGTAGAGAAATTTGGATGCTCCCCAAAGCTGACCTAGCAACTTCAGTAATTCAATAAACATCAAGTGCATTCAGGAATTCAAATTTTGCTGGATGGTCCCTATTAGACACAAATCCCACAGACATTATCAGAAGACTTTGTTTTAAAATTGCTACTGTGAAACATATTGCATACACTGAACTGGATCCTCTTTTAAAAGGTCAAGCCTGCTTTGGCAAAACTGAAGTTTATCTGCCAAACCATATGTGATTGTTTTCTGTAAAACACCTGTTGAAGTGTAAAACAAAATGACATTATCTAGGATAATCCCTGTCAGCTCTTCCAGACTTTCTGTGTATTTCACATCAGAAACAAACAAACAAACCCCCATCACAAACAAGCAAATAAAAAAACCCAAAACAAAACACCAGCATGAAAAAAATCTGAACAAGACAAAAACAAAGAAAAAACCCAAACACCTACAAGCACTACCACCAATAAATATTGCTAAAAATTCTTTTAAAAGGTCTATTTGTGAAACACAGTGTGAATCTTGAATATTGATTGTGGATCTTGAATATTGATATTGAATTTCATCACATAATGAAAAGATCCTTTGAAAAATCATGGACTGAAGAAAAGAAAGCTTTAGCTGAATATTTTCAATAGAATTTCAAATATAGAATAAACCAGGCAAATTAAGGTGGTGAAATCTTAATACCTCTTCATGACTGGTTAAGAAGACTCAGTTTTAAACAACTACACTCACTTGAAATTACAATACGCAACATTTTCTAGTGGATACAGAAGTTAAATATTCTCTGCACAGATCCAAAATTAATTGTATCCTGGTACTGAAGTCAAGCTACCTAAGCTTGCATGTTCTGCTAATGACATGGACTCTTAGTAATCTCTGCAGAACTTAAAACTATCAAAAAAGACTGAGCACACAGATTTGATACTGGCAAAATTACTTTTTGTTTAAGATAACTAAAACCCTGAACTCAACACCACATTTTTTAAGCAATGTCCTAGGATTTTTTTCAAAGCCAAAAAGTCAGCCTTATTTCTAATAGCAGCATTTCATGAGCTAAACTCCAGTTCCTCATAATTCTACAACAAACCTGACTGTATTTGCTACTTTTCTTTTCTATAGCTGGGATGAAAATTAAGAAATGGAACTGTAGCTAATAAAGGTTTTGCTATTGTATTTGCTTTTTTCAAATACAGAAATTAAATTAGTGATGAATATGATATATGAAAGTCAAGGTTCTGACAGTAAGGCAGAATTAAAAATTACTGAAGATTAATTTAAATGGGATTTCCTGCCATTCTCTCATGAATATATGAAATAAAACAAAATAAGAGTGATTTAGATTGAAAAGGTAATGAGATATCATAGTCTTACAAAAATCAACATTCTCAGAGGGTTGAAAACATTCTAAAAAAGTTTGACTAATTAATTTTTTTAATAATTTTTATTCACTTTATTCACTTGGATCATTTAAATTAACTATAACTGTAACACGTAGATCATTAAAATTGTTTCAATAGGATCAACATCTTTAGTAGTTTCAATATTCTCTGTGGCATTAATGCCACTTTTGAAAAGCTATGTCTGAAAAAAAATCAGAAGCATTTTCTTTGATTCAGAAGAAAATAGTATGTGTATCAAATTATATCAAATATGAGTAGTATGATTAGAGCAGTTGTCACTAAAAAGGTTAAATGAGTGAAATTTCAGAAATTAGATATTCTTACTTTTTATTATAATAGTTATCTGACAGTTATAATAAATTTAAAATATCATTGCACCTTAATTTTTAAAATAACAATGTCAAAGCCTTTTTTTTTTTCCTGGATGCCAGTGTATATAGAGTTGCGCTTCAGATATAGAACCAAAACCAAATGAGGGTAAGGTAAACAGTTACATATGCCCTAAGTACTTACTGTGTTTTGAGTTACTACAAACCATGAAGGGAAAAGTAAAAGACAAAAGCCCCACTATTTGTCAAAGCTGTGGCCCTAATCATTAAACATTATAATTTTTTTTTAAGAGTTCATGGACCTTGAAAGCACTGACAGAATAATATCTATCACCTTCATTTCTAATTTTACAATTACATTTAAACTGCCCTTGACTATTCTGGTATCCCCAAAACAGTATTAATCAGTAGTTAAGACCAGTCATTTCACAACTCTTCTTAATTAATTTAATTACAAGACACGTGATTAGGTTAGGAAACTACTTTTTCTTCTTGAAAATTGTGGTCTGACTGGCTCTTTTTTAATTTGCTTAACAAACATTTTACTTATGGTGGACTTGAAATCAGACAGAATAATGTATAGCAGAGACAGTAGCAGATATTCTGTGAGACTGCTGGCATACTCAAAATCTCATTTTTAATCTGCAGCTTGAGGCAGTTTCTTTCTAAAACTTACAGATCTGTACTAGGAAATAAATCCTGGACAGTGACACACAATTTTTTCCTTTAGTCTTTAAATGTTAAATTGATAGAATCATGGAATAGCTCAGGATAGAAGAGACCTCTGGTGGTCATCTAGTCTGATTCCCTCCTTGCAGCAGGGTAAACCAAACCAGGCGGCTCAGGCTCTCTCAAATCAAATAGTGAGGAGATATTCTTACATCTCAACCAATGATACAGTGTGAGAGACTGGATTGGTGTATCACTAGATTGCTTAATTATTGTGTCAGATCTACCATCTTGATTGCCTGTGTGTCAAGGGAGGGACCACAGTCAGGCCTGCAGCCTCATGGCAGTGTCGGGAGGCACATGGTCTGCAGCCATGGTGCACACAGTGGCCCAGAGTGCACATGGAAGTATGGGGAATCATGTGGCTGGGCTGTCAATCAAGGAGGGTCCCTCTGGCAGCCCCTCCATGCTCCTGGAGCCCCTACAGTACCCTTCACTTCGGCTAGGGGGACAGTGAGTGGTCAGTGGACCAGATGTCCCACCTGAGAGGGGTGGCCACGATAGAATCCATGTAAACACAGGGCCACAGGGTTCCATCTTGTCTTGCCTTCTCTCCTGGGATCTGACACCTTGTGACCTCTTGGTGATAACTATTTTTCTGTCTCTTTCTTCTCTCTTTTCTTCCTCTACTCTTTTCTTCGTCTTGTGGGTAACTTAAAACTGATCAGTTGTATTTCACTAAGCTAGTGGTTGCTGATTGCTGGGTACCTTTTTGTAATGCTTCTCCTCATCTGTTTGCTCTCCTGTAAAACCTTTCACCAAATTCACCTATTCTCTCACTAAATTAAAAGAAGTTATCTAGGTAAGTTATCTGTAGTATGTTTTTCTTCTATTCAAGGAAACAAAGAACTAAGACTGCAAAATTTTTGCATGGGTAAACTCTTGGGAGTCTAAATATAAGTAAACTGCTCAGCCAAGTGTGTGGCTTTGGGACCACTGTTTTACATGTAGATTCCACAACCTCCCTAAGTACCATCCCTATGTTTCTCCACTATATAGCTTTTGTGGTTTAGGAATTGTACTCCCCAATTCAGCGCACCCACCGAGACTCTCTCAAACCACGCTGCTGCCACTCTTTCACTCCCCCTTACTCTCTGCCATCCCACCACAGCAGGATGGAGTTGAGAACTGGAGGCAGAAGAAGTGAAGATCCCAGGCTGAAATAAGAACAATTTACTGGAAATATCAATGAGATAAGAAAACCAACAGTAACAGCAAAACTATTAATACCAAAATTATATGAAAGAGAGAGTGATTCATGTGCAAAAATGTTCACCACGGACTGAGAGACAGAGACCCTTTTTCTTGGAAGCCAGAGAGTCCCTTACCCCTACCCCTGCAACGGTGTGAGGTGGTATAGTATAACCTCCTAGCCATGCTCACATAGATCCAAGCTCAGTTCCCCCACAGCTCCTGAAAAAAAAAAAGTCTGCCCTGGTCAGAACCAGGACAATCACAAGTTTTTTCTCTATACCTAGTCAGAACTTTCTTCTTGCATCTTGTGACCCTTTCTATTGGCCTTTTGCTGTATATATGTAAGAGACTGGCTGTGTCTTCTTTGTACTTTAGTGTCGTGAAGACCAAAATAATATCTTTCCAAAACCTTCTCTTACCCAGGAACTAAGTTCCTTCAGCCTTTGTTAGTTCACCCTGTGCTTCATCCCCATTCCAGTTTTGTAACACTTGACTGGACTTAGAAAAGTACATCCATGTATTTTTTGGCCTGGGGAGCCCAGAACTGAATACAGGTAGACCCTCACATATTCTGAATAACGGATATAATTTCCCTAATAATCCTGGCTAATGTAGCCCAGGAGGTGGAGGGTTAATTTGCCACAAAGGTGCAGTGCTGGTTCCTGTTTAGTTTTTTTTAACCAGGACACTCAGAATTTTCTCTGTCAGGCTTTATTCCAGCTGATGAACTCCACATCTGTACTGGAGGGCATTTATTAATCTACAGGTGCACAACTTGGCATTTCCCTTTGTTAATTTCACAAGTAATCTGCTTGCCAGTTTCTCCAGCTTTTCCACACTCCTATAAATGCTTATTCAATCCTGCTTTCCAACATGTTAACCATCCTCCAGATTGGTGTTGACATCATATTTGATGTTGACCACAAACTTGCTTAGAGTGCAGTATGTGTCATCACAGATGTTACACAAAACATTGAACAATACTTACAGTACTCTATCCACTCTAGATTTCAACAATTTGATTATAAGAGGTCACTTATAAAATAAGACCTTATGCCGAAGGTCTCACATGTAAATGAGATCCAGTTCTTTCTCTCCTTTTTAACACCCAAACTAGTGATCTCATCCCAGAAGGCAATGGGTTCAGACAGTCATAATTTGTCCTTGGTAAATCCCTACCAGCTTCTTCCCCTTGTCTTTGACGTCTTCAAAATTTTTTTCAGGAGGATTCGCTCCACAGTTTTCTTGAGGCCTGTGTGACATACCAGATTGGTATCTCACTGGGCTGTTTGACTCTTGGGTCGAATCGACCATCTTGTCTGTGTATGTGTGTTTGGAGGGAGGGGTCCAGGCCTCCAGCATCAGTGTCCACGTGGTAAGTCCTGAAGTCAACAAGGCCTCCAGAATTGGAAGGCACATGGCATGGGAACCACATGTGGTACCTGTCAGTCAATAAGGCCCACCTGGTAGCCCATTCAAACCACACCACTTGGAGACTCTGATTGGCTCCAGCACCCCTCACTCCAGCTAGAAGGGCACTGCCTGGTCCGTGAACCAGATGTCCCACCTAGGGGGAGTGGCCACAGAATCAAACCATATAAACAGACACACGGGGCCTCCATCTTGTTCAGCCCTGTCTCCTGGAACCTGCCAACATGTGACCTCTTAGTGGTAACTATTTATCTCTCTTTTCTCTCTTTACTATTTTCTTCCTCTTGTGGGTAACTTAACACTGATGAATGGTATTCCACTTAGAGTGCAGGAGTGGTGTTTGCTGGTGCTCTAGTGTAATGCTTTTGCTTAGTTTTACGTTATTCCTGTAAACCCTTTTGCCAAAACTACTATTTTCTCACTAAATAAAAAGAAATATCTTGGGCAATGCTTGTAGCGTGTTCTCTTTTTGTGATTCAAAGTATAAAAGAACCAAAGGCTTTGCAAGAGTCTTCAATAAAAATAAAACTCATGGTAAAGCTTTAAGCTTCAGGACTGGGGCTTTACAGCCTGGTGTGAGGCTGAATAACCTGGAGCTCTGTGGGCCTTCTTTCTTATTTCTGAAAATGGCTATGACATTAGCATTCTTCCTATTATCAAGAATAACACCAATCAGCTTGTACATCAAAAAACAATTAGAAAAATCTGTGTTCCTGATATTCTGATCCAGACAAACATTTGGTCATAACTGTACTCAGAATAAGTTTTGATTGCTTATTCTCTCCAGGAAACCCCATCTGAAATGTTGGGTTCAACTTTTCCACTGCTTCAGATAGCACTTTTTTCACTCTAAAGCAAATTGAAGGGGCAAATATCTTCAGTCAAACAACACTATTACATACTGGTTTAATTATTAATATGATCTCATTGGATGAGTTCTTTGAATTTGCACAATTACACTTCAGCAGTTTTAAAAATGGCAATAGCATGAAGCAACACAAAACAGATTCTTGGGGAAAAAAAAGTATTTTTTTATTAAAACAAATAAAATGTTTATAATCAAAATGCTTCTAAATAGACATCTATGCATTGTTGTACTTCCATGTCAATTAAACAGTTCAGAAACTTGCTCTTCTCAACTGTTTACTTTGTATTTACAAGATAAAAACAATCTGAAGAAAAAACAGTTGCCTTGAGTCCTTTACTGAGAAAATAGACAGAAACCTAATTCCAGCAAAAAGGGAGCAACAAACTGAAATTTTGCTTCTCAAAAACTCTACCTTCCTGCCATTAGTTTCTTTCCCACCTGGACTTGAAGGTTGTTGTTGCTGGATCTGAGATCTGTTACTCAGTAACCAAAAACATCCTTAAGTTTATCTTCAGCTCTTGTTTTCAGCAGCTCTCCACATACGTGAAGTTCTTTATTGAGTGAGGTAGTTTGCTGTCCCTAATGGAATTTTCCATATAGTGCTTTTTGATGTTTAGACCAGATGAATGGTTGTTTTATCTCCCTTTGTGGTCCAGTTTCTGTTCAGTTTAAACTCTTCTATTAATAGGTCATTTACTTCCTTCTTTTGCTGAAATTGTTTGGCAGATGCCAGATTTCTCAGAAGAGCCAGCCAGACTTTCCTAAGGGGCTTCACTATCACATTATAATATTATCACACTACAATATAACAATCATTAGCATAGTATGCCCAAATAGTATAATTTTTTGATAGTTTCAAATATACAAGCAAAGTTTAATGCCCGTGGAATAGAAGATATTTCTCTGAACAAGTTACTCATTTAATTAGGAATAGAGGTTGCTGAAATTAAACTTCTAAAGCAGTGAATTGAACAATGATACAAACTTAGTAAAAAGATTTAACAGCTGCTAATAAGTTGCGTTTAGCTAACATATCACATTAAGATGAACTTCATTTCCTATCTCATCTCTGAGGTTTCATTCCAACTGGAGTTTGCTCCATGTAAAATGGAGAATAAAGATTAAACAAACACATTGGTGAATCAACTTTCTGTAATACTACTAAAAATTACTAATAACTAAAGAACACAAGTTTAATTAAAAATAGTTTGCAATAGAAGTATAAAATAGATATAACAGGATAAAAAATTAAACAGAAGGTTGTCTTTTTTTCTATCTTTTCTGGCTAATGAAGTTTCTAAATTGTGCTTTCTTGTTACAGTTTAGAGCAAATATACTAGAAAATCATAAACTAAATTTTAACATCCTCCTTTCTTTAAATAGATAAATGCCTTCACATTCCTGACTCCCACAATGACATGATCCCAAATGGACTTTCCCAGTTAGAATTGACAGTAATATCCTACAACTGGATGCATTTTTTCATTAAATACTTTTTTGTCATCCTTATTTTGCAATAATGAAGATTGGTTGACTTTCTGGACATGATGCAAAGTTTTCAGTTTAGAAAGGATGCTGAGAAAAAAGAAACTGCCTATAAAGTGGTGTGAAATGTGATTTTAGTTACTCTTTTTTGTTGGTTTTTAATAGGCTATTTTTTCTTATTTAAACAGATGTTTACACGTATGCAAAGAAATGCTCTACAATAGTAACAGTATAACTATCACATTTTTTTATAACCTCAACATATGTTCAACAAATACAATGGTTTTTTCAAGTTATTAGAAAACTTGCAATGAAAAACCAAAAAGTATTTTGGGAATGATGAACATGCGTAAACTTAAGGTAGAAAAGACTCAAGGTATTTCAGACTTATTCAGAGAAGAGTCAATATCTTAACATAAACAAAGTCTCATTAAAATACTCCACATATAGATATAACTGTTGGTTTAATAATACTGGTGTTTTCCATAAATAAAAATAAACAAACATCACGAAGTACAACGAAGAGACACACAAAGCTTTTCCTCTGAGTAGGAACCACCCTAGCAAATGTATATAAATACCTGCAGGGAAGGTGTGAAGAAAACAAAGCCAGACTGTTTTCAGTGGTGCCTAGTGGCCTGACAAGAGGTAATGAGTCTGATATACGGGCGGGTCCATCTGAACATCAGAAAACTCTTTGTAACAGTGAGAGAGACTGAGCATCAGCATAGGTTGCTCAGAGATCTTGTGTAGTCTCCAACCTTGAAGGTACTCAAAATCCATCTCGACATGATCCTTGGTAAAAGGGTCTAGGTGACTCTACTTGAGCAGGGGGATCTCAGAGGTTCCTTCCAACCTCAGCTGTTCTGGGATTATGGGATTCTATTAAAGAGACAAAAGTCTCTTCTGCTTTCCCTGATTTGAATTATTGTCATATGGATTTTCATATTCTTCAGACAGAGATTTTATGATGACCTCAGTAAAGACTGCAATGCATATTTGGAAATTCTTTCCCTGTTTTACAGTGAATTTTAATTTAAATAATCTGGAAGTCATAAGTGAAAACCGACTTTCAGTTCCTGTAGTATTGCTAAGGGTGAAAGCAAATGTATTTCCCCAGCAATGCAAAAGCTCCTGGAACCTTGTGCTAACAGTTTAACATGGACAAACACTCAGTTTCTGAATCACATTCAGGCTTCTTGCCAGTTGAAATTCTCAAATCCATAGATGATTGTATATGAGAGAGGGGTCGGGGGAGGCACAGACAGAGAGACACAGAGAAAGACAAGAAGAAGGACATGGAGAGAGACAAAGACAGAGAGAAAAGGATTAGATGTTATTATTAACATATAACCATAAACAGAATGTGTTAGACTATTAAGAATGACATTTGGGCTACTTCTTGAATATGGCTGTGGTATTATGAGTTATGTTGAAGGTTGCTCAAAAGATAATGAATTTGCTAGGAATATTTTTTTAATGTGTTTAGCTCCCCTACTTCAATAAACAAGCTTTTTGTTTAACACTCATTATTTTCAATATTTTTCCTTAGAGCATAATTTTCTATTAAAAGTAAATAAATTATTTTGACACATAAATTCATTCAATACTCATAAATAAATAAAACACACCCCTCAGTGGTGATTTTGTTTTGTTTTGTTTTGTTTTTTTCCTTAAAAAAACAAACAAACAAAAAAAGTTTCAAGAAAAAAGGATGTGGTATTGCTTGGAGATTTTCTTTTGTAAATGTTGTTGATAGTCCACTGTATCATGATGTTGTTGACAGTGTACTATATAATCAGCTGCCTCAAATTATTAACCCCATTCAGAAACAAAGTATGAACTGAACACTGAACATTTCAAGTGTGCATAATGCCAATCAGTGTTACATAAAGACAAAGACGTTTCAACTTGGCCTTTTCTGCTATGTGAAAATTATAGTTTTGGCAAGCAACTTGATGTGAAAACTGTGATTAAGTCTTTCAGGATATTCAGTAGATATATCATTACTGTGTAATAGTATTTTTAGAACAGATTTATCTATACAAATATACTAACAAATGCAACCAAATCTACTACTGAAGTATTAGTATTACTGGAAGCAGTAAAAAGAAAATTCTATTAGCATTTTTTTTTGAATGCTAGTAGTGACTATTACTTTTTTCATAATTCTAAAGAGGAATTTACCCCATTCTGTATTTAATATTGATTATTTTATATTTTTAAAATTCTTGTAAATGCTATATTTTTATTGATTAACGTAATTTGTATTATTTTAATAACTTATTTTATATTGCTGACAAAATATAATTTGTTAGTTATTCCTTTTCACTGTTAATATTTCTCAGAAAAAAAAATAAAATCCCTGTATCAGTTCATAGGGCTGCTGCAACATCTATGCTTACTATCAAAAAATAAGAAAAACCTCATAAGAGAAAAGAAAAAAAAATCAATGGCTGATAGAATAAAGCAAGTTTTATAAAATAGATTTTAAAGATATAATTTTTGCACAGTTGCTGTCAATGTTAATGTTAAAGGCATGTATCCTTTAAAGTAGAAGGCACAGCAGCACTCATTCATTAGAAAAATACAAAAAGAACACAGACTCGTGCTCCTAAAGGAAGTAACTCAAAAAGCTAAGAATAACAGCCATAAATGCAGCTTACATTCATTGAATCCTAATTATAACAGCACTTTTCGCTCTGCTATTTGAATATTCAGAGCTACTATTAATTTGCCAGGAGAGGTTTTCATTTTCCACATATCTTCAGGACTCAAATTATTCTAGATACATTTTTAGAGTTTTAAAACATTTACACTCTGAATATATAACATTACTTATTTATGGAGTTGGAGACATCTGTTAATGACATCTTCTAAAGGAGAAAAGGAGAGATAGATTAAGTAATAGGGTTGTTTTTCATTCAAATTATAAAACAAAGTAGAATATGGTGCATTATCTATTTTATACAGCTTCTATAATACAATATGTGAGAAGTGCATAATAACAGTACGCTTGAAAGCTTTCACGTCTTTTACCATACATTATTACTAGTAATACAAACTCACATACAGAAATAGATAGTATATAATTAGTAGTTATAGTAGTTATATCTTCAGAACCCTGTTTAATCACTGAATAATTAATACCTACAGCGTATGTCAGCAAAACTCTGCCCTATTGTAGGTCAAATGTGTTCACATAATAAAAAAAGAAAAATCCTAGGTTTAGGAATTCAAAATATCAGTCTCCCATACCAACACACATTTTGCCTTTCATTAAAGTTAATCACTCAGTCAAAGCAAGTCTATGGCTAGCCCACACCTCTAGAGATCACCAAGATCACCAAGGTTCAGATACAGAAGATTGCCCAGATGAGTTTAGATAACTACTGTGACAGATACTTCTCAGCCTTTCTGGGTAAGTTATTCCAGCCTCTTTTGTAAAAGATCACCACTTCTGTAAAAAACAAACAAACAAAAAAACCAAAATAAAACCACAAAAGAAAAATAAAACCCAAACCCAGAACTAACCAACCAAAAAAACCCACCCTGTTGTTACTCCTCATATTTAAACCGAATTTCCTGTGATTCAGGAAATTCTTGTGCCCTTTATACTCTTGGTGCATCTTGTCATGTCTCAATGACTTTGATGTAGCCAGTTTATATAAACGATTCCTAACCTGATCCTCTTCCACCAAGTCTTCCTTGACTCAGATTTTCCCATGGGTCTCAGGCACCTGGGATTGTTGAAAACAAGTCTTACCAATGAAGATAGAGATGAAGAAGGCACTCAGTACTTCAGCCTTTTCTAAGACCTTTGCCACCAGGTCCTGCTCCTATTCTTCCTTTCGCTGCTGCTGAATCTGTAGGTGTAACTACATTTTCTCATTTTATCAGCTGGAAAATGGAGACCTACTAAGAGATGTAATCAAAGTCAGAGAGAAAATTAGAACTTAGTTCTAGTGATTCCAAGAACTGTTCTTGGGGCTCATGGTCAACACTGCTGTTTCTCTGAACAAAATCTTAATTTAATGTGTATAATGAATAAGAAAAAAAAAACACAAAACAAACAAAAAAACCCCAAACAAAACCAACCTGAATGCAATCTTTTCTGCAACTCAAAAAAAGATATTTTTCCCCTTTCTTTAAATCTTTTAAGCAGACTTAACCAGATTCACAGCCTGAAATGAAGGCGATACCATCTTCAAAGTGTTTGTCTTAGTCTGTTCACTATTGTCATTTTAGTCTTGCTTACACTGGAAATCAAAATGTTGTAAGAAAGTTTCTTACTAAGTACATTTTGTGCGCTACATATATTTGCCAAAATAGAAACCAGCCACAGTGGGTGGTGATCTTTTAAAGCAGAAAGGGAAAAGGTCGCTTCAGGCTTTATTCTTTAAGGTGTTATGTCGCTAAGCACATGCTTTAAAGCTTTGGTGCATAAGTGACACTTTGCTCAGCACCTTGCAGAGCTGATCCTTAGCAAGGCAATAATAATGATTTACTGGTGCCACAATTTTGAAGTGTTTAAGAAAAAGCCTATATTTTTGAGGATTAAAATTCCTTGTAGCTGGGATTCACTCAAGTATAGGAATTCATTACCAAGCGCTTCAATTACCTAATTTTCATCTAGCATATGTTTGAGAATTTGGCAACTCATTGAAGAAGAGGGTCCAGGAGCCCTAGTTATGATTTTAACTCTTCCACCTACCTACCAGTCAGTGGGTCATTTCTGCTAAAGGGTTGTACTTGCCACAGGTCTGACCTTTGCCTTCCCCAAACCATTATGTTTTGTCCATTTAAAGTCTTAGTGGTTATATAACATTTAAGAAGTTTTGCTGTGCATTTATTTCCTGAAATACTATTATTTATTTGCATATTTATTTATATATACTGTTACTTCTGGCCAAAGGATAACCATATCACAGACTAAAAACCAACTTAATAGCAGCATGTTCCCTGCTGAAGAGTTAGATTTCAAATATAATATTTCACAGAATCATAGGATCATTGAATATCTTGAGTTGGAAGGGACCCATGAGGATTTATCAAGACCAACTCTTAGCCCTGCACAGGACAGCCCTGAGAATTACACCATGGGCCTGAGAGCATTGTCCAGACACTTCTTGAACTTTGTCAGGCTTAGTGCTGTGACCACTTCCCTGGGGAGCCTGTTCCAGTGC
Source organism: Empidonax traillii (assembly GCF_003031625.1). Lineage (NCBI taxonomy): Eukaryota > Metazoa > Chordata > Aves > Passeriformes > Tyrannidae > Empidonax > Empidonax traillii. Next base: position 2,309,761 of record NW_020955276.1, read on the forward strand.
CCAACCACCCTCTTCCTCTGGGAGAAGAACCTTTTCCTGATATCCAACCTAAACCCCTCCTGACATAACTTTAGGACATTTTCTTACGTCCTAGGACTGGTCACCACAGAGAAGAGATCAGTGCCTGCCCCTCCTCTTCCCCTCAGGATGAAGTTGCAGACTGCAATGAGGTCTCCCCTCAGTCTCCTCTTCTCTGGGCTGAACACAACAAGTGCCCTCAGCCACTCCTTACACGGCTTCCCCTCAAGGCCTTTCACCATCTTCACTGCCCTCCTTTTGATGCTGAGAGCTTAATGTCTTTTTTATAATGAGATGTGCAAAGCTGCACATAGTACCCAAGTCCTGAGGCCCCATCAGTGCAGAGTCAAGCTATATTTCATATAGCATATGAAAATATTTCATACTCTCACATTTGTATCTTTTTTTTTTTTTTAAATGGATAGAAAATACAAAGTACCTTACAACAAATTAAATATCACACTAGTTGATTATCTCTAATTAATAATTAGGAATGAATTATATCTCTGGAGCCTCGGAGGCTTTTCTGTGATTGTTACAATTGATTTTTAATTGTTCAATCTAAAAATTAATTTCCTGTCCTCATTATTATCTTCTTTGAAATACTTATGAATAGGATCCAGCTAACAGCTATTTTGACTAATCTCCCTGAAGATGGTCTAAAATTTTTCATAACATTACAATTGCCTCTGGAGAATTTTTAATTCTTTTTAATAAAAAATATCATTCTTATATTTGCTTTCTGATATATTTAATATCCATTTATCATGTTTTCAAGTAATACAGAAAGTGTATAGGTATTTTCTTCTAATCTAAATAAGGCTACAAAGATGCACTCTTACAAAATGACTTCTTGTGACAACCACATTCTGTTTAAAGGGCTGAACAGTTATGATGTAGCTGAGGGAGCCACATTACAGCAGCTTGAAAGATGCTCTAATTTATGTTAACTAATGTAACCTCTGAGCAGTCACGTGTCTTCTGCAACAAAAACACTGACCAATTTTACTGCCCTTTGCTTCAGCCTCTTGTTTCACTGTGCTGCTTAAGAAGGGGGTAAAGGAGACAGTTCTTTACACTTTCTGTTGCTAGGTATCTTGTTCTTCCCCTTAATAACCACTCATCCCTAGGTAGGACACCAGAAAAACAGTGGCAAAAAAAAAGCTGCAATTGTTGTATAGGTCATACATTGCAGGGACAGGCTGGGGAGAAGACAATCTGGGTTTAATTTTATGTCAAAAAAAACAACCAACCAACCAACCAACCAACCAACCAACCAGCCAACCAACCAAAAGAAAGAAAATCACATCAAAAACCCCAAAACTAAACAGAAAAAAAATTGAGCATCCAGAAACTAGGTTAGTTACCAAGAGCTTAAAGTAGATTGCACTAGATCACCAACAGCGAAGAAAAGAGAAACTGAGGGAAAACATTTATAGATACCCTTTGTAACCAAGTGCTACCCGAATTTAGGACACATTTCAGCTTCATCAAGTTTACAGCTCAGTGTGAAATGTTAACAGTTATATTCTTTTTATAACATTTTACCAACAAATCAGCCCATACATCTTATACATAACTCAGGCATTTGGGGCATATTCTGACCTGGTGCACTTCATAGATGTAATGGAATGTATTTGCAAGAATTTGAAAGACTGATTTCTTTGTTTCAGCATTTCTTTCATTTGCCTAAAAGGAAGAAACAGAAGGAGACAATTCCTTTTAATAACTGATGGTGCTGGAATTTTACTTGTTTTATTCACATGCCAGTGAGGATAAATGCCACTTGATAAACCTATTATTTCTAATTTGGAACCACTTTCAACACTTTTTACTTTTTACAATTTGAAGTAAATATGTATTCAAAACTGGAAAATGTTTGTCCAGAGCTGAAGCATTTTCTTTATTGTTTTTAGAATAAGTAGGGTTTATTAAACCAACATTGGAGATATTTTTCTCAGGTTATTTTCACAGAAATTCCAGGAGAATTATAGTAAGACAGTGAAATTGGTTATTGGTTTGGCTTTGTTTTCAAACAAAAGATTTATGTTAAGTATGTATTACAGACTATGAATGTTGTTTATACTCAGATATTCACTTAAGGTGACAAGAATAAAAACAAATCACAAATCAATTATGTTTTAGATTTTAGAGGTATTTAAAATACACTGCCTAAATAACAGCATGTAGAGACTATTTAAGTCCAGTATTTTATTTTCATTTACTTCTGATTTTTATCTTTTTTGTGATTCCAATATATATGAATGATAAAGGATTAGTTTTTTGTTCCAGAAATATAATAGATTTTAAAAACATGGTTACAAAAGCTAGCCAAATGGGTTGTGTCACAAGCTTTGGCTACAACAGCCTGTCATTTCAAGAGTGGGACAATATCTTGACCACATTTTTGTAACTTACTGTAAAATCAAGAGAAATCATAGAAAAGCCTGAGTTGAAAGAAATCCACAAGAATCACTGATCGAACTCCTGCCACAGCACAGGACAGCCCTAAGAATCACACCATGTGCCTGAGAGCAAACATTGTTCAAGTGCTTCTTGAGCTCTATCAGGCTTGGTATAGTCTCAGTCCTGCTTATCTAAATTATTTTAATATGGATGGTTTCAGACCGCTTCCCAAACTTGAATAAATTCATTTTAATAACTCCTATGAGATAAAACAATGCTATGTGATATGTCCATAGCTATGTACTGTGATGCAGCTGTACTCAAACTGTGTCCAAGTCAGCTTTTGAAGTAGACAATGTGAGCTGCCTCAGTGCTGCTTTAAGCTTGATTGAATTAGTTATGGCTATTACTTCTCAAATACAGCTGTATTGCATTTGGGACCCAGGCATGTATTGCTATATGGTCTTGCGCTGAGTCACACAGACATTAAAACCCTAGCAGACCTTGACAGAACTCCTTTATTTGTGCTCTATTAGCACTATACAGCTGCCCCAAGACACACATCTAAGAGAGGAAGTTTAGCACAGAAACATTCACTGTTGTCACAACTAATCTCTAGGCACTCCTGAGAGGATAAAAATGAAACAGAAATCATATATCATTTAGCATTTTTAAGTGGCATTGACAGTTTCAGCCCACAGTATGAACAGGAAAATAATCAGATTCCTAGATAAAATTAGGGAGAAGTATGAGGTATCTAACTTAAATCCTGCTTAGGTACACAGGCATTTGGGGGAAGTTACAACGCTTATAAAGAGAGGAAAAGGTATTGAACAGTGAACTCCTGAACTCAGATTTCTTTCTCCAATGAGTAAAAGTTATGACTTTTTTACTGTTCATTTTAGACTCTGTCTTCACTGAGTTAGTCCAAAAAGTGTTACTGAAGAGGCCTGAATATCATTACTGTAATCAAATCAATTACCTTTTTTGTTCTAGTTTCTGAAGGCTGACTCCAGAACTGAAGTTACAGGGTATTTTACACTTCATTCTGCCTCCAGATGTATATATGGTGTTTGCACTTTAGCTGTTTTCTGCTTGTAGAAAAATCCTTATTTTTTTATTGCTTATTAGCCATCTCGATCAGTGGTAGTGACAATATGAGGAGAAAAAAAAATAAAAAAGAAAAGCAAGAGCATTGCTTTGATTTTCACCTTCGATGAGGTCCATATGCCTCACTTTAGAACTCCAAACCTGGCAAGAATTAACCACTGATGTTAGGCTTATGCATTACAGTAGTTATATAAAGATATCAATGAATATATAATTTCATCCACTTTTGGATCTAGTGGAAGAGATAGCTTTGTGACCTAACATTAAGAACTGATACACAAGTGATACAGTGTATTTCACTCATTCATAGATCATAATTACTTTTGCCCAAATTCTACTGATAGCCCCAAGCACTGATAGCATTATTCTATGCAGTCATAGCTATATTATTCCAGCTTCCAAACGTGTAGAAATCCAGAAGAATTTCTAAAGATAACAAATTTAAGTAAGACTTTCCTAATTTTTTTAAATGTGTGTCCCTAGAATAGGCAAACTAATAAATAAATAATATTCATGTCATATTCACCATGAAAACACAGACTTCTTACTTGCTAAAGACAGAGTGTTCTGCCTTATACTGAAATGCTAAGTTTCAGGCAATTGAAGTTATAAGAGAACTTTAGTATGCCAAGGCTGCTAGAAATACATGAGAATAAATCCAATTATACCCACCACACTTACATTAATATAACATTTTTTTTTTTACCTTCACATTTACTTTTTCATTCTTTTGAAATGAAAGACCTGAAGAATCCATAATCTCTCAATTTTCTCATTATGCCTTTTTAATAAACATTTTTCATGAGCTTTTTTTTTTTGTTTTCTATTTTTGAAGGAGAGATTACTCTTCTTATATTTCCTTCATGTTATTTAGTACATATCTATGTAAAGTAAGGAATGTGACATAGTCTTTGATGCAAGAAAACATTAGTATAGGTGTAATTTACTTGGCTGTACTATGCATGTAACTTATTAATTATATTTTGAAGAGAAAATTAACCAAAATTGCACCATCACCTCAAAAAGACCCCATATTTTAGTTCTTTATTATAACAAAACCATAACGTACATGAGACTGTCTGTGGGACTATGTAGCCACAAATGTGACTAAGGGTAGATAGATTGATTTTCTTGTCCTGGGAGTTTTACATTTTGAAACTTCTGTTCTTCTTTGGAAGAGGAAAACAAATCTGTGATGTATTTTGTTTCACAAAATTCCTAAAATTAACAAATTCTGTGGATTTCTCTTTCTCAGTTTATTTTTTTTAATTATTATTTTTAAAGGAATAAATTCACGTAACTGCCTTCATAAAAACTGCTGAGAGTGGCATATACATTTTAAAAGAAAATAATGAACTGAAATAGAAAAATCCTTCAGAAGAAGGCAAGCTAAATCCATATGTTTTGTTATGATATTTCAGCCCTTTAACTATTAGCAATCTAATTAAGTGAATTGGTAATGAAATTGATTTTGAAATCATATCAAGTAATTTGACATCAAAATCACAAAATCCCTCCTATTACTTCAGCATCAATATCATATGAATCACAGAATTTTTCAACATCAGATTTATTTAATTATAATAGATCTTACAGACCAAAAACTATCTGAGGCAGAGACAGTGCCAAAAGAAAAACAGATGTGCTGTAGAGCTATTAAGTCCATTTTAAGCAATGGTAAACAGCAGTTTTCAGAAATCATTCACAACAGGTTAATCCAGCAAAATTTCAAGTAATTTAACATACACATTACCATAACTAATAATAAAACAGGGTCAAATCTTGATGATAGATTTGCCATTTGTCCTTTATATGACTTTTATATACTGCAGTAAAACATTTTTAAGAGCTTCATGATGATATTTCAAAATACCTAAAATAGATGCAACAGCTAAACTGTGGGCATTATCGTAACATTTTATGCAAGATTACTATTCATGTGTGAATATGCTACATAACTCAAAAAAAACCATTAGTGTTAGAGCTTGAACATGGTATGAATTTGCTCATGTATCGTACAAAAATAACTATTTAATGTAATTGAATGTCGTCATTAAAAAGGAGATTACTTAATTTAAACCATTTTATAACTGGAATATTCTGCTAATATATTTTTACTCTTACTCAAGATGTAGCTAAAAAGAGATGCTATCTGAACATATAAATCCCAGATTGATTAGGATGGCATTTTTCTTGAACATAATTAGGCCAAATGAAGTGGTTTCTATGTCTACAAGCCTATACAGATAATAATTTAATCTGTTGTAACATGTCTAATGATTCTGCATTCCCAACCTAAAAGTTTTCTATTTTCACTAGTTTTCCATGTGATAGTAACCAATAGACTTACTAAAGAAAGTACATTCAAAAAGTAATTTTAGAAATATCAGTGGACTTCAACTATTTATATATCTTGTCAAAACCAAATTTAGATCAATAGTAGATCATTACTTGTCTCTGAAATTGAATTCATCAAAATCAATTTATAGCTTTTACTTTCCATATGTTCAACAGGAGATGCATTTTTATCCTTTAAACAATTATGCTGTATAGTTTTCTATATGTCTAAGTGTATGCTTAATGTATTTCCTTACAAGTCCTGTATTACTCTTTTGAAAAAGCAACAACTAGCATCTAAACACAACTTATCACCCAATTATCCACATTAATTATTAAGAGATTGTTGATGGTGGCATATTAACTTTTCTCTGTCAATGTTGCTTGAACATTTTACCTATTGCATATGCTATCTTCCCATGTTCTCCTATTTAATCACTGTTGACAGTAAGATAAAACTCCCGTTGAATGACAATTCATACAGTTCTTATACAAGTGGAACTACACCATTCAGAGCAATGTAGTTTGTAACAGCCTTGAAAGAAAGACTAACAGATTAAGTTATTCCTCCACTGGGCCAGCCTTAATAAAAGCAGAAAGTGTTACAAACTAACTCTCAAGAGAAATTTCTTTGCCTCTATGAGTCGTTTGTTTGTTTGTTTGTTTGTTTGTTTGTTTTGTTCTCTTTTTTTTTTACAGAGTGCCCCTGGTGGTGCAGTGGTTAAGCCGCGGCGCTGTTACCACCGAGGCCTGGGTTCGATTCCTGGTCGGGGCCACTCCCCGGGCAGATGGAGCTCGTTAGCCCTGTAAGGCAATCCATCTACATCCTGAGGATCTCGCTGCCACCGTCCAAGCTCGCTTGGCCCTGGCAGATGAACCTTAGGATTAAAGGGTGGGCTCAGTTCCGCGCACACTGTGTCTCACCTAAAAAATCCAATGCGCAGGCTGGAAGGTGTAAAGACCTTCCCCGGATCTTTGTTCGCGAAGACTGACCATTAAGTATTTTTTTACATCTCTGTGTTTACATATAAAATGGAATGAAGTACAATAAATACAATCCAACAAGGACTTTGTACACATTCAGTGTGGCCTGTCATTCTTGGGTGTCTTGTTTGTTTGTATTACTCCAATTTTGAAATATTGGCTTATTTGTGTATGAATATCAAAATTAAAAGTTTCAGAAGACACAACAGGAGTAGGAGGTACTCAGCACCTTCCAGGCTTAAGCTTTTAACATAATTGTTGTGGATTAGAACATATACAAACACATCTGTTGCTGGCTTTCACAAACCAATTAATTATTATCAGCATTCTCAATAAATCATTCATGGCTACACTACCAAGAAAATACAGTGGAGATGCAAAGGAACAAATCAATTCACAAAATTCCCTTCCAGCAACAAGTGGAGCTAATTGCTAGGAAATTACAGGTTTAAATTCTTATCTAAATTAAAGGCCTCTGTGTAACTTTGTGGTCTGGAGAGACTCCTGCGACCTAGAACAGGTCTCTGCCCTCCCAGCAGAGACAAGCAACTCCCTCTCCGATTTGTCTGTTTATTCACCCCCCTGCACCTTCCCTGCATCAGCACATACAGATGAAGGTCCACACTGATGCTGTCAAAACTAACTATCCTTTTATTTTATTAAGGTGGATCACCAGATTTTCTGCACTATTGGACATTAATAATTAATTTATTTCACTATGTTTCTGACACTGCCCAGGAAGAAACACTTTGAGAGAAGATGAGTATTGTAGGTGACAATGAAAGCTTGTAGTCGTTATCTCATTTCTTAAGGCTTCAGATCACTTTCTGCTTAACGCCTTCCCTTCTCCCAAAAGGATACAGTCTACAGGAGTCTTGGATACTGTGCGAATCCATGAAAATACCTAATCAGTGCTCAGTCTGTGCTAACTCAGTGGCCTTCCAGCACTCAGTCCCCTCTACCTTCTTTTAACTGTTCATTGTTTTTCATACTTACAGCTTTTATTTGTCTCTGGAACAGCTTGGAATTTTCAGCTTTCCTATACTGTTGTTAATTTCTTGTCAAATTGAACATCCATTTATTGTTAATTATGATCTCTGATCACCAGAAAACAACACAAGTATTTTAGCCCATTCAGTCATTGATATCTCAATAGGAAAAACAATCTGATTCCAATCTTTGTCTTCCACATTTTCTCAATAGCAAAATGCTTTACTGAAACAGTGAAAATTCCGTTTTAATTTAAAGGTCATGCTTAGGAAATTCACAATTAGTTTTAGTTTTGTGTATACATATCCTTATTCTGTCGTTGTAATCTAAATTTGCAAGAAATATGCAACTGAAAAACAATTGTTATACTTTACCCTAAAAATGCCAATGTGTCCCTTCAGCCACACTTTACAATATTTTTTGAATGACCCATTTCTTCCTATATGCTTTGCATTATGATTAACAATGTCACAAGTGATGCAAGTCTAAAAGAACTTGTATGTCTGTTTCAACTGTCTTATCAGCTCAATCATTGCAGTAGCTTTCCCTATTTACAGACAAAATCTGTAATTATCACTTCTTTGCTAGCAAGGAATTTATTGATACACCAATAGGCTTTGGTGAGGAAAAACCTACATTATTCAAACCCTAAGTCAAAATTTGGATGTGAAAAGGAAATGAGAAGCATATTTAACAGATGTCTGCTTTATAAATTCTACATTAAAATATACAGGAATCTTCTTAGTAAGAGCTTAAGGCCATAATGAATCAATCATGACAGTTTTAATTTTCATTTATGTCATTATCAAACAAATATTCACGAAAGAGCCAATAGGGTCAAGTGCTCAAGAGGGCTGAGAATAAAAAGAATTCTCGAAGGAGGTCAAAACATTTCTTCAGAAAGTGGTTATGATAAAATTAAATTTAATTTGGTAATACTACCTTATAAATAAAATGACGCATTTTGAGAAGATGCAAAAAGTATTTACAACATATACTTGAAGGATATTTTCTACTATTGGAGAAGGAATTTTTCCATTCAGCTTTTTCATGAACTGTTTGTGACCCCACTTAAGAGAGATTTTGCAAGAGATACTATCCTTGTCAGGATGAATTTGATTCAAGCAACAGTTGGTGTACACTGCAGTGATTTTAACTTCTGTGTTGAAAGAAGCTAGCTTTGGTGATTTACAGCCAAAGATTGGATCTAGCAGTTCACTGTAAATGCAATTTATCATCAGACATTACCTTATCAGATAGTTGCACATGGTAGAGAAAAAATATGTGGAAGGTTTCATTAATTCTTTGGTCTATGTGGCTCTATTCTAATGACATATGGCTTCAACATGAACATTACATCATGGACTGACTTTATTACCTACAGTTCACATGGATATGTGCCTATAACTTTTATAAAAGACAGGAACATCATCCTAGAGCAGTTTTAGCTGGGAATTTTCTTGCCTAATACAGTGACTTTATTTACCTGTCTCATTAATTCAAAGGCAAGTTTGCAATATAAGAAAAAATGACCAAGTATTACATATGTTTCAAAAAATTTCACAGAAGTTTGCAGAATTAGCCAGACTACTAATCCAACACAGCAGCAAAAATCTTTGCATATTGGAACAGTTTAGATAGAAGATATTATGGCCCAAGAATGAGTTGCCTCACGAACAGACCCCTTTTGTTTAAAACTCCAGATCAGGCTCTGAAGCTCTTCCAGTATTCTATGTCTCTGTCATTTGTTCCAATTTCCCACTCTGCCCCTAACAAATTAACCAAATAGATTCCATTGTACACAGCATAGAAAGAATTTACAGAAACTAAATACCTGTAGGTCTGGGATCCAATCTGATAATCCTGTAAGGTACAGTCACCTATCAAGTCCCAATAAGTCCACACTTAGATTTCAGAACACTCATCAGGATTTCAAATATAACTCAGTTATATATTTACTTATTCTATAAAAATTAAGTAATTTTTTTAATATTTACACTGATTTTGTAAAATAAACATATTTTTAAGTGCTATAAAGTCACCAGTTACTTATAGAAAGGTTTTTTTGTGTCTCCATAGCTAGTAAATGTTGAAGATTCTTGGAAGTCTATGCTGCTCCTGGATAAATTTAGTTTTTTATTACCCGTAATTCCCAGTGAAAATTTGGCACAAACTAAGTATTCAAGAATCTTTCATGAACACTATTAACACACCTCCTGAATGTTCTGAAGCAAGAACATATGCTAGATTATTTTTGTTTGGTTGTTTTTTTCTTGTTTTATTTTTTTCAAATAAGCAGCTGTGAGGCATTAATAAAAAGGGTACTGTCCCCAAGATCTAATAAAGAAGATTCTTACTTTATGTATATTGAAAGATTATAGAATAAACACACCCACAAACCTGACCAAAGCTTATGATGCAAACTGATGCAAACTAAAACTCAAATAAATATTCAGGCAAAGATGATGCTGTGTTTTAATGATTTAAAAGAAACAAACAAAAGATAAGGTATTAATTTTTATTTTGAGTTTAATGTATTAAATTCCAGTACTGAACTAAAAAAAAAGTTTAAATTCTGAATAGGATTATTCATGCATAGCTTTATCATTTAATTCAAACAATTGCAAATTTTAAAAAGTTTCATGTTTTATTCCATAGAGATGCACCAAACCAAAACATTGCAGCAATTTAATGAATAATTTTGTGAGAAAATATGTTCCATCGTAAAAATTCTGAACCATATAGCCTACTTAAAGAAATTAAAGTCATGTAGGAGTGGGATATAACAAACCCTACATTTTAGAAATTCTGTACAAGGTAAGAGTGAAACTACATGTTTACAGAAAACAAACAAACAAAAGAACTTATTATAAACCCAAAAGGACTGGTAGATTGCTGGTAAGTCAAATTGCTCAGATTTTTAAAGAGGCCTCAAGTAATTTGGCATTAAAACATCACTGATCTTCAACAGAATTTGTGTACTTCTATACAAATTCCACCCCAAACTCTCTGGCCATTAGGCATCAATTTCAATCTTCTTCAGTATAAAATGTCACAAAATAACAGAATATGCCAAGTTGGAATGGATCCACAAGGATCATCTAGTCCAACCCTTAACCCCGCACAGGACCATCCCCAAGAGTCACACCATGTGCCTAAGAGTGTTGTCCAAACACTTCTTGAACTCTGTGAGGATTGGTGCTGTGACCACTTTCCTGGGGAGTCTATTCCAGTGCCCAACCACGCTCCTCCACTGGGAAATGAACCTTTTTCTAATATCCGGCCTAAACCTCTTGACACAACTTCAGCCCATTGCCTCAGGTCTTTTCACAAGTCAGCACAGAGAAGAGATCAAGGAAGTTGTAGACTGCAGTGAGGTTTCCCCTCAGTTTCCTCCAGGCTGAACACAACAAGTGATCTCAGCCACTCTTCATATGGCTTCCCCTCAAGGCCCTTCACCATCTTCACTGCCCTCCTTTGGACACTCTCTAAGAGCTTAATATCTTTCTTATATTGCAATGCCCAAAACTGCACACAATATTCAAGGTGAGGCAGCCCCAGTGCAGAGCAGAGCAGGACAATCCCCTCCCTTGACTGGCTGGTGATGCTTTGCCTGATGCCCCCCAGGACACGGTTGGCCCTCCTGGCTGCCTGGGCACTGCTGACTCAGATTCAACTTGCCATTTACCAGGACCCCCAGGCCCCTTTCCGTGGCACAGTTTTCCAGCATCTCATTCCCCAGTCTGTATGTACATCCTACAGTTACCCCATCTCAGATGCAGAATCCGGCACTTCCTAGTGTTGAACTTCCTATGATTGGTGATTACCCAGTCCTCTGCTTTGTCAAGGTCTCTCTGCAGGGCCTCCCTGCTTTCAAGGGAGTCAATAGCTCCTCTCACTTTTGTGTCATCTGCAAACTTGCTTAGTATCCCTTCCAGTTCTGCATTCAAGTAATTTATAAATGTTGAATATGTTGAAGAGCTCTGGGCGTAAGACAGAGCACTGCAGAATCCCGCTAGTTACATGTTTGACTATTCTCACATTTTCTATAAATTTCTCCCGTATAAGTGTTCAAAACCATCTCATCTGATTCTCTGCTAGTTAAAAGTATGACTGAAGGCTGTTGCTTCAGTTGTAACTTTTTCTGAACTAGATGATGGCACTATATTTCCAAATTATAAAAGGATGTCAACAGTAAAGATCATCATGCAAGTCTATTCACCAAAGTGCAAAGAACATACATGATGGGTTTTTTTCTCTGGGTGCTACATAAAATTTTCCCTAATGACCAAAATGACAATCTCCACTCAGTTTCCAAAATATATCTGTCATCTCCTAAACTGAGACCATTTGGCATTTCATTGGTCATAACTATCACTGGGCATCAGAAGTCAATGATACTACAGATCAACATAAGCTATTATGCAAACTCACCACTTCTATCACTAGTAAGAACTCATTTGACATATAATTTTCACATTAAGTGTATTTGTCATGTCTGTGATAGTATACTCAGAATTAGGGTCCTGTAACCATGTAATGTTTCCTGACATAGACAGATGACGTGCCTGTGATGAACGGTTTTTAAAGGGAAAAAGAGTGAAATAAATATGGTTAAAATTAAAATAAAAGTTGATACTTACAAGCAAGTATGTTTTGCAAAATATGTGTGTCTGAATCACCCTAGAGATGTTGGCAATTTTCTCTCTTCTAAGGATGAAAGCATGAAAATCAAAGGGCATTTTTCAGAAGACATTCATCTTCAGCAACATTTGAATCAAGGTTATTTTCTTTACCCTCATTCCCACAAGCTTCTTACCATCAGAAAACAACTGTCTGCCACTATACTGCTTTTGACTGTTCAGTGCAGTATGCAGAAGCTATCTCCATATACAATATGCATACATATTAGAGCATTCTTTTTTCAAGAAATCCCATTGCATCAGTTTCTTCAACACTAATAATTATAGTAATCTATTATTTTATTATGATATCTGTTGGTTGAAAGGAGAAGCATGATTATTATTAAGAACAAAAGTCTGATTGACATATCTGTAAATAATTTTCTATTCTCTCTTCAGTTCTTATGTTTCCCTAAATAATATGTTTTCAGATCTTCACATAATCTTCCTGCTCTAGAAGTATTAATACAAATAATCATATTTATAAATATATAGCAACAATAGTGTAGAACTATATGTAAGAGCACAAGTAAGACACTGAGAGTAGTTATAGCAGGAGGAGGAGCAGCTCTCCATTTCACAGTCCTTTATGTTGCTTTTAAGACACAAGTTGTAGCAAAGCAGGGTAAATATTAGTTTTCTCGAACTGGCAATTAAATTATATTGGTGAATGGTCTTGTGGCTGAAGAATTACGCTAGGATTCATGGATCATAAGTTCAATTCCTGTTTATATCACATTTCACCTTGATAGGAAAATTAAACTTGTGTGTAAAAAAATTCCTCCTATCCATGTTATTTAGAATATTTAGGTTGTTATTTCTTCAGGCCCTGATAGTTACCGAACTGGAAACCCTCATCTTTCCCCTCAAATAAAATAATAATGAAAACTGTAATTTTATTTTAGTTTGTAGGCTTATAAATTCAAAATAAGAATGTTCAGTTAAGACACCCAAATGTTTGCTACTACTTTCTCTCATATATTGCTGAAAACACTGGCCAGGATAGCCACATTAAAGCTAAAGCAAACCTAAGTATAAAAACAAACCCCCTCATTAAATATTGGCCTTAAATAAATCAGGCATTCTCAGACTCTTTATGTACAGGTTATAAAAAAGCATATATAATTTTTCCACAACACTTCAAATATCATAGAATCACAGAATATAAAGAGGAAATATAAATCAATCGTGAGAATTATGGGTAGTTACTGTTCAGAATAAGCTGTCTCTTTTCACAATATGTTGTTCTTCTGGCTCCATGAAAATCCTGAGCTCCAATATTCTTCAAAGAATACTGCCAAACTTCAAGATCTTTCAAAGAAATTTCTCTTCCTTCTTACAAGTGTTGTCTGCTTTTTTTATTATTTTTTACTATTGCTTTCAGGTCTTTGTAGGGTGCATATTGCTTACCTTTAGGCTACCCTCAAAATTCCTCAGTCATCAAGGGAAAAAAAGGGAAGCATAAAGCTTTTTCTACTCCTTGTGTCTTGAGTCAAGGAAAGGCAGTATCACAGTCTCCTTCTTACCCCCTTCCTCCATATGTGTTCACTTTAGCAGCAGGGGAGATCAGAGAGGGCAAGAAGCTTATCTGTCCCTGCTTCTCTAAGAGCACAAAAATGAGGCTATCCCTCAAGGTTCCTTTCTCAGCAATGAGGCAAAGTGAAAAGGAGGAGCATTACATATTTCTCAGGCACTTTTTATGAACTGAGAAAGTTCTATAAGTTTCTCTAGTGAAGGGTGACATTAGAACAATTAATTCTTCTTTGCATATGAACAGGTTCCTCTGGGGTCCTATTTGGCTTCGTGCTTTTTAAGTCTCAATTCACTGTTTTTTAAATTAAATTTACATGAAGGGACATTTATTAGTTTTTAGTCAGCCTAAATTTCAAAATTGTTTTACTTTGTGTCAGGAATGTAGAGTAGTACAATGGCACAATGCTTCAAGATTTCAAAATCTAGTTAATCCACCGATAATGTCACTTCCTCTGTTGGGAACATTATGTTTTTAAGAGTAGTCAGCTGTTTTAAAATCATATCAGTAAAGAATAAGTGTTCCCAGGGAAATTTGACTGGTTTAATAGGATTGATTTGCAGTAAATGAAGACAACTTTTGAAGCCACAAAGCCCTACATAGATCACTGATGATTTCAGAGGCCAAGCATACAGGGGTGCCATCAACAACAGAGGAAACACTTTTCTTAGAGCAGTATATCTAATTTCAAGCACTGACAAGACTATTTTCTTTTCAAGTCAGATGAGTGCATGAGAAGTAAAGGGCAGAATATATACAAGCCTGTAATACTATCTGTCTAAGGTCTGCAGCTACTGTATTTTTCTTTCACAAGAAGCCCATAAATTTCCAAAGCTGTCTACAGTAATAGCTGTCTTATACTTTAAAGATGAAACGGATGTCTCAAACTTTGGATGACAGACCATTTACAAAAACTGCTTTTAGTGATATTATACAACTACTCTGGAAACTTAGAGGCCTTTCTTGGGAAAAAACAATCCATTTCAATGATTTTTGACAGTCTAATATGCAAAAGTTTAAAAAAAATGAAAAGAAATATAGAAAACAGGTTAAAAGTAAAGGTTTCAAGGTTCCATATAAGCAAAGAAACCAAGGCCATATACTGCCATAAAAGTTTTTAAGCTTCAAAGGGGGGTTAGACTGTTAAACTTGCTTCTTTAGCCAAAAAAATATATCCTCAAGTTTGAACAGCTACATTTGCACAGAACAACATTCTAATGAAAACACAAGGTTCTTGGCAACTCATAAAACTTTGAAGCTTGTTCTGTACTAGGCTGGAAAGTACATGCTTGCCAAAATTAAAAAAAAATTACTGAATTAAACCAACAAGCTGAGAGCTGGGGTTGTTCAGCATGGAGAAGAGAAGGCTTCAGGGAAACCTCATGTCAGCCTTCCCGTACCTATAAAGAATAGGTATATAAAGAAGAGGAAGAGGGACTTTTTATATGAGCAGACATCTGACAAGACAAGGGGCAATGGTTTTAAACTTAATGAGGGCAGGTTTAGACTAGATATTAGAAGGAAATTTTTTACTGTGAAGGTGGTGAGGCACTGGAACAGGTTGCCTAGAGAAGCTGTGGATGTCCCATCCCTGCAAGTGTTCAAGGCCAGGTTGGATGGGGCCGTGAGCAACCTGGTCTAGGGAAAGGTTTCCCTGCTCATCACATGAGGTCTTGGAACAAGGTGATCTTTAAAAGTCCCTCCCAAATGATTATGTGATTCTATGAATCTCTGCTTTATAGGACTGCATATGACTGTACTGGGTTTGGCTGGGATAGAGTTCGGTTTCTCCATAGCAGCTTGTATGTGGCTGTGTTTTGGATTTGTGCTGATAATAGTGTTGATATCACACTGATGTTTTCATTATGGCTGTGCAGCATTTACAGAAGGTTAAGGCTTCTTCTACTCGCACCACCCAACCAGGGAGTAGGTTGCACAAGAGGCTGGGAGGGGACTTAGCTGGGTCAGCAATTCCCAACTGACCAAAAGGATATATCCCATATCATATGGTATCATGCTCACAATAAAACTGAGGAGAAGGACAGTGCAGGGTCCTGCATGGGGACTCACTGGATTCTGGTCAGTTGGTAGTGAGTACTTGTTCTCCTTTGCATCATTTGTCCTGGGTTTTATTTTCCTCTTGGTTTCTTTTTTAATCACTCTTCCTTTTTAATTAATAAACTGTGAGTATTTCAACCCATAAATCTGTTTCTCACTTACACCCTTCCAATTCTCCCTCCATTCCTTTGTGAACTGGAGAGTGAGTGAGGATCTGAGTGGGACTCAGTTACCAAACAGAGTTAAACCATGACAGTGACCAAGGGGACACCTTAAAAGGGAGAAGCTGGAACTTTTCATACCTACGGAAATGAAAGAATGTCAAAATTTCCTAGGATTTAAATAAGTAATATAAAAAACCTAACAAAAGTATTTTCCAGTCTGCAGAGTAGAAAGCTCTCTATGTTTCTTATAATAAATATGAGTCCCCAATACATTCTGAAAGTTTATGAAAGGAAGTAATTAAAAAAGCAAATTGCTAACAACATTCTTATGTTGGTCCATGGGAATCTTCAAAAACAAATGTCATAACTAGAGATAAAACTGTTGCAGTTTTACCAGAATACTCATAAGAAGATTGATGACCTCTAAGAGTCTCACAAAATTAAGACATTCAAGCCATCCTGTCACAAATTCTGAAAAATTCTGACAGAAGTTTTTAATGGATAGTTTTGATTATTTTTGTATATTAATTGTATCTTCAAGATAAGACCGAGGAAGAGGTATTTAGTTTAGTTTCAGTAGAGATTTACCAATTTTATGTTATTTTTATGTTATTTTGAAGAAATAGGTTGCAACCAGGACAGAATGAACAGCATTTTTTATTGTTAAAAAGTATTCTATAATGAGATAGTGCAATAAGTGGGAGTTGACAAATAATTATTTTAATTGTTAATGTCATATCGATGCACAAGAGAGTAGAAACTTCAATAAGCTACAATGAAGCATTTAATACTAATTTACTTCTTAAATAATAAAAGTAGGTTCAGTTCCAATACAACCTTTAATGGGAATGAGCTCTAAAAATGTTCTATGAAAGAGTCTCAATTTAATAGCTGCTTAAAATAATTTCCATTAAGACTGTAACCAAAACCTACATTAAAGGTTTAATTAACTACAGAAGCAGTCAATTAAAAACATGAAATTAAAGAGTTACCCCCTCCTGTAACTATGATCCTGTTTTTTTATAAGTAACATGATGTAGTTAATGATTTTAATCTGCTCTTGCTCTAGCCATGACATTTATAAAGCATACTTGAAATCACATGCAATGCATATTAATTAATAGTCACAGTTATTGTCTGATATCTTAATTATCCAATCTATATGAAAAATAACTTTTTTATTTTCATGGAATTATTTTCCATGGTTCATCATTAGATACACAGAAACAGGTTTTGCTAAGTAGAAGCACAATTTAATTTTAATTCTATTTTTTGCACTTTACTGTCTGATCTCAGAAACAGTGTTTAAAAAAATAAAAACAAAAACAACCAATCAAAAAAAATTACAAAAAAAAAAACCCAAACCCCTTATTTCTTGCCAGCATATACTGTAATAGTGTACATTATAAAAAAAAGAAAAATGATGAAATTTTCTAAAAAATTTTTAGAAAATAAGCTTTTTGTTCAAATAAATGAACTTAAAAAATAATTAATGCAATAAGAATCAAAATAACAAAAGAAATACTTTAGTCATAATCAGTTATTGCTTTTCATATACAAAAATAGCAAAGGAACCTAGAGAAATGTTTTAAATTAAATCAAAGCACTGGATTTGTACGTCTGATCTCAGACTGTGAGAACTGTTGTTCTGAGGCTTTTTACTAGGAAAGGACCGGGGATACATATCACTAATATTCAGCAATGTGATCTAACTCCTCTATTAAGCACTGGACTCAAAATTTTTAAGTCCTTATATGTTTTAATTATCTTTAAGTACTTTAAGTCTCAGAGGATTGAATATTAGTCTTGATCTTTTAATTTATTCTCCCTCATGGACTAGCTCTATCATATCTCTCACACAGGTTATTTCATATGTTCAGCTTCAGTAAGGGTGTCCATAATTCCAGGAGCCAACCTTACGCCATGCAAGAATTAACAACAGGGCAATGGGGAGCTGCAGCAGCTCAGGTGACTTCCCCATTAAGGATAGCCTAGGACTAGTCCATGAAACTCTTAGTTCTTAGTATTCTTCTGCCATTTCCCAAAAGCCAAACATTTGCTGAAACAAAGATATTTTTGGATGGATCACTTCTGATTTTAGTCAGAATTCAAAGGAAATGTAATAAATGATCTTATATTAAATAACATAAACATAAATCGGTCTTAGCTGCTGGATTGATGAAGACACTATAGATGCAAAATAAATCATAGTCACTTGCAGAAAGTTCTGAATAGTGACTCATTTATGGTCTGCAACTATATTTTTGTGCAATTATGATAATACAATCTGTTCTCTTTGCTTAATCAGAATGACAACAAATTACCCAAATACATGATTTTATTACACTTGTTCCTTTTTAATACACAACTGCAAATAATGGAACACAGGGAGTTCTATCTTGCAAGAAAGCCAACAACATGGTTGAATGACAGACTTTTTAAATTAAAAGAGGGTTTCTTTGGATTTAAAATGACTTTAGTTTCACAACTAGTATCCCATTATGAGTCCTGAGCAATTCTGTCTTGCTTTGGGGAGTTTAAAAAGCATTGGTTTCATCAGGGAACACTGAGGGGCTCCCCATATGATGCTAGGAAAATAACAGGGGCTCAACAGAGAAGTATCAGTGCTTTCATGCAGTTGCAGGTTTTGTATGAATATTCTACGTGTAAGTTATAATAATACACAGTGTTGATGTTATTTTTATGGCTATGAATGGAATATTAAAGTAGTACAAAAGTCTTATATGAGATAGAAGACTGAGAGTACATGTAAAGTTTTTTAATATATTCTTGAATAATTGTCAGTCTTCCATCATCTTAATTACACTTTTACACCTTCCTGATAAGAAAGCTTAACAACTTTTTCCACACTTTGAGCTGTGAAGTGTGTTCATATTAAGACTCTCTAATGCGAAATACAACACAGATCTGAAGAACATCTTTCAGGCAGAGTAAGAAAGAGTTTCCAGGTTTAACTTGCAAAAACAAAAATAAGTAAATAATTAAATAAATAATCAAACAAATAAACAAAAAAACCAACCAACCAAAAAAAAACCAAGAAGCCACACAGCAAGCAATTGCAGCTTTGCATAAATCACACTTAGCATAAGTAATGTAATCATTATTAAACTGTGCAATTTCTCAAAAAAAATCACAGAAATATTGTATACATCCATCTACAACAAACGCAGTATTTTCTCTCTTGTGTATGGTTAGTAACACTGTTGGTATGAAATGATGCAGTCTACTGAAGTGATCTCCTGATGTATGTAAAGAATATGAATTTTTAATTGTTATCAGAAATCCAATTTACCACTGAGTGTTAAAATGAACACCTTTGGAGCAGTTACTATAATGAAACAACATATCAGATATTCCTGGAAAAATGAATGTTTTGATAACATAAATGACAGTTACAAATGTATTCTCAGCAGAATGGAAATAATAAAGAAACAGGTCCAGTTTCACTAAAAGTGGCAGCTTTAAGCACCCTATTGAAGTTGTATGTGATAAAAGGAAGAAAAGACAAGATAGCTCCTGTAAAGGAAATACATGCCTCACAAATTTAATAGACTCCTCTGAAAGGCTTAATAAGCACATAGATCAGAGATCCAGTCAATAAAGCCTGGTAAGGTTTCTAAGAATTATTCAACACAGTCTTTAACAAGTCTTGAGGAAAGTATTGTCACACAAAAAGATGGAAGACACTTGTGTAAGTAAATAAGCAGTTAAGGAAAAGGAGACATAGAATCATAGAACCATGAAATCATGGGATCATTCAGATTGGAAAAGACCTCCAAGATTTTTAAGTCCAACTTTAATAGAACACTACCATGCCAACTCAACCATAGCACTAAGTACCACATTCAGTTATTTTAAATACTAAGGATGGTAACTCCTCCACCTTCCTAGGCAGTTCATTCCAATGCTTGTCCACATTTCAAGTGAAAAAATTCTTCCTAATATCCAACCTGAACCTCTCCTTGGGCCAATTCCTCTTGTCCTGTTTCTAATTGTCAGGGAGAAGGGACTGACCCCCACCTTGATACGACTTTCTCTCAGGAGTGCAAGGCCTCCCTGAGCCTCCTTTCCTCCAGGCTAAACAACCCCAGCTCCCTCAGCCATTCCTCACAGGACTTGTACTCCAGACCCTTCTCCAGCTTCTCTGCCTTCCGTAGGCACACTCCAGCACCTCAAAGTCTTCCTTAAAGTGAGTAGTCCAGAACAGGACACAGCACTTGAGGTGCCTCCTAACTAGTGTTGAGTACAGAGAAGTGATCGCTGCCCTGGTCCTACTGGCCACACTATCACTGATACAAGCCAGGATGCCATTGGCCTTCTTGGCCACCTTCTTGGCCAACAGGCTCATGTTCAGCTGCTGTCAGCCAGCACGCCCAGATTGTTTTCCATAGGGCAGCTTCCCAATTACTCACCTCCAATACTGTAGTTGTCTGGGGTTGTTGTGACCCAGTTGCAGGACCTGGAACTTCACTTTGTTGGCCTTCATCCCATTGGCCTTGGCCCATCAATCCAGCATGTCAGGATTCCTCTGGAGACCCTTCCTACCCTTGAGCAGATCAACACTCTTGCCCAATTTGATGTCATCTGCGAATTTACTGAGGGTGTATTCAATCCCCTTCATCAATGAAGATATTAAAAAGGACTGGCCCCAGTACTGAACCCTGGGGAATCCAACTGGTGACTCACCACCAGCTGGATATAACTCTATTCACCACCACTCTTCTGGTCCCAGCCAATCCAGCAAACAATGCACTTGTCCAAGCTGTGAGAAGCCAGCTTGTCCAGGAAAACATTGTGGGAGACAAAGTATCAAAGGCTTTACTGAAGTCCAGGTAGACGATATCCACAGCTTTTCCCTTATCTACTAGGCAGGTCACCTGGTCATAAAAGATCAGGTTGGTCAAGCAAAACGTGCCTTTCCCAAACCCATGCTGGTTGGGCCTGATTACCTCGTTGTTCCTGTTGTACAAGTGTAAATTATAAATTATAATTTTTAACTGTTGCTATTGATGACTGTGTTGACACTGTTAAATTTAATTGTTTCACAAATGAGTCACAAAAAAGGGTGAATTGTCCAATTATGACATTCAATGAATGTATTAATATACAGAGTACTAAATTTGAAACATGAGTGTCATGAGACATAAGCAACTGATAAAAAAAGCCACTCTAAAATTCAACACACATAAGTGTAAAATGACACGTGGGGGAAACAAACACATACTTTTTACAAACAAAGAACTAATTACTAACATCCTAAAATTTTCAGTGAAAATATAAACTCACTGCTCAGTAGCCATCAAGAGTACAGACTGAACAGTATGAATTATTAGGGAAGGAAGACTGAAGAAAACACACTACATAAAGAAGTTACGTTATTCACCTTTCCAAATTAATATTAAATTTCCACCTCATCCTTCTCAAAAAGAGTGCAATTAGCCTCAGAAAGGAACAGAGAATTGTGATAAAGGTACACAATTAAGTGAACGGCTTTTGTACAGGAAACAAATATGTAGAACGGGACATGAAAAGTAAGACTACCAGGTGTGAGGGACGTTCTCCTGATTAGAAGATATATGTAACACTGAAAACTAAGAGGTAAAATGTTCTCTGCCTAGGAAGAAAAGAACTCTTCCATACATTCCAAAAGCTGGTGACAAGCATGGGAGGATCTACCACACAGTCTTCTTATGAAGAATCTAGAAAGCCACCGGGACTAAAAGGAAGCTGCCTTAAATTGCCAAGAAGCCTGCTAAGCTCTGTTAAGTTGTGGCAAATGTCTTTGGATTCAATAACTCTGTACTTTATGATAACAAAAAAAAAACAAACCCCTAAACAAAGGTTTCCACATTCTTCTAACAAGAACACAAGTACATTGCAATGACCATTTACTGTGCAGTCAAAGAAAAAACTAGTAATTCTGTCTTCAGAATAGGGTTTAATAAGCATGCAGAAAATACAGCAGGGGGTGCATTCTCTGAATAACAAATGAAAAACATATCAAACAACTGCTCATTAAGCAAGTACTGCCAAATCCATGAATCAAATGAGGCAGGAACTTACAGAAAAAACCACAGCATATAATTAGACAATTAAATGATGACATAGTGCACACAAACAAGAAGACTAAATTAAAGTATTACAGGGAGCCCCTTGTTTTGTCTTGTTGTGTTAAATCGTTCAATCCAAACAGCCTTGTCTAAAGATAGACCTGCTTTTTCTTTTTAGCACACTATAGTCTTTGCAGGACTTTCTATTAACCTGCTTTTTACAAACTAGCTCAGTTACACTAGAGAAAAATAGAGAGAAAAACACAGAGAAAAACACGTTTACCAACAGTAGCCTCCGCAACCCAGAATGTCTTGCATTAATTGGAGCTCTAAGCTCCAACCAACTGAACGTGTGGGTGGGACTGAACACAGTTATGTAATGCCATGCTACACATGCTGTAGGTTATCTCAGAGATTATGACATAAACCTGCAGGGGACCCATTTCTTGTGGTGTGGAGCACATTTTTAGGTCCTCCACAACAACCTATGTAGTTACATCTAAACAATAGCTTTCCCTGTACAATGCTAAATCCACGTATTCATCGTCCAGCTTAAAATAACAATCAGAAAGGCACAGTGCTGGTCAATATACACCATAAGCACCTGAAATCTAATTTTGAAGATGTGCTGTCTGTCTTTATGGCACACTCACAATCACTAGTCCTCACTTTGCACCTTTTCTGTGTAAAAGGTGCCATATGCAGCAAGCACTGTCATGGAAAGGGACAATGCTTAATGTCTGCTGAATAAAACAAAATTCTCATAAAACCTGATAAAATCACCACAGGCAAGGAAAAGAAATCCAGCTGTCAAGTATAAATAAAATGCATGTATTTTTGATTTTGGAAATTTAATTTTCAGCTAAAGGTCTTGCCTACGGTTCATTTTCTACAAAGCCTGTACGCAGTGACTGGAAATTCTGTTTCTGGTTACTTGCTTCTCTTGAATTAATAGCTAACAGCTCAACATCTGTAAGTAGAACCAAACATTTAAGAAAAAACTAGCAGCATATCCATCTGATTTTATATTTGCAGCTACCACAATCTTAAAATTCTTAAGCTACAGTAAGTAATCTGTAAACTGCTGTATCTACAGAGAAGAAACCAAAACCAAAACAAAAATGTGAGAACAAAAATACTCCTAAAATTTACTTTCAGACCTGTGAATCAAAGGTGTTAATATCGGTGTAAAATCTTATTAATATAACAATATATTTTTATTCTTTTCTAAATAATCACTATTTTGGTATTCACTAGAGATGTTACTATCATAGATAAATGGTCTACTCCAAACTCAGTATAAACTGAGTCTATAAATATGGGACAAGTATTCCATGGAAAGCTCCTATTCTGGGTTGATAATCTTTCAAGAAACTTGTCTCATATCTGTGTCGTGAAAACATTCTGAGACTTTGCAATGAAATCGCCTAGACAACAAGACAGTGCCTTCAGAAAACTTGCAGATGATCTTCACTACGTAGCATTAAGGAACTTCCCAAACTACCATTTAAGTTTTTTAGTGCTTTGTGCCACAGCCACTTGGATGAGGTCTCTCACATTAATAGTTCAGTGACTTTATTTTTCTGAATCAGCACAGCAGGCAGCCTTGATTCTCTGCAACAATACAATCCTCTTCCTCTAGTGCCTGCAGGAAGTCATCTGCAATATCTGAGCTTGGTTTTATTGCTACAGCATGCACTGCTCTCTTCTTTCTCCTTTACATATCTATTCTCAATCCCTCAGGAATGCTGAATGCTTCTAGTCTGAGACTGAACTGACAGTTTTTTCCATAATCCTTCACAATTACCTCTGTTTCCAAACGCACAGAAGTGCATGAATGCAGACAGCATAGGGGCTTTAAATCTGCAACAATGCTCAGGACAGAAACTGGACTTCTTCCCTAAAACTGAGTCACTGTATTTTTGCAGGGTGACCCAAACAGACCACCACTATTTCTTTGATAGACTGCTAGCTCAGTGTCATTAAATATATCCAGATTAGCTTTCTTATGGTTTATAAACACAGATGTGTTCAAATACTGGATTAAAGCCTTGGTGATCAGAAATCTGTAACATCAGAGAACTTTTTTAGTTAAGCAAATGCAAGTTGAGTTGATCTTCTGATTCTATTCTACAGTTTTACTAACTATATATGATCTCAAAGTTAATACATCGGGTATTTCCAGTGACAAATTTAATTTTTAATGCAAAGTAGGTTCATTAAGAGTATACAAAATAAGAACTTTTAGTGTTATCCTTATTTGATGTCATACACAGCTTAGAGTCATCTGAATTCAAAACTAAGGAGTGTAACTTTTCCTTCACTGTTGTCACCATAAAGTCCTGAGTTATACAATGGCCCCTCTGTCTGAAAAGGTACAGTATGAATGATCTCCCTGGCTTTCAAAGTCAGACCATTTTTATGTTGATTTATGTCATATGAAAAATACAGTTAGTCAGAAGTACTCAAATTATCATTTGGTCCTCAGTCAAAGAAGCAACCTGTTTCTTCCTAACTACCAATTCCTGCAGTTCCTCTGATGGGTAAAAAACAGGAAATATGCTTTATAACAGGAGTCTTCATTGACTCCACAGGCAACTTAGAACTGGACATTCAATAGCCACTCAAGGTATTTCAGCTTCAAAACGTAAGCACCCAAGATTTCACTGAACCACTTTTTTTTTTTTTTTTTTTTTTTTTTTTAGTGCACAGTATCCCTCTTTAAGGTTTGATAGGGCAGAAACTTTGACAGATGTGTTTGAATCACCCCATTTTCAACTACTTCCACATTATCCATAAAGCGTGTTACCACATAACAGTCTTCTGTAACCACATATCATCCAACAGATATGACTGGCTCAACTGTTTATTCTTTTAAGATAAAACCAGAGAAAAACATTATCTCCTTTGTTAGGATTAAAGGTCATAGACATTATATGCTATCAAGTTAATGAATTCAGAATTTTTCTGTCCAGCTATATGTATCTTATATAAAGAGGAAACATAAAACATTACCTGCATTCCCTTACAGTTTACATCACTTTTCTATCTGCAGACAGTTTAGATCACAGACACTTCATGGTCACATGATTTTAAGTTTCCCTATGCTGAATGTAGGTTTTAGACACTAAGCCCACTTAGGCATACTCTATTTTAGTCTGAACATTTCTTAGCTCGGCATAAATTTGTATACCAGATGCTGCCTTAAAATTAACACACTGGGATTTGGGAGCTGTAGATTTTTCTGGTTACAAGCTTTCTATCAAACCGACATCTGTGATTTATGCTTTCAACTTCCTTTCAATACATTTACATGATCTGTTCAATATAAGGAGAGATCATAAACTCTCCTTGCATATTTAGGAATAGGTTCCACAGAGAGAGTTAAAACCAAATCCAAGAATGGTTTAAGCTTCTCTTTAACAGTGACAGTTACTTTAAAACACCTATAATCAAACTTCTATAGGACAAAAATAAATTTTACAATCATAGAATCATATATCCTTTAGATTGAATAGGACTCTGAAAACCAACATGTCCAGCCAGAAACCTAACACTGTCAAGTCAAATACTAAACCATGTCCCTAATCTGACATCCACACATTGTTTAAATTCCAGAGATTGTGACTCAACCACTGCCATAGGTAGTCTGTTCCAACACTACTTCCCTTTCAATGAAGAAATTTTTCCTGATTCCAGTCTTAACCTCCCCTAGTGCAACTTGAGGCTATATTTCCTTGTCCTGTCACTTATTAATTGGGAGAAGAGACTGCCCTCCACTTGGCTATAACCTCCTTGTACAAGGCTACCCTTTACTCCTGGAAAAACACTCCCAGCTCCCTTGGCCACTACTCATACGACTTGGGGTCCAGACACTTTACCAGCTTTTTTGCCTTTCTCTGGACTCCCTCCAGCACCTCAACACCTTTCTTGGAGTGAGGGGCCTAAAACTGAACACAGTATTTCAGTTGTGGCCGCACTAGTGCCAAGTACAGGGGGACAATCGCTGCCCTTGTCCTGCTGGCCACACCTCATAAGTCAGAATGCCACTGGCCTTCTTGGCCACCTGGGCACACTACTAGCTCTTGTTCAGCCAGCTGTTAACCAACACCCCCTGATTTGTTTTCCACTGGGCAGCTTTCCAGCCACTCTTTCCCAGCTAGTAGTGCTGCCTGGGTTTGTCATGACGCAAGTACAGGAGGCACTTTGCATTGTTGAATCTCATCCCATCGGCTCTGATCCATTGATCCAGCCTCTCAAGACCCCTCTGGAGACCCTTCTTCCCCTGTAGCAGATAAGCATTCACACCTAGCTTGGTGTCATCTGCAATCTGACTGAGGCAGCATTCATCCCACTGTCCAGATCATTGATAAAGGGAAGAAATAGAACTAGCACAAAAGTGAACGCTAG
This sequence comes from Empidonax traillii, assembly GCF_003031625.1. NCBI lineage: Eukaryota > Metazoa > Chordata > Aves > Passeriformes > Tyrannidae > Empidonax > Empidonax traillii. The sequence goes on from NW_020955276.1 coordinate 2,336,522, forward strand.
GGAAAATTTTCTTTCCTCCCTAGGGAGAAGGAGAAAGCAAGTTTCTGTTTACTCAAGAAATACCTGATGAAACAGCAGGTTCATAACTGAAATTTCTCTGATATCTGTGGCTTGTTATTTTGAATTTCCCCATTTTGTTTAGGAGCATTTCAGGAAATAGGTTCTGTTTGAAGAAGACTGGTTTGAACAAGCACATCTGTGCATGGATCTGCAAGGATTAACTTGATACTGACCTCAGTGCTGCGGTTCTGTCCTCTAGCCCACACAACTGCTGTTGGCATATGTGCAGCTACATAGTTTTCTCTCTGGAGGACACGCATAGCTCTTCTCCAGAGCATCTTCCAGGGCCATCCAGTAAATTAAACTGATCATATTGAGGGAAAAGGTTGTTTGGTGTTCTGAAGGACCTCAGGAAGTACAGTCGAACAAGAGGTGCTCAGGCAAATAAGATGGTCAGAGGCTTTTTCTTTTCTTTCCCTCCTCTTTTTTCTCTTCTGGTAAACGCAGGAAGAGCAGACTGACCCTGCACTCCAATTACTTTTTTTCTTATGCTCCCCAAAGCACTGCTAATTAACCAGCACTCCACTTTCTGCCCTGTACTCAACTGATTAAATCAAACAACACATTTGGTCAAGAACATTAAAGCATATATTACGATATTAGGGTCCATTCTATCTGGTGAACACTTCCATTAAGGGCTGAACCTCCAATGACTACTAAGCATGTAACTTCACCTCTTAACTCTGTATTAACTCCAATATCTTAGGTATTTTCTCTGTATGCCTTGGGAAAGAATTAAATATTAGGAGAACACTTCTATATTAATGGGGATTGCAGAATATTAAAAATTAAAATTTTCAAGGGCAATAACTGAAAATTTTAAATGTTATGATGAAAAGTGTGCATACATGACTATCAAATATTGTTGGAAATTAATACTTTCACAACCATGAGCAGGTTGCTTTTAATTAAAATAAAATCACTGACTTTAAAAACCACAGAGAAACAAAAAAGGGGGAAAGAAGAACATTGAACTTTTACATTCTGCTCCAATAAAAAAAAAAAGACAGAAATTACCTGAATCAGTTGCATGAGATAAGAAATATGAAAAACAGCAGAAAACCTTATTTCACTCTGAACATGACCATAAAATCACCCTGCAATATTTCTTTTCAAAAGATGCTTTAAGTTTCTCAGCTGCCTGACAGTATACTTTACGCTGAGCATTATTTATTCACCTAAAAAATCCCCAAATCTACAAGTTATTTTTAATTTTTCTGGAAGAACTGTACAGCAAATTCTTAAAAGAAAGGGGAAAAAAAAGAATAGAAATAAGAAAACCCAGAATAATTCTTCTTCTAATGATTTTGTTTATTAATTTTGTATCTAGTGGTTTCATGAGGAAAATAAACATAGAAAATGTAATGGCCAGTCTCTTCGCGAACGAAGAACCGGGGAAGGTCTTTACACCTTCCAGCCTGCGCATTGGATTTTTTAGGTGAGACACAGTGTGCGCGGAACTGAGCCCACCCTTTAATCCTGAGGTTCATCTGCCGGGGCCAAGCACGCTTGGACGGTGGCAGCGAGGTCCTCAGGACGTAGATGGATTGCCTTATGGGCTAACGAGCTCCATCTGCCCGGGGAGGGGCCCCGACCCTATACATAGAAAATGTATATACACACACACAAGCTTATATTAAAATTGTATTTGTATTTGTCCCACTCAAACATGCACCTAGTTTCTCTTTTTGAAACACCGTAAGTCAATATTTATTTACATTTGTAAGAGCAAATTACTATCCTAATGCAATGATAGGTTAACTAAAAACCAGGTTTGTATTTCTGGATAACCTTAACTCACAGGGAGTATTCTGAATAATAAATAATTATGGATAATTCTGAATAATAAAGGAAAAATCATTAACCTGAAGATGAGTCATTTTTAATAGCAAAATTAGAGATCATTGGCTGCAGCTAAAATCCAATACCTGTAAGAAAGACTGGTTACACAGATAGTACTATACATCTTTATTTATTAAAATCCAGAGGCAGTAACCTGATACAGTCTCCTTAGAAAAATCTTGTAGCAGATCAGGACCTTTCTGCTTATAGTCACCACCACTAAGGTGGTGACTTAGGGCCACTAAGAAAACTGGTTACAGAGCCAGAGCATGATGTTCACTTGGGGAACTGAAATTGAGATGATGTTCACTGGGAGAGAGAGGCAAGGCTGTTTGGGAGATGTGTTGCCAGTGGAAGGGTACTGACAACCTGCCAGAACCTTCTCTCCATAAGATCAGAGAAAGGAAGGGGCTGCAGCATCAGAGCTTGAGAAATAAACCCATGCAGAAAGGAAAGGGGATGCCAATCAAAAACGTCTTGTAATCCTGAACCTGCTGAGCATAGTTTTTCTTGACTTAACACTATCTAGGGAAGTGGCTGGGCAAACTAACTAGCAAAAGCTAGTTGAAGAACACTGGATTTCAGTGTATCATTTTCTTTACTTTTAGGCTTTGTTTTAGACTTAGCAGAATTTGGTTTACAGCTGCACTTAATGATCTTGAGTCTTTTCCAACTGAAATGATTCCAAGATGGTATGATTTTACATTACAATCGACACAGATTCAAAATATATCAAGAATCAGCAAGCCGTACAGACCAGCTATTTTCCTAGATCCATTAGTTAATAACTAGGCTTTTTTAATAACAGCTGCACATTAAAAGATTATTTGAAAGCATGCTCATTATCTCAGATATGGGAACTATGGCATCTTGCCTTGCTACATACATCCTTCCTAATTTAGGCTACCTGTTTGAGCTTCACTGCATTGCTCTACTTACATATAACTGCTTTGTGAACTTAATTTCATCTTCTTTGGTATTGTTGGAGATAACACTGTGCAATGTCTGATTTCCCCAGTATGAAAAAGTTTACCATTACAAATGAAGAAAATATAAAGTGCATAAAACCTGAAAATAAAAAACTTTTCGGATGCAGAATAAATAGCTAAACAATGCAGTCCAGTATATCATCTATTCTATTAAAATAGAAGGGGATGGGGGAATGACAGAACACCACCTCATGTCAGTATTAAAAACGTTTTCTTGGAGTGAAATAAATTATGAAAATAGAAACACTGAGTGAAGCTGAAAGGAAAGGGGAAATGACTGCATGGTTGTTTAAATCTCTTTCGGCAAACATTTACATAATTGCTGCTTTTCCAATTAAAGAAAATGGGCCAGCATAAAGACAGATGAAATATCAAAAATACCTAAGTAAGTTTCAAAATAGGTTTAGGGTATTTATAAAACTAAAATAATACAGATTTCATGAAGCTAAGAGTGAAACAGAATTCTAACTTTAACTCCCATCAGATAGCAGAAATACAAGATGTTAATGAAAACTTGACATGAAGGAGGAAAAAAAAACAAACACCAAACAACATAAAAACCCACCAAAACACCAGCACTGAATAACAAAATCAAAACTATAAAAAAATAACTGCACAGGAAAAGTTATCTTTATTCATTTTCATAAACTTTGGGTAGCACAGTACCCCTTTTTCTAGAGTGTTATACAGACCTGTGTAGACAACTCTATGGCCTAGAATTCTATAGAACCGGGACTATGAAGAAGGGGAAACTCGTGTTAGGAAAAGTCAAAGTTGCTTATTAAAGGTTTTAATTGGGTGGCAAGCTGGTGCAGGGTGGCTGACACCACACATTTCAGATATTCAAGCTTTAGCTGCAATATTCTTCATTTGTTCTGTATCTGTTTCTAGTAACTGTGCAGGATTCTTGTCCATGTCTTTGGTGTTTATTTCATTGGTTCCAGTTGTATGGCATTAAAAGCAGTGTTGTCAAAAACCCTCTTGAAAAAATACAGTTAAATGAATTAGTTAGCTCTGACTTCCAAAGGGCTAAATGTGTTGGGGAAGTACCTCCATAAATATGTGACTACACCGTTTACCTACTTTCAGATATCTCCAGTTTCCTCATTTCTATGCCATATCAACTGCAGAGCTGGACAATCCTCCTGCACTAAAATCCATGTAGCCAAAGCTGTAAACATGGATATTTTGCCTTGCTCTGGTTTTCAAAATCTTATGTTGCTCAGAGAGCACTAGAGACCTCTAATGAAAGCAGCATGGCTTGCTTCTACAACTGACATTAAGAAAGGATATATTTCAGATTATTCATCTCCAGTTTACAGTGAAAATATTGATGGGAAGATTAGCTCTGAGTTTAATTATGAAAAAGCACAGTTATGTGAGTGGCAAAATAAGAAGGCTTATTGCTTTTCCATGGGAAAGCACTGTATTCCAGAAGGCAAAAAAATCCCCAAGAATAAAAGTTTGCTATATAACAAATCTTAAGGATCCGGCTATGACACAAGCAGTGGAATTCACTGGCACACACAAAGACATGAACAGGTGCTCACAGAGATCCTATATAGTCCTGTGTGCCTCACCACAACTCCTATTTCACACCTAAAAGGGCAGAGAGTTGACTAAATACATGCTGAATTACTCTCAGACTTCAAGAAAAAAGGGTTCTTCCAAAGTAAAGTTTCTAATATTACAGAACCTGGTTGGTTACAATCACTACAGTTTTGGAGGGGCTACGTAAGTGATATTAACTACTATCTGGCATTTGCAAAGGCTGTGAAGATACTTTTGCACCTCTTTTTTTTTTTTTTTTTTTTTTTTCAGTATACCAAAGAAAGATTTCTTTAGCTAATATTGTATGAATATATAAAGGAGCTTATAAGAAAGATGGAAGGAGACTTTTTACCAGGGTCAAAGGTTTCATACTTCAAGAGGTGGATTTAGATTGGACATAAGGAAGCAACATTTTACTGTGAGGGTGGTGAGGCACTGCAACAGGTCTCCCAGAGAAGCTGTGCATGTCCCGTCCCTTGGTAGTGTTCAAGGTCAGGCTGGATGGCGCTTTGAGCAACCTGGTCTAGTGAAAGATGTCCCTGTCCATGGCAGAGGGGGTAGAACTAGATGATCTTTAAAAGCCGCTTCCAACCCAAACCATTATATGATCCTATGATGTAGATTCTCTATCTGTATATGGCTGTAGAATATTTAGAAATACATAAAATCATTTTGAACTTGTGAAGGTATGTAAGGTTGATTGATTACATAGGAAGAAAGGAATATTCCATGCTATAAATCTGCATAATATGTTCTTCTCAGATAATAGCCTGAGTGCATGAGGATCCAAACTGATACAGAGCTGCCTTCTATGTGGAGAAAAATAGGCACAATATGTACCTTCAGAAAGCTGCACTTAATAAGGTTTGGATGCAATGGATTGCAATTGTGTTTTCAAATTTCACAGAATTTACTACTTAGGCAATGACCAAAGATAAAGTTGTTTTACTCTGGAAAACTAAATGTCAACACAGAACAAAAATTTATTGGGGGATAAATGTGGAAACCAGGAAGATGAAAATTAGCTCAGACAGCACAGTGTTGTACAGATAATCTGTCAATTGACATAGATCCTATTGGGCCACTCAGTTCCTACAGTGAAAAAAAAAACATTTCAAGTGGTGATAGGTAGTAAGAGATAACTAAAAATTTTATCTTAAACACTGCTGTGATCACATCTGTGAGTGCTTTTCAGGAATGGAATGCGTGAAATAGAAGTAGTGCTTATAACTGAAACTAGTATTAACAAGAGGGAAGAAATTAAATGCTTGTAAAAAGCTGGTTTTGCTTTCAAGTTCCCTGAAAAAAACAAGGTCAACAGTCTAGTGCCATATGGTGAAATCGACTTACGTGACTGTAGCTGCATGTGTTTCTCTGGTCTGTGGACTGACACCAAATCAAGGTGCAGTTAGGAAACCCATGCATATTTCTCTGTTAATTGATTGTGAATAGACACATTTGTTTTATTAAACCACCCAGAATTAGCAAAGATTTTTTTTTTTTTTTAGTCCTCTGGAGATAAAGCACAACATTTCTCATGTAATTAAGATATTTTCCCAGCACTTTGCAGATTTATAGTTAACTAATAATTTTTATATGAATGCCTGACAAGAGTTGAAAAGTCACATTTTCTACATGCAGTACTTTAATTCTTAAAATAACCTTCCATAGTAGGATATGCTTTTCTGGGGTATGCATAAAATGTTTAATTGTCCATGCTCAAAATGCAGTACTTTAATTAAAAAGGTATACACAAAAGTCACAAGGAACACAGATCTACATGAGCCTGCTCAGAATTTTAAATTTTTATCAAATGTATTTGGAATTTTGCTGCTGCTTAGATTCCAATACCATGTCTAGCTCTTTATTCCTTATCTCATATTGTGCTTTAAAGTGGAACTCACATTCTGTCCTTCCATTACAACGTGCAATTAACGGATATGAAATACCAAAAGTATACCCTGGTTGCTAAACCTTTTGAATTGTCTACTGATTTTGTTATTTTTTACTTTTGAAAGTGTTGATATTCGTGTTTCATGTATATTCTAAATATCTTCACGCTTTAGTAGTTCAACGATTCATTCTGTCATAAATCCTATAGATAACCAGCAGATAACTGAATGGTGGGGGTTTTTCCACTTAAGTGCAGCATGTAAGATAAATAAATAATAATAAAAAAAATTTAAAACTTCCTTCCACTCCAACTGAAAGGTGAAGTTTTTCTTTGAAGATCTAAAATGCCATGTGCACTCCCATGTTCTTCTACTGTTCTATATTTTGCATATTTTCTTTGTATATATTTTTCAGCATTAAAAGTTCTTATGTTTCTCACTGTAGAAGATATCATAAGAAAATACATTGGAAACTGCCAAATTAAAAATTAGGAGAACTCTGGTTCCAGATAGGCCAGTGCATGGATCTTTGGAACTACTACTAATGAAATATTCTGTGGACAACTTTCCTGTCTACTAAAATAAAAGAGGATTAGTTGTGGTACATGCACAGACAAATGTAGGATGGAAGAGGTTCAGTTTTTATGTTTTTAATCATGAAAATGATGATGTTTTCAAAGTACTATTACTATATTCAGCAATATTTACAGTAGATTATACTTCTTCAGTCAAAAATACCAGTGTAACCATAGAAACACTGGTTTAATGTTCAATCAGTTTAAAAAACAGGTCCTGTGAAGGACATGTTAACCTAACCAGGAGACTATGATTGTCCCTACATCATCTGTGGTTGTCTAATATTAGTAATGAAAAGATAAAAAATAAAATAAAATAAAATAAAATAAAATAAAATAAAATAAAATAAAATAAAATAAAATAAAATAAAATAAAATAAAATAACTATTTAGAATTTATAAAGATATATCCTACATTTTAGACTACTATTAATGCTCTCCATAGAACTACCTGAGATTTATAGCTACAGAAAAGCAAGTGTCAGTTCTGTCATGATCCAGAAAACACATCTAGCAATTGAGTTCAAGTTAAAGAACAACACAGGTGAAATCTTAATTTAATTTCCCATTTTGCTGTGATCTTTTACACCTGCTGCATATACTAAGAATGATTCTCCACCAAATCAAAATGGTAATATTTTACATCTACTTTGCATGAGGTGTAAAAGATTGCACAGAATAGAAGAAGTACAGAAGAGGCTTTGGGGAGAATTTAAAAAGCTGTATGAGGTAGGTAATGATAGCCCAGTTAAATAAAATCAGAGTTAATGGCTGTAAAGACAAAATCACATAATTAAAAAGCAACTTACTGAACTGTCATGCATGCATAGTGTAGTGGTTTATGCAAACAGGAATTGAACCTATACTTTTAAAATATCTTGAATGCTTTGTGTTCTTAAATTATATCACATCATCAACAGATATTCTTTCTTAGTAAACATCTCTTCCTAGTGAGAAACACCTGCTCTACAGATCATAAACAATCAATGAAACCTTATGTAGTTTATCAAAATCTCACTCTAAAGCAAAGAAAGAGAAAAAAAATTTTGTGTTAACTCACAGTTGAATTAGCAATTTAAGTATTATATACAAGATATAAAGTCATAGAATCATAATAGTTTGGGTAGCAAACAGCCTTTAATGGTTATCTAGTCCAAACCCCTGTCATAGGCCCGGACATCTTCAACAGCATTCCACAGTGAATGAGTCATTACTACCAAACAACTGTATCACCTCTCATGTACCACGCTGTAATTGCTACAGTTTACCACTGCACATTTGTTAATGCATTTACTTTGTTAACATCTGCCTTTTTTTACCAGGGTTCTCCAGAAAACAAGCATGTTTCCTGCTTGCTATGATGTATTAGGTATCAATGACAAATCAGCTGTCCCAAGAAGCACTTAGCCGCTTAGCTCAGCAACTCTGTGACTGTTCCCATTTCAACCCTTCTGTTTCTCAGTCATGCACTGCAGTCATAATGAAGTCATCCATCCTCCTGACAACAAAGACGACCTTAACCCTTTGATACAAGCGTCAACTGCAGAATCTTTAAATCCAGGAAAGGTAGAATTACTGAGAAAAACACTTAATGCTACAAAGACCTTTTTATTTTTCAGATTGGCAGATTTGCATACATGCACAAGCACTCCATATACATACAAACACTTGTCTATTTACCATAATTTGTTTATAGAGAGCATCTGATGTCACCAACTAATAAAGTTTTGGGGATTTTTTTGTTTGGTTGGTTTTTGGTTTTTTTTTTTTTTTTTTTTTTTTTTTTTTTTTTTTTTTTTTTTTTTTTTTTTTTTTTTTTTTTTTTTTTTCTTGGCTTTATGTGTAGATCATGGATGGTCTAAATTGCTGAAAAAGAGGTAAAACGTTTCAACTTCAGGAGCTAATCACAGAAGGGTTCCAGAAATACGTTTAAGTCATGTGTCTAACTGTACAATATGTAATACCTAAAGAATAGGATGGAAAAATTTTGGCATTTAAAACAGACAAAACCTCTCCATTTCATCTCCTTTTACTGGATGTCACGAGAATGACTCACGTGGATGTCACAGGAATTACTCTTTCCCCACCACTGCCATGATCTTACAGTGCAAATGGACAATCTAACGTCACAGATTCAAGGGATGTTTGATTTCTGTCTGAGGCAGAGTGTTTGCATATCTGAGTTTACATACCTTACATCACATTATACAGAAACATTTCTGAAATTTGCAGCTGAAGCAATTTCCCATCCAGTGCCTCAGCTATATGACTGTTGTTTTCCTTACCTCGTTAATTGCCTGGACAAGGAAGTAACCTCACTGCAAAACAAACTCTTCTGGTTTAAATTTATGTCATCCTCACTTAATCTAAATAATCCTCATCCACACGAAATATAATAACCCCTATCTTTTTTTCATGTACAAGTGTGTTCTTGGAGGACTTTATCACAGCTTTTTATCTCACTTTATTTTACCTCAGTCTCCCTAGGGAAAGAGATGTAGTATTGTTCATCCAGCAACTCCTTTATTCCTATGTTCTTTATATCTGGAAGAGGTAAATCCCCTGTTAACAATTTATTTAAGAGTTAAAATATTTAAGTATCATTTCTTTGTAAAGGATAGTAAATATTATTTATTACCAGCAAGTGGCTATTGCATTTCTAGGCATCTTTTCCATATTAATTAAATCAAAAAGATAGTCCCCTGCATTGTAACCACCAAAGTAGTGTATTCACTGCTTTCATCTACACTTAAAACCCCCCACATCAGAATTCTGTACTTGGAAAAGAGGAACACACTCCAGTCTACAGTGTTTCCATGGCAGATTAAAATTCTTGGGTATGCTCTCTAAAGATTTTTATTAAGCAAGACCTTTAATGTGCTCAGCAAAAGTTCAGGTTTTGTAACAGCCCTTCATTAAGGCTGAGTTCAAAGCAACCAGTCTTTTGCCTTATTACCAGAAAATACTGGTCAGAGAGCTTTGAGTTAGCACCACGTTACAAAAAGAGTCAGGATTAAACCATGGGATACCCCCATAATTACTTTATCTACAATAAACCTAGGCTTAATTGGAGAAATAGTCTGTCGGGCTTCAAATTTTGAAAATATAACTACTCAAGTAACAGGAAAAGATGAGCCCATTCTCCATTTTTTCCCCATTTCCTTTTAAAAGTGACAACAGCTTTTGGCTAAAGATTTCCTACTGAAGCTTAAGATACATTTTGAATTGAACAATAAAAAAATGCATATTTTCACGTATCCGTTACATTCCCATGTGTTTTGCTGGTTCCTCTGTGGTGTGAGAACCTGGTATTATTTTAAATAAATTAAAGGGGGTGGAGGGTGTTTTCCTTGCCTTATGGCTAAGAAATCACAACAACTTTTTAAATTTGGGGGGCCCCTTTTAAATTGTTTTAAATTGTATATGTCCTGCCTCCCTTACTTGGCCTTCCATTTATTAACATAACTTTTCAAATGAAAGGTCAGCTACAAGAATAGAAAAAACAAGAAATGTGCATTTTCTTGATAATTGAAGAAACTTTTAAGCCTTATGAAGAGAGGCTCTGTCACTGCAATAATTGATTTTATGGGAAAGAATGGCACACAAACTTCAAAATCTTATTGTTCTGTTCTAAAATGACAACTCTTAATGTTAAGGAGACATAGCAAAAATCTTCTATCCATCTTAAATAGCAAACCTTTATCTTCTTGCTGCAATAACATCACATGAATTATAACAATAGTATAGACTGAAGAAATGAAACAGCATGAAAATAATCAAAACCTCTCTAGGGGCTACTGTCATTATCCATTAAAAGGTAACTGACATCTTCTTCTTAATTTGCTATTACTCTTCCATATTTCCCCCACAATTTAATATGGCAACATTTTATTTAATTAGTATGCTCATTATAATTGTTTGTCATAGTGGTTTGTTTAGTTGACACAAGTTGTCTAGCACCGACTGTACAGATGGCAGAGTACCAGTGTCTAGTCTCAGAGGAACTATTTGACCACTGCAGTAAAAGAGCAATAAACAAAATAACAACATTGCAGCCCACTCCAGTTTATGTAGGCAGCCAGCCTTTTATTGCTGTAAAACCTTGAAATGGATGTATGAGCACTGCTGCTATGAACAAAGAGTTGTTTACAGCTTTGGGATGGCAGATACCACCACTGGCCTAGCAGCTTCAGCAGCCTGAATGTCAGAAACTGACTAATGTGGAGAAACATACAGTGGCTGGTTTTATAGATAATATGTTTTATAAACCTCAAGGGACAATTCATCACAAATTCATCCACTCTGCTGCAGATTGCTGCTTTAATGTTGAATACTGGATTTCAGTCCACACACCAGCTCCAGCAAAGAAGGAAGGGGTATACTACCTTCTTTTCACTTCAGCATGGTAATACCAGAATTTCTTCATAGAAAGTCTATTTTAAATGCCTATTTTCCCACTTGTACAAAGAAAATACTGTGTGATTTATGCATAGTTTATTAGGAAAAGACAAATCTAGCTGCTGTTATATCCTATTTCAGTACTTCCTATTTATTTGCATGCTGTTCAGTCTGCATGTGCAGACTGCATATATGCCAGTTAATAATAATTTTATGCTACTAATAGGCAGACAAAAAATGCATCTCTACTTCCATATTGAAAAAGAGTATTTCAAGACCAGAGAACAAAAAGGGATTCTGCTCACACTGATTTTGGGATTTTATTGCCTTATTAAATACCTCTGTAAGTAGCCAATAAGTAGTCACCGCTTTCCTCCATCCCTTGACAGTAATGAGATGCGTAACATACGATTCTAATTGCAAATGTAAAGTCAGGCCCTGAGTACTGGAAATTTTAATTTTAAATTTGGAACTAAAACCTTGCTACTTTCTGCTGACACCAGTTTCATCTTAATGTAACTCCACAGAATTACATAGAATTTATACTGACAGAAAACGCGAGATTAGAACAGAGATTTAACATTAATGTCACTTAAGTCTTACTTCCAAAGTAACATTTTCAAAGCCCTTAAGGCAAGATCCTTAGAGACTTCTGAAAACATTTTACACAAGTTACACAATTTCAGTGGCATTGAATTGTAATTGACATTACATATTTTGCTGGAAACATTAGACAGCTGTTTGCATTTTCCCAAATTTGTAGCTGAAGGATTATTTGAGCATCACTTCCAAGGAAATGCAAATTTTCAGCAATGGTTTAGGCTGGTAATTCATGTGTAGGCTCACTGTATCCACACTTACTGAGCACTTTTCAAGCCTTTGCCTTTTTCTGAATCTTTGCCTCTCTTAATCTGATACCTTGGCTTTCCCAAATAGAATAAAGTTATTTTCTCATAATCACTAATATTTTGTAAGGGGTTCTATACATAATTAGATTGATTGAATCATATGTTTTTCATAGCAGAATATGAGATCAACTTTTATAAGATGACCACACAGGTTTTGTTCACCCTATTAGATATAAAAAAAAAAAAAAAAAATTGGAAAAAAATACACTTGCCAGTTGCTTGTGTACCAGGTTGATACATTACTCCTGTGGCTATGGCATAACCTAAAAATCTTATTGTAGTGTAACAGGAGCTTTTGAGACAAACTAATCCTGGAGTGAAAACTTTAGTGAGATATTGAATTATTTCCCTCTGGATGCCCAGGAAAATAGAAAACAGAGAGAATAGTCAGCCTCTAAATTTAATGTTGACAATATAGACGATGAGATGAAATATAGCATAAAATGTATCACAGCATATGATCATTTAAACATTTAAAAGCTGGGTGGGATAAAACCAAAAATACTTTCATTTAATTTTAGTGCACATTGAAATTAAAAGTTGTATGAAATAGAATAATAAAAATATTTTAACACTTATCATAGTCTCTCTTTAGAAGGTTTATTTCATAGTCAAAAATATATATCCAAAATATGAAAAGAAACATAAAATGAGCTCCCCATACAAAGTAAATTTTCATTCAAAATATCAGCAAAGTATAAAGCTGAAAGGCTATTTTAATGAAATAGTGATTTTGAGAAAAAAAAATGGGTTTTGGAGTAAGTGAGTTCTAGCTAAGGGCAATGTTAATTTGATATTTAAATTATGAGTGAGTCTATATCTTACTTACTAGAGATATACAGACTTACTACCAATAAACCTGAGAAATACACTATGTGGCAATCTCCACATTGCATTATCTTTAGGGACCCCCACCATAAGTGACTTTAGAACTCTTTTGCATTAAAGAACAAGGAATACATTCCCTTGTTCACATTATATACCTTATACTATAGTTTCAATTAATAATAACTTTATAAGTTAGCTACATTTTTGAGCCCTTTCATCTATTTTTTTAATTCTAAATAAATCTAACACTAATTGGAAAATTTGAATGATAGCCTAGAAAAGGTTTCCTTAGCAATAACAGGACATTTGACACCAGTATAAGCTTTCTCATTTTCCACTTGGACGGTACTGACCTCAACATCAATGAACAATATTTAAAGTCAACACACCTGTAATGCTCAAAGAGCTGGTTTGAACTTTTCATCTGAAGGCTAAAGAGACCCAAAAAACACAGATAGACTGCTAAAAAGTACTGCCAACAAGACATCTCTTTATACCATACACGAGTCAATGCCCAAGGTACTGCAAGGGCATAAGGACATTTCTCTATTCCTTGAATCCACCTTATCTATTTTGGATATCTGTTACAATGCTCTGTGCCATCCCAGGAAGGAGACTCAAAATTCATCTGTTTCTGCTTCCATTAGTCAGCCACATAACACAGATAAAACTATTGGAAGAAGAAAGATGGTAATGTTTTTCTGTTTCACGGGCAAAGGCAACGAATCACCTGAAAGGAGTTCTTCAGCCTGAAACAGACACAGAAGTGCCAGATTGTCCCAGTCCCTTTCTTATGGTGAGCAGCTTCTCATGATCCCAGCAAAAAATGTTCATAAAAATGAGAAATTGTAAATAATGATGTATCCTGGCCAGATGTATTTCTGCCAACCAGCCACATAATACACTGTGTAATGACAAGCAAGGCATATTTTTGCTCACTGTTTGCCCTTCAGTAGGAAGGAGAGGATGACTTGTCTGCAACTGAGGACAGTCTGGCCTGGCACCAGCTGCATATTTCTGAGCATACAGGGTNAAAAAAAAAAAAAAAAAAAAAAAAAAAAAAAAAAAAAAAAAAAAGCAGTACCACCATAAGACTATACAATAGGGAAACAACTTTCCTTGGAAATAGTACGAGTCTAGTCCCTTGCTGCAGAAGTAGATATGACTCTCTCTGCTGTACCAGTAAGGAAAAATAGAATCTGGCAACCCTCTGCTACTTGTATACCCCAGAGCACTACCCTGGCAGAGACACAAATACTGTCCTGTCTTCTGTAAGTGATGCACACGTAAATATAAAGCATGTTCTGGGCTTAAATTTTCTGTCCTTCAAAACACATTTATATAAGCCAGGACTACAGCAGATAAATACTGCATATTTATTCCAATTACTTTCTTTCTCATCCCACCTAGTATCATGTGAATTGGCTACTGCATTTCATAAAAAATTTTCTGTGAAGAAATATTATGCAAGGATGTTCTTCATCATGTATTTTGTTTTCAAAATAAAAGGAATACTAGGACCAGAAACCCCAGAGTCTCAACAGCAATACTAAGAACTTGTGAAGTCCCATTATCCACTCTCCTGCCCTGCACTGTCATCATCCAAAATATGACAAGGAACCGGAACTAGTATTTATCAGCTGAAAAACAGAAGAGCAATGACTGAACACTGATGAAAAACTGGAAAAAAAGAACACAAAAACAAACTAGGGCTTGGAGAAATGGAAGTTTGGATGTTCCCTGAAGCATGTTACCCAGCTTAAAAGGGAACAACAACCAAGGTCCTAGCCCAGTTTGAAGTTTGAGGTCAAAAGACTATCTCAGCATATGTAAGCAGTAGAGTCATGGTACCTTCACCTATTCTGTTGTCTGACCCCTTATGGGTATTGATCATCGATAGCCCATTACATCTGTGAGAACAAGAACTTTTATTCTGAGGTGAACATAAAACTCAAATTCCAAAATTTTCAAAGATGATAGTCTCTTAGCCAGCTGTTTGAAGATTATTTGATTTACATATGTTTTACACAGAAAGAGGTCATAGCCTCTAAGACACACCCATGCATGCACACATATTGCTTGTTATATTATGTTGCCTATTATCTCTTTAGCCAGCTTCCACTGACATAACAACCTTAGAGTAAATATTCCATCCCTTCTTTTTTCTCCCCTTTTGTTTTAATGAAAGACAGATTCAGTTGTGATATACTGGAATTAAAACCCCTCTTTAATTTGCTATTTATTCTGCTCTAAGGCAATTACCTTGCATCTTTTAACCCAGCTCAAGGTTTCCTTTTCATTTGCCAATGCCATGTTTCAACTCATGTCTCTCACTTTCCTCTGTATGTCCACTGTCAGATATTTTAAATTTGCCAAAAAGTCAGTACCGCTTTTTTTCCTGAGTCCAGCTGTCAGGACTTGGTATTCATTCTTTTTTGTCTTTTTTGGCAAATGCCAAGAAGGATCTCTCACTTTTTTTTTTTTTTCCTTTCTCCTTTAGTTTTTGTTGAGCATAGTACAGGAAAAAAACAAGAAGCCATTTATATTGTATCAAACCAGTTAAAAAGAACAGTAAATTCACTAGCTGCAAGCAAAATATGATTGAAGTAGCTTTCTGTTCTTGAAAAAAATCCTGCATTTATACCGAGTGACTTCATTTCATTTGTTTGCAACTGAAATGAAATAAATCAGCTGGGTAGTCTCCACTACTATTTAGTAGATCCTTTCTCACATCACAAAAGCACTACACAGTTTGGCACTGTTCTGAATGATTGGCAATTTCTACTCAGAAGAGACAAAAGAATGAAATGCCAAGGGTTTGCAGGTCATTGCTTTGCCAGAACTATATTGGAAAGCTTGTTTCACTCTTTGGAATGTAGTAAGTTTCTTAGATTCATGTGAAATAAAGTGCGAGCAAATAAGAAAAGCCAACAGGAGAAAAAAAGATCAGCAAGACACTTATTACTCAAAGTTGATGAGAGAAGGAAAAAGAAGCATTCTGAATCTGTTTTCCCTCCTTCTTCCAGAAATAAAACTGAGTTTTGAAAGCTTTAAAATGGGGGAAAATATCCCCATTGCTGAAATGCTTGCTGTCTGCATAATTTTCTAATCTGTTTATCATGAAATAATATTAGAGTAATGAATGAGCGGATATGTAAGTACAGCCTCAGATAATGGTAGCATTCCACTGTTATTTTAGCAGGAGTGTGGAAATGTTCTAACCATAAAAATGGCAAATTCCTAAATTCACAGAATGACAGTCTGGAGACTATCTACTTCAACTAGATCTGCTAAACAAGGTTCACCTAGGGCAGGTTCCATGGGATTAAGTTCAGGAAGGTTTTGAATATATCCGTAGGAGACTCCATATCTCTAGGCAGCCTGTTCTAGTCCTTGGTCACCTTCAAAAAAAAAAAAAAATTCCACATTCAGTTGGAATTTCCTATGTTTCAGTTTGTGTCCATTGCCCCTTGTCTTGTAACTGGGCACCACTGAAGAATGCCTTGTTCCCTCCTCTTTGCACCTGCCCGTAAGATATTTGTACACTTTGGTAACATCCCTGTTTGATCATCTCCTCTATGGGCTAAACTGATCCAGCTCCTTCAACCTTTTCTCCTAAGAGAGATGATGCTCCTCTTCCCTAATTACCTTTGTAGCTCTCCACTGGACTTGTCCTTCTTGAACTGAAGAACCCAGAGCCGGACACCATACTCCAAGTGAAGCCTCACCAGGGCTGAATATAGGGGCAGGATCACCTCCTTTGACCTGCTGACAATTTTCTTCTTAATGCATTCAATGGATACCATTGGCCTTCTTGGCCACAAGGGCACTCTGCTGGTTCATGAACAGCTTGTTGTTCACCAGAACACCCAGGTCCTTCTCCACAGAGCTGCTTTACAGCAAGTAAATCCCCAGCCCATACTGGTGCTTGCCATTACTCTTCCCCAGGTACAGGACCCTGCACTTACATGTCATAGAATCATAGAATCAGATGGGTTGGAAAGGACCTCTGAGATCATGAAGTCCAAACCTTGATCCACTACCACCACAGTTACTAGACTAAGGCACAGATGGCAGGGATTTTTAGTTTTCAGTCTTTTCCCTGCTGAAGGGAGAGAGAGAGAAAGAACGAGAGAGGGGGGAGAAGCAGCCCCCCTCTTCGAACTTCTCTCTCCTGCTGCTGCCAGCTTTGACCTTGGAGGCTGTGCTCTCTCTCTCTCTCTCTGGAACTCCTTTTGCAGCATATCTTGTCCCAGTTCTTCTCTAAAGTCATTCTTTTTTTCTACTCTCTTACAGAAGAGAAGGGGGGCTTCAGTGCCCTTGGCCCAGGGCCGGGGGAGAAGGGAGGCCTGGCCCCCACCTGGGGCCTGCTGCCACTCCTACATGGTTACAAATTTCATCTGCACAGAAATCTTCTCTTTCGTTTTCTTAAATATGTAATTGGCAGAGGCGTTACTAAAACTTTTGATTGGCTTTTTGTCTAGAAATCCACCTGGACAAAACTATTTTCAGCCCCAGCGGGGAGAGGGGCTTTTGGCAAAACCACGACAGTGCCACATCCAGTCTCTTCTTAAATACCTGCAGGGACAGAGAATCCATCACCTCCCTGGGCAGCCCAATCCAATGTCTGATCACCCTCTCTGTAAAGAATTTTCTCCTAACATCTAACCTAAACCTCCCCTGGCAGAGCTTGAGACCATGCCCTCTTGTCCTATTGTTGGTTGTCTGGGAGAAGAGACCAACCCCCACCTGGCTATAACCTCCCTTCAGGTAGTTGAAGAGAGTGATCAGGTCACCTCTAAGCATTCTCTTCTCCAGAATAAACAACCCCAGCTCCCTCAGCCTTTCCTCATAGGACTTGTGCTCAAGTCCCTTCGCCAGCCTCGTTGCTCTTCTCTGGACCTGCTCCAGCACCTCAATATCCTTCCTGAACTGAGGGGCCCAGAGCTGGACACAGCACTCCAGGTGTGGGCTCACCAGCACTGAGAACAGGGGAAGAATCACTTCCCTGCTCCTGCTGGCCACACTGTTCTTGATGCAGGCCAGGATGCCATTGGCCTTCTTGGCCACCTGGGCACACTGCTGGCTCATGTTCAGCTTCCTGTCAATCCAAACTCCCAGGTCCCTTTTTGCCTGATTGCTCTCCAGCCACTCTGTGCCCAGCCTGTAGCGCTGCAGGGGGTTGTTGTGGCCAAAGTGCAGGACCCAGCACTTGGCCTTGTTGAACTTCATCCCATTGGAGTCAGCCCATCTCTCCAGTCTGTCCAGGTCCCTCTGCAGACAGTCCTGCCTTCCAGAAGATAAACGCTCCCCCCCAACTTGGTGTCATCTACAAATTTACTAATGGTGGACTCAATCCCCTCATCTAAATCATCGATAAAGATATTAAACTGGGCCCAGCACTGATCCCTGGGGGACACCACTGATGACCGGCCACCAACTGGATGCAGCCCCATTCACCAGCACTCTCTGGGCTCGGACCTCCAGCCAGTTCTTAACCCAGCACAGAGTGCCCCTGTCTAAGCTGTGGGTTGCAGCTTTTCCAGGAGTATATTCTGGGAGACAGTGTCAAAGGCTTTGCTGAAGTCCAGATAGACACATCCACAGCCTTCCCCTCATCCATTAGGCAGGTCATCTGATCATAAAACGAGATCGGGTTGGTCAGACAAGACCTGCCCTTCCTAAACCCATGCTGGCTGACTCTGATCCCTTGTCCATCCTGTAGGTACCGTGTGATTGCACTCAGGATGATCTGCTCCATAGCCTTGCCAGGCACTGAGGTCAGGCTGACAGGCCTGTAGTTTCCCGGGTCCTCCTTCTGGCCCTTTTTGTGGATGGGTGTGACATTCGCCAACTTCCAACAGTCTGGGACCTCCTCAGTGAGCCAGGACTGTTGGTAAATGATGGAGAGCAGCTTGGCAAGCTCTTCCACCCTTGGCAAGCTCCCTCATCACCCTTTGGTGGATCCTATCCAGTTCCACAGACTTATGAGGATCCAAGTGGCTCAGCAGGTCACCGTTTCCTCCTTGATTACAGAGGGGCTATTCAGTTTCTTACCTCTGTCTACAAGTTCCAGAAGCCAACTGTCCTCAGGACAACCTGTCTTACTGTTGAAGACTGAGGTAAAGAAGGTGTTAAATACCTCAGCCTTTTCCTCATCTTTGATAACTATGTTTCCACCCATGTCCAATAAAGAATGGAGGTTTTCCTTGTCTCTCCTTTTGCTATTGATGTATGTATAGAAAGACTTTGTTATCCCTAACAGAAGTGGCAAGATCAAGTTTTGCCTTCATCTCTCTGATTTTCTTTTAGCAAGACCTAATTATATTCCTAAACTCTTTCTGAGTAGCCAGCCCTCTTTTCCATAATCGTTAGGCTCTTTTTTACCCTAATTTCCTTTAAAATCTCCCTGTTCAGCCAGACCGCTCGTTTTCCCTGTCAGCTTGCCTTTTGGCAGACTGGGACAGCCATCTCTTGTGTGTTCAAGACTTCCGTCTTGAAGCATGTCCATCCCTCCTGGACCCCTTTGTTTTCAAGGGTTTTTTCCTGGGGTATGCTCTGGAACAGTCTTCTGAAAAGGCCCTCTGGAAGTCCAGCATAGAGGTTTTATTGATGGCCCTCCTTGCATCCCTGAATATTGAAATCTCTATTATTTCATGGTCACCGTGCCGCAGACGGCCTCTAACCACCACCTCTCCCACCAGGCCCTCCCTGTTTGTAAACAGTAGGTCTAGCAGGGCCCCATCTCTGGTAGTCTGATTTATTAGCTGGAGCAGGAAATTATCTTCTATACACTCTAGGAATCTCCTAGAATGCCTGTTCTCCGCTGTGTGGAGTTTCCAGCAGACATCCAGCAGGTTAAAGTCACCCACAAGAACAAGGGCTGGAGATTTTGTTGAAGTTCATCAGGTTCCTCTCCTCCAGCCAATCCAGGTCTCACAGAATGGCAGCACAGCACTTGCGAGTATCAGATATTCCTCCCAGTCTTGTATCATCTGCAAACTTGCAAAAGGGCACACTCTGTCCCTTCCTCCAGGTCACTGATGAATAAGCTGAACAAGCCTGTACCCAGTAGTGACCCCTGGGGAACAGGGATGGCTATGGGCATCCAATTAGACCCTGCAGCAACCCTTTGAGCTTTGCCTTTCAGCCAGTTCTCAATCCACCTGACTGTTCAGTTATCTAACCCCCAGCTACTGACCTTACCCATGAATATGTTATGGGAGAACAGGGTCAAAGGCCTTGTTGAAGTCAAGGTATACAATGCTCCCTGCCCTTTCCTCATCTACTCTGAGAGTTGTGCCATCACAGAAGGCCAACAGGTTGGTTAAGCCTAATTTCCCCTTGGTGAATCCATGTTGAGGGGCAGGCAATGATCTCTTCTTTTCAGTGGTGACCAGTGACAGGACCTGAGGAAGTTGTGTCAGGGGCAGTTTAGGTGAGATATTAGAAAAACATTCTTCACCCAAAGGCTGGTTGAGCACTGGAACAGGATCCCCAGGGAAGTGATCATGGTATGCAGCCTGAGAGAGTTCAAGAAGCTTTTCAGACAACAGTCTCAGTCATAGGGTGTAACACTTGCGGCTGTCCTGTGCTGGGCCAGGAGCTAAACTTTGATGATTCTCATGATTCCCTTACAAAGCAAAACATTCTGTGATTTTGGATCCTTTCTCTTGCACTGTTTGAAGTGTTTGAAGAGTGATACCACATTTCCTTCAGTCTTCAGGCACCCTCTCCTTTCAAAGATGATGGAGAGTGGCTCAGCAGTTCCAGTTAGTGATATTAGGTCAGAAAAAACAACAGGGATTAGGACAATCAGTATTTTATAAACCTGAAATATATTTGAAAACTGAGATACGTTGTGGCTATCTTGGGTTTCAGATACTTCTTGATTTTCAGATACTTCAAACCTTCTATTTGAGCTTATGCTCAGTTTGAGCACCCAGTATAATAGATTTACAGGTGTGTTCATCTTCTGCTTATATGCTCATCCGGTCACTTGAGCCATATAGCCCAGTAAATATGTTATTGTCATTATTGCCATAAGAAGCCAACATTTTCGGCTGAACTAAAAAACCAAAAGTTTCAAACTTTGTAAGGCTAAACCTGTTTTGGACAGCCTTGACCTCTAGTTTAGCTTGTTAAGCAGGAACATAAATTTTCTAACTACCAGATGACTATGAAGCACTTTGTTTTAGTTTCTACTGAGCTTTGCAACACTGTATTATGTGACAGTAATTATTTCTTATATATCTCCAAAGAATAAGATAGTAATAACAAGCAAAATTCTGTGTGGGATGAACTACCTGTTACCCTAAAATAAAAATGCAATGCACAAGGGTACAGGCAAGGATGGTTAACACAAGTTTGGAAGGTACAGGCACATGATGACAGAGGAGTACCTAGGCTATGGGCAACTCACAAATGATCATTAGGAAGTCATGAAAACAAATGCAACCCTGGGAGATGGATAAAAACAGTTTTAGAGACAATAAAGAGTACAAAAGCAAGTATTCAGCTTAAGAAAAGCATGTCACATGTAGTCAGTCATCCATACAATACAGAATTGCAAGCCAATACAGAGCAACAAAGTTAGCAGATTGCAAGACCAAACATAAAAACATTACCCCAAGTGGATCCAAGAGTAAGAAGACACAACCCCCAACTTAGTATCAAACTTCTTCCAGTCAAGGACATGTCTTAGTAGCAGATCTCTGTACTCTTTACACATCATTGCCCTTAACACTTAGGAGCAGTGGAGAAATGATCACGACCTCCAAGATACTACAAAGGTATTTATGTTACTTGTGACTGGAAAGTGAATACAAATGAGCTCTAATAACTGGAAAATCTGAACAATATGTGTCAATATTGCTATGACTGTAGTAATAAGAGTTCTTTCATTACACTATTAAGATTTTAACTGTGTTAATAATAAATTCGTGGCTTTCCTTGACCTATATACAATCCAGAAGAAGTAATCCACTAATTGGAGTAAAAATGCAGACAATCTACCAAACCCTTTGGAAGGAATAATTTGGTAACTGCTGCAGTTATAGTTAGGAGCCTGCACTATTACAATTCACAGCAACACAACTGAAAATTTCTGATCAATTCAGCTGAATTTATACTCAAAATTCACTAAACCTATTTAAAATATGAGATAAAAAACCAATATGTAATGTTGATTTGATGTGGATACCAACTTGGAACATGATATAGATCATGCTACATAAACTCTTTTAGGTACAATTAAGATCTTATATAGAAATCCAAGTAAAAATAATAAAGGATACAAAACATAACATTGCCACCATGTAAAAGAATGCACAGCAGATTCATTCAACCAACAAGAAATGGCAGCATTTCTAGGAGGTTCAGGTGGAAGCAGGGATGGCTACTGCCAGGAGAAAAAGAAAATTATAGGAGTAGTATCTTGGTAATAGGAAATAGTGGAAGAATGCATATCAAAGGAAAAAGAAAATTTGCAACAATGAAGAAATAATTACTTTTAAATCTTTTTTAAAGCCCTTTGCAGTTGCCTGTGCTAAAGACATCCAAAATTCCACTAGTTTTCACAAAGTGGAAATATCTATCTGCTTTTATCTCTTATTTATCATATATTAATATAAATATCTTTCTTAATGATTCTAATTTTATTTCAAAAAAACAGGTATTAATTTGTATCCTAAATCACCTTAAATTTCAGCAGTCTGCTGTGTTGCATTTTTAATACTGAAAGGTTAGCATATAATACGTCTGATCTATATAAACCAGTCTAAACTATACTTGCTGATATAATGACAAAATTTGCTTTATAAACACAGATGCTCTGTACTAAGAATAACATCCTACATCCAATCCATTGTAAGCCTACATCAGCTTATACTGTATTATAAAATGGCATAAATTTTTTATTAGGTCACTGAAAGGATATGAAATATACTTTTCTACTTAGTCCCTAGTCATTGCTTTGCTTTAATTGCTATGTAATGATCTGAAGAAAAGCGAAAGACATAAATATTGAGGTTTAGGGTTTGGTTGGTTTGGGTTTTTTTTAGCTGAAGGAAGTATACTGTATATTAAAATGCTGTTTGCTAGACAGTGACCCTCAGTAGAATAGACTGAAGTTCAATATAAAAGCATTGAGTTTTTTGGACGGTAAAATCTCTGATCATGAACTCACTGAAGTCAATGTAAGCTGTCCCACTAACTGCAGTCACAGCAGTTATACCCCCTTTAACTCCCTGCAGTGGAACTGGATTAAATAATATATGGTGACATTTGTATGAATATCCTTTTTTATTTTATGTAAGCCTGTAGTAAAATCCAATCAATGACATATACCTGTCTGCAGAAAGAATGTTAAAGAAATCAAAGGGGGAGTGGAGGGGGAGACACAAGTTTCTACAGATTTACAGGGGCATAATTGATAGAAGAGTTTATGCCACATTGTCCATACTGTGTATCTGCCTGCCATATGGCTTTTTGTGCTATTCAGCAATCACAAGCAGACTCTGTAAACGTCTCACTTTAGGATCTGTGAAAGAAACTGTACTGTATGTATATTTTTACTATATGTTTCTAACAGTATACGAGAAAACTCTCAAAAACATAAAAAAAATAAAATTACCAGGCAAGTTAATATATAATTTCTGATACTGATATGAATGAAAAGAAGGAGAAATAAAAGTCCTTCCAAAACCAAAAGAGAAAAATACAGAGTTGCAAAATTATACTGCAAAAATAGCTTATAAATTTACTATTTGCAATGTAAAGTCCTTTAAATTTCTCTGAGTACTCTATTTCAAAATAAAACTTTAGCTGATGAGGACTTAAATTTCTTGAAATCAAAGGGCAGAGCATTCCAATTCTGTGAACTGTACTGCAACTAAACAGGAAAAGAATCCAGCACTCATCATGCTGTTTGGAGAATTCAATGGTAAAAAGCAAAGTATGACCTCTTCCCACTCCCACAAACACATGACCACAATGCTAAATTTTCAAATTTCAGATATAACTGATATTATAGTTTTATGAAAGGCATTTTTTCTGGTTGCACAATGCGAAAAGAGGAGGAATCCTGAAGTTTAAAAAAAAAAAAAATCTTGCGACAAAAAATGTAATATCAAAAGACTGGAAAGCTCAGCCATCGTGCCATATACAAACCAGGCAGCAGAGTAACATCAACCAACATTTAGAAAATAAAATAAACACTCTCCACTCAAGCATTTCAATGAGTGTTAATGATAGGTGGAGACAGTCTCGTTAGATTCTACTAGATTGAAAAAACCCCAAACCAAATAGAACATTACAGCCTACAATTCAGTAATTTCATTTTAAATGTCAAAATTACTGAAAGGAGATCTAAGAACTTGCAGACATTTTTTCCACAAATTACAGAATTAAAAGGAATTAAATGACTCATTAGGTTAGGAAGTAAACAAAAACAGACAAGTAAGGTCTCAATGAGTCTGTTGTACATACTGCACAAGCAAGTATTCTGGTTCTCATTTCAAGAAAAATTCTGCCCCTACCTTTCCATCTCAGTTGCAAGTGCCCTGCTAGTGCCCTGCTATCCCCCTGCACTTTTTATCTGAGTGTATAATTAGAAATATAACCCACATGATTGCCATATTTATTTGGAGCCTGTAAAAAAAAAAGACTATAATTTTTATGCACTACAGGGCATCTACCAAAGTTTGAAACAATGCATTTCAACAGAATTATAGAATCTTTATAGGTGGAAAAAAGGCTAAACAGCTCACTGGAATAATGCAAATGATCTTCAGCACATTGCTGTCATATATCAAAATATTAAATGGCCACCACCTGTGAATTGCAACTTTAACATCATTTTACATCACAGCATAGAAAAGAAAGTTGTGCCTCTTACTGGATATTTTAAGAAAGTGGCTTTTCGCTATTGACTATTATGAATTTACCAAAAAAGAAGAAACAATGCAATAAATTCTGTCATTCCCTCGAGTCTGCTGCACTTATTTTTATATAGTAAGGTCTTTCTCTTTCCCACCACCTGGATCAAGAGATTTGATTTTACTGAACCAGTTAACAAACATTTTAACATACAGCTGAAAACATATTCTCAAACTTACCATGAGCTTCTGATAATCAAGATATTTTTTTCTCGGAAACAGTAGGAAAGATCACTCAGATTTTGAATCAAATCCTGTGCTGTAATGGGAGAGAAAATGTACAAAAGCTCTTTGTTGTTCTTTTTTCTGTCAGTCTTTGAGGAGACAGGAGCTGACAGCCACACATTGGTTGCAGAAAAAAATAAGAAGTTGCAAAAAAGGGCATCATTTTCATCAAAGGAATTAAAATAAAATGATAGAAAAGGAAAGAAGTAGTACTATCTAAACTTTGATTAAGTGATGTAATACTGCTTGGCAAAAAAAGGATAGGCATTATCATTTCTATTTCACAGGTATGGAATTGTCCATAAACAATGAATGCAAATATCCTTAAAAATCACAGATGTAATTGGTACACAGGGTTCATCGACTAAGTCTCTGTAATGGCAGCATCAGTGATATAAATACACTTATCTGGATATTAATACCTTTTCTTAAACCCCTAAATCACACCAGAATGAAAATTCTTATCCAAGGCATTAGTTACCTGCACTGTGCTCTGTGAAGCATATTTACTTTGTCTTAAACAGTTTACAAAACATTTCCCTGGACAGAGATGTAGTTACTGTGCGAGAAGTTTGTTCAGTCTACCAGCCTATCTGATTAAATTTCCAAACCAACAGAGTTTAAGGATAGAATAGGAATTCTCCACCTTTTTTTTTTTTTTTAACCCATGTAATCATTTATTTTTAACACAGTTTTATCAGAGTTTATTAAGCCTTTCTTTCTGGCACAAAGTGATATAAATGTCTTCCAGACTTTTTGACTGCAATAAATAGAAATACTGGTAGTTCTTTCCTTGATACAGTTTTCAGTCTTTGACAGTAGATGCAATAAACATGATGCAACATTTATGCTGATAAGTGATATCAAGAATTTTTTTTTTTAGTTATAAGGAAATTAAGACCAAACAAAAGATTACAGATAACCATTTTGCTCTCAATGAGTATCAACACATCAAAAAGGAAATTTGAATGATAGTCATTTTTCAAGTAAAAGTGTTTTATGCAAGCCATATTTAAAGCTGAATTGCACAAAAGGCAATTTAAAAAATTTCTAAGAGGTCACTCAGATATTTCAGCTCCAAATTCAAAAGTAAGGTTGGTCTCAAGAGCAAGTTTCTTCCTCACATGTTGGTAGGTTCACATAAATTTGCATCCAAGTGAGACTATATTATAAACATATCTGAACTCCTACAGTAAAGTACAATGATTCAGATTTCCCACATGAGTATTTCTCTTTTTCCTAAGTCTCTTTTACAAAATTGTAAGAAAATAACACATTGAAAAAAATTCAGTCTCCCTCGGGTTGACGGGGGAGAATCAGAAGGGGAAAAGAAAATTTGTGAGTTGAGATGCAGACAGTTAAATAAATAATAAGAAAAAGATAACAAGAAAATGTAACAAAGAAGAAAATAACACTTAAAAAAAAAAAAAAAAGCAGTGATGCAGTAGAGAATAATTCCTTGTCACCAACCTTTCAAGGCCCAGCCAGTCCCCATCATCCTCCACCTCCCCTCCTCTTCCAGTTTTATTGCTAAGCATGATGTCGTTCACAAAATCACAGAATCATCAAGTTTGGAAGAGATCTTCAAGGCTATCTACTCCAGCTGTCAAAGTAGCACCACCAGAACCACCCATATTCCTCAAATGTAACATCCAGACATCTCTTGAACACTTCCAGAGACATTATCTTCCAGCTTGAAATATAAATACTGAAAAAAGCTGAAAGAGTAACTGAAATTCAGACTTACTGTTGTAGAACAATCAGCCCTTATTTCCCTGGGAGATAAATGTAATTAGCTGGGTGTTACAGACCCATCCATCAATCCAGTCTACATGTAGAATCAAAGATGAGTTTTATTTTTTCATCACAGATACTGCTAGAATGTAGTATGATTAAAAGAAACTGTCAACATTTTTCAGAATTGACAAAAAAGTGGCAATTTTTCATTAATTACTGCATGCTTTTGAGAATTTTTCAATGAAGTAGATGCAGCATCTTAAAATATTACTCTAATAGCAAAATAGGAAAATTTTCATAATAGCTTTTTTCAGTCACAGTGCCTAGAAATGTATTGAACAACTATAGCACCCTGAGGCACTCAAGAGTAAATGATAACTGAATTTGGTGAAGTCTAATGTTCCTGTGAGGGATGAGTGTGAAGTTATGAAGAAGACACATTTATACACATGTCCTACAAAATACATCTTTTGCAGAAGCAGGTTTCTGTGATATATATTCTTTTTTAAACTGCATGACTGCCTTTGGTTCTTGTTTACATTTATACTCTCTGTTCCCCCCCCTTTTTTTTTTTTTGAAGCCTGCACACAATGCAATTAAATATTGATATAAAAATACACAGTTAACTATAGAATGATGATTGATACAATTTCAATTATGCCATTGAAATAACTATTATATTATTGAACATCCAAATATCATTAAATCTATTCCAAAGGATTCAGTAGGACTTGGGGATACAGGAGATCACTTACATCCTTCAGTTCAATGCTGTCCCTCAGATACTTGGGATGTGACTGTATACCCCATAGCTGAAAGCTGCAGTGTGGAGATGCACTCCTGTAAAGCTAGCACGGTGTCCTGCATACCCAGTCCTGTCCCCACAGGCTCTCACTATCTCTAGCTGTGAGTGCACTTTACTCCACACCTACTCTTTCAGGAATAAAAAGAAGGGCAGGATGGGGGAACAACAGAGAAGGGAAAGAGCAAGGGGAAGCGAAGGAGAGCAGAAGGGAAAGTAAAGCAGGAGCAGAACAGGAACAGGAACAGAAATAGGAAAGAAGGGCATGACTGTCAGAGCTCTGCATGCATTCTAGTCTCCCTGGGACTTGGCTTCTGTTGGCATAGCCAGATATAATACAGATGTGCAGCTCTGCATCAGACAACCTCAATGTGGGCATGCCCTCTATCTATTTAGGAGTCGCTTGTGAGCACAGGCTTGTCACATTGTCCTTGACTGAGCTTGCAGTCCTCTCTATGCCTGGTCACACACCTCAATAGCACTCTGACTCTGCCTCAAGGCCATGATTTCCTGTCTTGATCTTAGACTTCTCCCATTACTGTAGATTGCTGGTTAGCCCAAACAACCACCACAGGCCTGTTCCATTGCCTTGATTCAGGTATTGGGAGATGATGCCCTTGTCTCTGCCCTATTGTAATGCTCATGCTCTTACTCCTCTCACAGACCACTGTCTGTACTTCCTACACTTCCTGCACCAGTTTTAGTCCCTCCCCAGTACAGGCTGTAAGGGCATGGAAAGGAATAACAAAATCATTCAAAGGCACACAAGCATGGTTGGCATACAGTATGATACAAGATTGTCATAGTAAATAAAGTGGTGCAAAATTTGCATTCAGAATTACAATATTATCACAGTATTCTAGTGATGCCTGTCACTGGGCTATGAAGAAAAAAAAAAAAGGAGCTGCATCATGTATTATTGAGCTTAATCTTTCCCCTTCTAGTTCAGAATACTGTACTGAACAAGAAGAAAAAAATAGGGAATTCAGAAATATACATGTGGTTAATTTAAAATGCCAAGTGCCATATGTATTAATAAAATATATATAGCAGTAGATAAGGCAACCTTTTACAACATAGTAAGCACATAAAATGAATTGCTGAACAGGTGCAGTGAAAGGAAACATCAATTAGAAAGTCAATTGGAAGGTCAACATATCAATTAAATGGTTAATGAGCTATTTCTGGAAAAATCAAACACAACTGCATTATACAGAATCTCTCAGAGTATGAGCTGGAAAATTGTTCACAAAGCTGACGAATCAAAAGGGCGAACAAGATGTATGAATTCTAAAAATCACAGTCAATCACAGTACTATTTGTTTGCTTTTTACATAAGTTGCAGCTTAACTGATCAGCAATTAAAGATGGCTATCCATTTCTTGCATATAACTGCCAGTAAGAAGCAAAACTAGCTCTAAAGCAATTAGTACTTCTGTGGTGAGAATCCTAATGTGGCACTAAGCCACATTACTTCCTGTGCCTTCTCTCTTATAGTCTACAGGACAGCCAATATAACTACGAGAAAAGGTAAAACCAACTT
Organism: Empidonax traillii; assembly: GCF_003031625.1. Taxonomy (NCBI): domain Eukaryota; kingdom Metazoa; phylum Chordata; class Aves; order Passeriformes; family Tyrannidae; genus Empidonax; species Empidonax traillii. Next base: position 2,365,808 of record NW_020955276.1, read on the forward strand.
ATCTACTACAGTGTCAGATAAAGAAAAGCTCAGAACAATTTTTGCTTTGCTTCCATAAAACCTTCAAGTAATTGGTCAGACTTTTTTAATCAAACATTTGAAAGCATTCTGCTATCCATTCACATAGACAGGATTTTTGGACTGCAGCCTGCAGTTCTCCAGTTGTGTTTAGTTAGCTCTCCAAGCACGTGTAACATGTCCTGTCATATACATCATGACAGGATGATTAGTGACTCAAGAGAAATTTCTTCTGAATAGAAATTGTCCAGAACAGCATTATTCAAACAGACCAAGGTGGGTGAAGAACACAGCTAGTACAGTATCACTACTCTAGCAATAGCTATGAAAGTATGCCTTGGAAAGCATCAGAATACCACAATTTTGATGCTATCCTATAATGTTTTTCCAGCCCACAAGTATTATCTGCTCATGTGATTTCCATAATGTCACATGAATTATGCAGTAAACTCCAGTTAATCTCTCCTCAGAGCTCTTCTTCCATCACTACTGAAATGTCTGTAAACATTCTGCACTCACAGCATCAGTGTGTACATCCAGTTTGCACAATGTATGTTTGAGCTGCAAAGACTTCCAGAAGTCTATCACCCTTAGCATGAAGAACTACTTCCTTCCATTTTAAACCAGGTCCCTTTCCACGTAATTTGCATTTAACAAAATCACAGAATCACAAAATTTTTCAATGTCCCAAACTGCACACAATACTCAAGATGAGGCCACCCCAGTGCAGAGCAGAGCAGGACAATCCCCTTCCTTGAGCAGCTGGCGATGCTTTGCCTGATGCCCCCCACGATACGGTTGTCTCTCCTGGCTGCCAGAGCACTGCTGACTCAGATTCAACTTGCCATTTACCAGGGCCACCAGGTCCCTTTCCATGGCACTGCTTTCCAGCATCTCATTCCCCAGTCTGTCCAGACAGTCAGGGTTGCCCCACCTCAGCAGAAGAATCTGGCAGTTCCCCATGTTGAACTTCATATGGTTAGTGATTGCCCAGTCCTCTCATTTGTCAAGGTCTCTCTGCAGGGCCTCCCTGCCTTGGAAAGAGTCAACAGCTCCTCCCACTTCTGTGTCATCTGCAAACTGCCTTAGTATCCCTAAAGTCATTTATGAAGATTTTGAAGACTACAGGGCCCAAGATGGAGCCCTGAGGAACCCCACTAGTGACACGTTGCCAGTTTAATGTCACCCCATTCAAAATAACTGTGTGCACTTGGCCTGTGCACCAACTGCTCACCTACCACATGATGGGTTTATCCAGCTGTGTGTGAGACATTTTGTCCAGAAGGGTCCTGTGAGAAACAATATTGAAAGCATTACTGAAATCCAAAGAGATTACATCAATTGGCTTCCCTTGATCAACCAGGTGGGTTAGCCTGCTTGCTGCAAAGGAAGAGGTATTGAGCAGTCTATCCTTTTTTGCTCATGATTCCACAGACTTTTTCTATTGCTTTTAGTCATTTTTCTAAACTGATGAGTCCTATTACCAGCAACTGTACCTAAAAAAAGTAGTTGCAGTCCATATGTTTGATTGTCCATGTTGTGTTTCTCTGAATCTTTTTTTCCCAATTTATAGTGGCTACTTTTTTGAAACAAGCAACCAGAACTCCTCACATAGTCTTCAAGCTGTAGTAAATTGTGGATTTATGCAGTTGTATAAATCATATTCAATGTTGTGTTGTTTGTTCCTTTTCTAATCCTTTCTAATATGTCACTTGTTTCTTTGGCTGCTCTCAAGCATTGATCTCTTGTTGCCTTGAAGTATTTATCTCAATTTCAAGGCCTTTTTTCCTGATTAGTAACAACACACTAAGCCCACCACTTAATATGGGAAACTATTATCATCGCTGTTATGCTTCAATTCATATCTGATGGCACTGAATTTTGCCTGCCATATTATTGCCCAGTCACTCAAATTTGTGAAGTTCCTCTCTCTTCCTTGTTACCTCTCACCTTGTTTTACATTCAGTATCTCTGTTCTATCAGCATACTTTCTCACGCCACTAGGTCAGTCTTCTTTGCTGGTGGTTTTATGAATTAATAAATTAAAAGATCAGAACAAATACCTGCAGAACTACCGCAGCGGGTTCTCACACTACAAAAACTTACCCTCTATGCCATGAATTATTTATCCATATCACATCTTCCTTTTTTATCCACAGATGTTAAAATTTCTTAAAAAGCCTTTTGGGAATCTGCATAGCCTACCACAACCTATTTATATATTTCCTGTCTCCTTCAAAACACTCAAAATCAATTTAAAGTAGGATCTCCCTTTAAAGCAAGGCCACTAATTTTCAAGTGTATATATCCCTTGTTTATCAATCGGTTCCCTTACTATAATGTTCAGTAGAGATGTCAGGAATTACAGATCCATGGGTCTCTCCCTGGACTTCTTTCCAAACACGGACAACACACTTCCCCTCTTCCAGTTCTCAAGTACCAAGGAAGTTTTACATGCCTTTGTTAGAAATTGTTTCAACCCTGTGCTAGAATTCTTAGGTGCATACCACCTTATCCCACTGATCTACTGATGTTTATACTATTTATTCAACAGTATCAGTATGATATGTCTATTTTTACCATTACATCTTCACTGTTACTGGTACCAGTCTTCAGTTGATCTTTAGAGATATTTATCCAAGTCTGCATGTTCTTGGCTGTGAGCGCACAGAGCAGTCTCCCCTACATCCCTGAAGGATCTTTTTTTAATTCTTAAGACCTTCTTTGATTCCACAGCTCTGTTTTTGGAAAGGGCAAGCCTGTAGGTAGTTTCTTGCCATTACTATATTAAGTCTCTTGAAATTTATCGTACCAGATGTCTTTCTACAGAGTGCTTCTTTGCTTTCTTATAACATTTTCTTCATTTAATCCCTTCATGATAAAAATTACACAAAAATTACTTATTAGAGCAATTCAGCTCTGCAAGAGTTTAAGAACTAAATGAACATGAATAGGATTCCTGTTGTCTCAGGTATCTGCAGGATCCACATCACTAGTCTCTGCAGAGACTTTTGTTGGAAACAAATATGTACTTCAAAACTGCAACTCATTTGACCAGTTTCAGGCATTTCCTCATAGAAACTACATACAAAATTTGATATAGATAGTATTTCTCTCCATTATAAAGGAAATGCTATGGACCAAGGGTAACAGTACAGAAACATCACATGCAGTGGAAGCTACTGCACTTTGTTCCTCACTAGCCAGACTATTCACTATTTGTTCCAGCACAAGCCACAGACTTGAGTCAGTAGGAAGTTGGCTCTTTACTTTTACTGAAGACAAGACTACTAAGAAACAGTTTATTTTATTTTCAGTTTTGTCAGGTAACTTGTTCTGTTAATTTGGTATGTGATAACTTTAGGTACTGATTTATTTATTAAATCAGGTTTCAATTTGACCACTTTAAAGTTCTGCCTAATCAGTTTAATAATTTAGTATAAATTAACTCACACATACAGTCTCTCCTTTTAAAAGACATCCAAACAAGGTATACACAGCTGTTTTTTATTCCATCAAATACTGTATAATCATTCAGAAAAGCAGGGTAATAGAAAGAAGTAAATACACAAGGCTTTTGACCCCATTTTCGAACTAATACTCAAATGTAGCATCTTAGCAGATGTTCTAGCCCATTTCTCAGTGACAAACACAAAAAGTCATCAAGAACCAACTGGGTTCATCAAAGTACACAGAATACCGCTGCTGTTTGATCGCTGGGTAGAACAGATTACCTCAAAAATAATTCATAAAATAATATTAAAGGTTGTCAGCCATTGGATAATCTATGAATCAAACATGAATTATTAGAGTGATACATTTTAATTAATTTCATACTCATGATTTAAATTTGAGATCTTGGGCTTTATTTACCACTTTATCAATGACATTATTAAAGCTTGCGCTCATACAGTGGAAAACATATAATTTTTAAGTTTTTGTAGGAATACAAACATCTGTCATGACAAGTAGAGATAAATAACGTACTAAAACACATCCATAAGATTTGCATTGTATAAAGATTTCATCTGAGACTCACCATGAGCAAGATCCACAAATAGTATTCTTTTCTCATAATCATTACTTTTACTAAGTCTGTGCAGTACACAGATACCTTTACTTGTTGTACAAATAAGAAGAGGCTTAAAACCAATCTTCTGGACCCCAGGTTGCTTATTTTTCTCCTTATTTGTTCTTTTGTTTATTTTATTAGTTCTTTTTGCATATGCATTATTAGACAGCTTTTTTTGAAGAGCAGAAAACAGATGGAAAGTTAGCTTCAGAAAAGAAATATTCCACCCATATAAAATATTACAACTCTTTTAAAATCTCCTTTAATCCCCACTCCTTTGAAAAATTGTAATGGTACTAACATTTTGGGGGACAGAATTTGCCTGGTGCAATCCACCTTCAAAGCTAATTAGTTTCAAAGGTACCTTTTCTGCAGAAAGCCATCTTTCCTGAGATATCGGTTGAATTCTGGATATTTTATGTGGTAATGCTACCGTCTGCCACATTCCTATGTATTCAGTTCTCTCAAAATCTATCTTTCACACAACTTCACATCACAGCTCTAATAGTTTCTATTCTCTTTGGCAAAACAGTTATTTTGTGGGCCTGGAGAAAGAAATAGAGAAACGAGCCCAGTTGCTATTCCTAGCTCTTTCACAGAATCACTGATATTTCACACAGATATTTTTATATCTGAGATAAGAGATGATTGTATGAAACAGACGTTGTTCCATGTATGTGCCATCTTTCTCATCTGTTCGATGAGGAACCTTTTGTGTTCACTGTTGGTAGTTAATCAAAAAATGCAGATTTTTGTTAGCTTTGAGATTTTCTAACAAAAGCCAGTAAATAACAGAAAAGTGTTAACACTAATTCTAGTACTAGGAAATGGCTGCTTTTCTGACAGGAGCTGCAGAGGAGATATGTATTCAACAACAGCCAGTTTCTGGCTTACTCTGCTCTTATTTTGCCCACTCTGTTTATCTGATAAGGGAGAAAAAATAAAAAAGCTACAATGACAAGTTTTGGGGCTTTTTTTGTTAGTTGCCTTTTATTTAACATTAAGAAATAGAAAACTACATTACAATTCTAAAGAAATATTTGAAGCAGTATCACTGCACTATCACAGTGCCTTTATTTCTGATCCATACAGTAAAAGCTGTCACTTTACTGAAAACATATGGACATTACCACTGACAGTGATAGTGAAATGGTCTCTTTCCATGACAAGTCAATGAATCAAAATTTTCTAAGCTGCCACTTTACTCTCAGGATTTAAGCTTGAAGTCACTTTTTTCCCTTAAATCTGAAGACAATCAGAAAACTTTGAATATGTGCAAAGTGTTGACATAGGAAAAAAAGAGAAAGAGGAAAGTTGTGCTAGTGGTTAACACTGTATCATATAAAAGTAGAGAACTGCTTAACTTCCTCCTAGGTTTTTTGAAGTATCATGAGGAGCTGGTAGATGGGGCAGAATGTCTGATTTTACCTATGCAGACCCTGTAGCTCAAAGAAAAACTGAAATCTCAGGTGGTATTTAGGCGTAATATGGGTAAAAATCCTTCAGGATACTAATATGCATTCAAAATCTACATCTTGATATTCCTTTACAGCAAAACCCTTAGCTCACAAGAGCCCTGGTGATAGACAGGTAGGGTAGGAAGACATTGCTACTTATTACACACAATGTACTGCATACACTGAAGTCCATTCCAGTGACTACACTCTGGTCACACATCTGATTTTTTTTTAATTTTCATTTAAGGAATGATCTCCTAACTTTTCAAAAACTACGTTTAAATTCTGACATGGATCCCTACATACATGACCACTGTGCCTGTGAAGTCAACAAATCTATGGAAAGAGCAGCCCAAGAAGACCATCAAAATCCATAGGATCACAGTTTGCATTTATAAAGTCAGTGTCTTCTACAGCTTTTCAGTGTGTAAAGCCTGGGATTCATGATTGCCATATACTTCTTTCTTAATCTCCTGTACTTTCCTGTACGTATTCTAGGAAAAAAGAAAGAGTACCGTTGACACATACTTTACATTTACATGTCAGTAACATTTTTATACATTACTAAAGCACAATAAAGAAATAATCAAAATACATTTGATTAAGTTATTCCATATAATAAACAAGTGAAGAACTGGCATAAAAATGGCATGAATTGCAGTTTCAGGAACAAAGAAAATTTCTTTGTGATTCATATTTAATTTTTAACTATAACTATGTGAGTCAGTCCTTTAGCAGATATTTTATGAGCAATAATTACCTGAAATTAAAAAACAAAAATTATAATATGCTAAACTTAAGTACCTAATAAAAGGTTTTCAGTTGTCTTTGGTGAATAAATACACTTAGGACTTAATACATGAGTTAAAAATTCTGTTGCACACAACTTAGGAAAAGAACTTAAAAATGTAAAACAATACATTGTAATATTACACAAAAAAGTTTTGTAACTATAAAAGAAATATTTGCAGAAAGAAATAACTGGTTCATATATATATTACTGAACTATTTTAGGTTTTTTTTTCATACTTTGAAATAATCCATACTTTTTTCTTGTCCATAGCTATTTTCAGTGACATTAATATGACAAATTTTTTAGGACCCACTCACTTTGTCACTGGAAACAAAATTTCTTAATTGTTTTAAAAAATTCAATCTACAGTGGTTTTTGCCATTATTTTCCAACAGTTTTGCCACATTCTTTGTCACATTCATATCGAAATGTGCCACAAAGGCTGAAAGATTCAGTGCAAATATCATAACTCATGCTGAACACTTGACACACCAAGACATCAAATGCAGGTTCTAAAAATGCACTTCCCGGTATTTTCCTGCAAATCAACACATGTCTTGTAAGGTGATAAAGGTAAGTCGCAGATATGTACTTTTACAACACTAACGCACAGCATTATACAAATCAGAAATCCTAGAGAAATGTATATTATACACTAGCTCTTAATTGTCTACTGGTGTGGCCAGATGCTGATGTTCATTGCGGGCCTCTCACTAGGTATCTCAGCTAACACTGCTTATCTGAGAAACAGCGTGGTACTATATACATATAAATGTATTCTTTGGATTCACCAATGTCGAACCTTCCAAACAGAGTATTTACCACCTGTAGCTTACTAGTCCATCCCAGCACAGTCATTACTTCCTACTCTTCTTAATTATTATTTGGTATGTACTTTCAAACAAAATGCTCTACATCAATAGAGTAGCTACTGGGCTCCTCTCTTCTCACTTTATGTAGGCACTACTGATTCAGTATTATATTACACCTTTTCTCAGTTTTTAAATTATACCTTAAATACAGAAAACAGTGACACAAAGCTCACTAAATTAAGAAAGGTCATTACCTAACCTCTAAGCCCTCAGCTTGCATATCAAATTCAGGTGTTCACCACCTCCCAAAACACAGTCCACAACTGCCACTTCTTTCACTTGAGGTGGCACTCAGTGAAACTTACTCAAATTAGAACATATCCAAATGCTTAATATTGTATCAACAGCTGGATGCCTGAATTAGTGTCTTTTCTCCATTTAAATTAAATTAGTTGTTTCACCTTTGATTATTTCTCCCAATCTTATCTCTTTTTTACTATTCAGTAGGTATGTAACACTACAGAAAGGCAAAATTTTTGTACTTGACACATAAAAATTTACAACTATTGGGTGAGAAATATATCAGACACATTAAAGCTTAAACAAATTCAAACCACCTAAAAAAACCCAAATACAATTACAATTAAAAATCAAGAGTAGAAAATAAGGTAAGATAGAGCTTATTGGGATGAATAATTCCCAAACTGTCTAGACCTTATGAGTCTGGAGATCTATGTAATGTAGCAGATGCAGAATGATCAGCAGTTCCATTATCAGGTATCTTAAAATACTTAGGTGGCATGAACTTTTATAAGACTGTGGTTCTGCAGAGATATTTACTCATCCCCAAATAAACCCACAGCTCAAAAGCCTGGCTCTGAAGCATCCTCAGCTCACACTGGAGTCAAACAAATTCCTGTTCTCTAGCCAGAAGCACAGTATTTTCCTGAATAACATTTTTATGGCTAACTTAACACAGCAAATGTTACACTAAGTGTCTTAACATTTTAGAGTAAGCATATTTCAACAGCAGTAATATGGTGCAGTTGACATGAGGGACAGGATGCCATTTAGAGGGACCGGGACAAGCTTGAGGAGTGAGCCCATATGAACCTCATGAGGTTCATCAACACCAAGTGCAAGGTGCTGCACCCAGGTCAGGACAACCCCAGGTATCAGTAGAGGCTGGGGGATGCACATATCAAGAGCAGCCCTGCTGAGAAGGACTTGGGGTGCTGGTGGATGAGAAGCTGGACGTGAGCTGGCAACGTGCACTTGCAGCCCAGAAAGCCAACTGTATCCTGGGCTGCATCCAACAAAGTGTGACCAGCAGGTCAAGGGAGATGATTCTGTCCCTCTGCTTTGCTCTCCAGGTGAGACCCCACCTGGAGTACTGCATCCAGCTCTGGGGTCTCCAGCACAGGAAAGTCATAGACTTATTGAAGAGGGTTCAGAGAAGAAACATAAAAACAGTCAGAGGCATGGAGCACCTCTCTTGTGAGGAATGGCTGAGAGGTTTGGCGTTGTTCAGCATGGGAAAGAGAAGGCTCCACGGAAACCTTACAGTGACCCTTCAATTAAATAGAGTGCTTATAACATAGGACAAGGCTAACAGCTTTGAACTAAAAGAGGGTAGATTCAGAACAGATATAAGGACCAAATCGTTTATGATGAGGGTGGTGAAACACTGGAACAGATTGATCAGAAAGGTGGAGATACCCATTCCTGCAAACATTCAAGATCAAGTTGGTCTGAGCTCTGAGCAACCTCATCTATTTGAATATACCCCTGCTTATTGCCAGGCTGTTGGACTAGATGACTTTTAAAGGTCCCTTCCAGTCCAAAACATCATATGATTTTCTGATTCCATACCACAACAGTAGGAATTAAATTATGCATTAAATAGTACTTATGTAATAAATTAGGGAGGGAATAACCGGTGGTCTATCATTACATAATATTCAGCTTTGTCTACTGACAAAACTATGACTATCATTTTTAACAGTGACTAGTATTACAATAATTAGTAAATGAAAGATATTTCCACCCATGCAAAGATGATGATACCAGTTTAAAGATCTTACCTATAAAATGAAATTAGTCTTTTCTACAAATATATCTTAACAGGCAATTTTGGCTCTTCTGTTGCCAAAACCTGTTGCTGAAATTTTTCAGGGAAATTCTGCATGGTTTGCCCATAGAGGACATCAGTTTCTCTGAGAGTCCAGAACCAGCACCAGGAGTTGCAAGACCTTCAGCCTCATACCTTTCTCACCTTCTCTTAGCAGAGAAGCTACAGTAAATTATAAGTATGGAAATAGCCATCTTCACCAGACTGCTTCTGAGGTCAGACAAACAAGCACCAGGTTGTTTTAACAAAAAGTAATAAATTACACAGGTAAAAGTCTGTGAAGCAGAGAAAGAATGACATACATTTCTCTCATCTCCTATATCAACCTATTTGCCTAACGAAGTAACTATTAAAGATTTAATGGAAAGATTCCATTATAATTAATACACCTGGAGACTGGTCTACCTTTCCAGGCGAAAGCAGAAATCCTACACAGAAATTTTCTAAAATGCATGTTCCTCCCTGTGAAGGAAGTTGATTTATGTGGATTATTTCTGATTGATAACAAAGACTATATCTTTGCCTGCAAATTTAAACCACAAAAAAAATTTTATTTTGGTGAATTGCTCCCAGCGCATGTGAATGACGTTCTTCTTGTCATAACAAACACAAGTAAGACTTCCATCAAACCTGGTGAAAATCACCATTCAGTACATTTCTCTTATTTCCATTACCCATTTTTCTTTTTCTGGGGAGAAGGTCAGCTACTCAGTTAGCCTATCACACCGGCACAGATTCTGGATAACCACTGCAAAATATTCTGTGGAAATGAGATACTGGTTTCTAAATAGGCATCTTCCCTGGTGCCTTAATATTCTAAATAGATTTGGATTTAATGTGTAGCATAAAAGAAAACTCAAATCTTAGTTAGTCTTTAGAGGCTGCTAACCAATGTCTTTTTTCTATGTGCTATACAAAAGAGATTTGGGAAACTTCTTTTTAGTACATTTTATTAGATGACAAAATGTATGGAAGACGTTAATTAATACATTCAGAAAAAAAAAAAGAAAAACCAAAAACCAAACTGACAAACAAAAAACCAAAGCAAACAAACAAAAAAACCCCCACAACCACCAAAACACTAAAAGCAAAAGCAAAGCACCAGCCACATTTGGGTCTCTACTTCTAAATCTGTTAAAAAAATTAAAGAAACTTTAACAGTTAGCCACAAGAGACCCTACCAATCACCAGAATTACCGAGAATATTCATTCTTTTAAACCTACATGAGTTTAGTAATGAGCTTTCTATTTTTAGGCCTTCAAAGAAATGCAAAGTTTTAAGCTAGCAGTAATAACTTGTTTATGTTTGGGTTTGATTTGGGGTTTTTGTAAATTTTCTGCTAAAAAACCAAACAAACAACAAATAATAAATAAATTTATATAAGGTCAACTTAGGCTTTGTCAAAGCAAATAAATGATTTTTATTTTGATCAGGAATCAAAGTTCCAGATAGAAAAGTGTTTTAGTTTCAGGTCTTAATCTGTGTGTATCGATAAATACATATTTTCCAAATACATTACACACACAGGTTATATGAACATATGCACACACTTCTTTCACGTAAATATAATGGATGTGTAGAGGTATGTGTAAATACTCTCCCAGGCAATATAATTAGCACCTGGAAAGCCAGAGAAATTGTGAAAATGTAAAGCAAATAGCCATTTTATGATGTTTTCTCTTAGCTTTCAAAGATCTCCCTAAAACAGATTAATCTTATTCATGTGTACAACTTATGAATGACTCTTCCATTTTTAATATTAATATAATTATGAATTACTTAGAAATTTAATGTATTGGTTTTAATGATAGAGAAGACCACTACTATTTTATAGTCTCGATTCTGATTGCTCTGTATTACTCTACCTATAGATTCTGTATAAACAAGTTTTTGCATGAAACAGAAAACAGTCTTTTACTTTAAAACAGTGAACCTGAAGTACAGACTTCAGGGATAATTTTTTTTTAATAAGCTTTAAATCTGTAATTGCCATGTGTGTCAGTTTGTGTTTGCCATATCTGTCTGCCAGCAAGAGACAGTGACCACTTAGAGTGATTACAAAGTACACCAAATGCAGTATATATGTCACGTCTCCAAAAGAGCTTGTTGGCAGCTTTGATCGACTTCTTTTTGATTACACCACAATCACCTCATTCCACTTCAGCTACTCTCACTCTCACTCTCTCTCCAGGGGTTCAGATGTCATTGCTGTATACCTTTGCAGATGAATCAGTTTTCCTTTTGTTAAATCCTCTTCCCGGGAAGATGAATCTACTCATTGATTTTGACCAAAGACTGGTTTTTAAAAAGGGTAGAAGAGACTTCTGACCTTTCAAATGATCAGATTAAGGTGGTTATTTTCACATTATTAAGTAATCAGGGAAGAAATACATTAAGCAAGAGTTTAGTTCACAGGCTGCTTTGCTGGCTTCTAAAAACTGTTGTGCATTGACAGCTAACCTAGATTCCATTTCTTCCTTTTCCTCTGAACCACAAGGGAAGCTAAAATGCATTTTCACATTGCATTTTGCCTAAAGGCTCTCAGTAAAATTTAATTTTCTTACTGCATTGATTTTTCCATTATAAGTTGTAACAGTCTAATGATATCTCATAAGAATTTTTACTGTTGAGAAAAAAGGATATGAATGATTTAACAATAGTAACTGCAAGTGTTAGAGGATTTATTCTTATTTTCTTAACAACTTTCCACCTGTCTTTTTGATGGGCAGTTTTTTGAAAACTCAATGTCATCTCACCATCCACCGGATCACCTTAAGTTAGACTGTTTCATGAGGGCAATACATGATCCAGTTTCCTCAACAATTCTGAAAAATCAAAATAAAGCTTTCTAATTTTGGAGCTGAAAATGGTGATTAAAAATTAATGGGCCACATGGAAAGAATACAATTGACATACACAAAAAGCACAACCATTTCTGTCATGCAAGCTACATTACACTCACTGAAGACTGACATCCTTATTACCCCAAATACTTCAAGTTTGTCATATTTTTTTTCCTTATGCTGGACAAAGAATACCATATATCAAAGAAATATGATATGTTCCTGGGAAAAAAAAAAACTTGCAGGCTGACTCTTTCATTCAAAACAAAGCTGCAGAAATCATGTCTGAAAACAACTGGTGTGACAGACTACAAAACAAAGTGAGTGCCAAAGCAAGTAAAGCAGAGGTTTGCAAGTCCCTGTGACCCACAGCTACAAGAGATTTTCTTACTTATTTCACAAAGTAATATATTGTACATTTGTATATGTCTTCCATCTCTAAGTTAAACAGTGTGAAGCCTGGTGTCTGTTTTTCTTGGTAAACAATAGCCTGACTGGTATCTTCCTCCAGATTTTCTAAAAATTTGCAGAAAGCTGCAAGAGTGGTCAGTTTCTTGTTTTCTGTGTTTTTCTTTCACAGTTAGTGTTCATAAAAATAAGAAAAAGGGTATTATTACAGATGCTGGAAGCAAATTAAGGAACATCTCACATTTAGTCAAGTCATCTGGATTCTTCAGGGGCATGTTTTCCATTTTTGAACCTTGAAAAATAAACTGAGCTGAAGAACAGATCTTACAGAAAAAGTTTGTTTTTCCTACTTTTTTCATACAGAAAACAGGTCTTTTTATAACACAATCACAAATTTCTGAAAAAATACAATTTGCTTATCAAGCACTGATTAGACATCCAGAACAAAAATTCTGTTAACTGTATGAAACCACTTAGTTAACTAATGCTTAACTAAATTTCTGTAGTCCTTGGAGCTACCTGCTCTTACCTGTCATAAAAATAAATGAACATAAATATCAGAAAAGGAATTTTGCATAGCATTTCACGTTATGTCCTTTACAACTACAGGATTATAAACACAAGTAGTTGTCATAAAGTCATGCAATGAATGTAGTATCATAATTAGACAAAATCTGTTCATTATCCTATGTTAAGAATGGGCTTAATAGGGGTGTTTTTATACTTCATTGGACTGACAAGTGTTGTCTGGAGAAGAGAGCTAGACATGACCATGTCTTTATTATAGAAAAGACGCATCAGGGTTAGGTTTTTTATGGCTCAAATACTAAGGAAATATCTCTGATACAATAATTTAGATGCCAGATTTTGCATGCTTCCATGATCTGTGGATTTTCTTTTTAACCAGCACTATCTCTGCTATGCAGTAAAATTGTACATCAATACACCTACTCCACCAGAGAAGCTGATGCTGACATTCCAGGAGTCTTTTATTTTTAAAACCAACAGAGCTTTAGCCTCTTTCCAAATAATGGGCATGCCAATACATTAAAGGGAGAAATTCACCCCTTCTTGGCTGTTATCACTTAAAAGTGTAAAGTCAACTCTCATTTTAAAATGAAACATAACACTTTAAATTTAGCCCAGATTTAATAATTTTCTTCTTCTGCCTCTGCTGGGGCTTAGTGTCATTCTGTTGTTGATGCAGAACAGACTTTGTACTAACAATAGACATCTTGAGAGAGTGGGGAGAGTCTCACTTCTCCCTTCCATTTGAATCTAGCTTCTAGGACAAAAACAAATTATCATATTAGCTTCTAACACAAGGGAAGAACCCCTTGTCAACACAATCTCACTACAAGCAACAGAACTAAAGACTAGCAGCTGCAAAACAACACTCCTACCTTCCCAATAGTCCCAGCAATACCTAGAAAATTATTTCCTCTCAAATGAGAGATTATCTCACACAGACCAGGAACAGCCCCACTGTCTGAAACCAAAGGCTACCCTTCCATACTCAGTATCTGCCATTTTTTCAAAACAGTTCAACAAATATAGCCTGGGGTTTTGCCATAGTGCTGGCAATGAGAAACATGTCTGAGAGCTGAGGCTGCTTAAAAATAGATGTCTCACTGGATATTACGTAGCAGGTTATGACCCTTAAATTTGGAACTGACATCACCTCTTGTCAACACAACACAGTTAAGGATAGATCCAATGCATCTGATTAATGAAGAAAACTTTCCTCGCAAGTATGTAATGTTTCTGGGGTTCTGGGGTGCACAAGGTGATGACACCCTATTCTTCTTTCCAAAATAAGAAGCAAGGGAGGAGGAAGCATGGCGGGGGGGGGGGGGGGGGGGGGGGGGGGGGGGGGGGGGGGGGGGGGGGGGGGGGGGGGGGGGGGGGGAGGAGTAGGTGGGGCGATAGGGGATGGGGAGAGGAAGGGAGGGAGAAGCAAAGGCTGACAACTACAGAGCTGAATAAAAAGTTCTTGAGAGACTATACTTATATATAATAAACATACTAAAAAAAGAATGAACAACTCTTAAGAGCTGAACGTGCAACACAAATCTGCCTTATATAGCAAAATGTGCCTATAAACAGAGTTTGTGTGAAGATTATACCATGTATTTGGTTTTTATATAATGATCTGCTTCAGCTGAGGAATCAATAGTTTGAAAAGCATCACAGAAATCTTTGCTTGCGAATACCTACTGTAATGCTAGAAAATCTCAAAAATTAAGAAAAGACCAGTATAATCAAGAGGTCAAGACATGGAGGGACAGATAATACTGTTACATAATATTAGTAGCATAGTATAACATATATATATTAAAATATAATAATTAATGAATAATAACACTTTATATATTACAGTTTTATAGTAGTTATAATTTTCCTGCTCTACTCTGCACCGGTGCAGCCACACCTTGAACACTGTGTGCAGTTTTGGGGCACTGCAATATAAGGAAGGTATTAAGGTCTTAGAAAGTGTCCAAAGGAGGGCAACAAAGTTGGTGAAGGGTCTTGAGGAAAAGCCGTATGAGGAGCAGCTGAGGTCACTTGGTCTGTTCAGCCTCATTGCAGTTACAACTTCTTTGCAAGGGCAAGAGGAGGGACAGGCACTGGTCTCTTCTCTGCTGTGACCAGTGACAGGACGCGAGGAAACGGCCTGAAGTTGTCCCAGGTGACGTTTAGGTTGGATATTAGAAAGAGGTTCTTCCCCAGAGGGTGGCTGGACACAGGAATAGGCTCCCCAGGGTCACAGAACCAAGCCTACCAGACTTCAAGAAGCATTTGGATGATACTCTCAGACACATGATGTGACTCTTGGGGATGGCCCATGTGCAGGGCCATGCAGGAGTTGGAACTCAGTGATCCTTATGGGTCCTTTCCAGCTCAGCATGTTCTGTGATTCTGTGTAATAAAGTATACAAAAATAGAAAAAAAAAAAACCTAACAAAGTCACTCAATAGGAAGCTAATAATTCAGATAAATGATTCATTTGAATGCTACCAGCATGTGTGGGAATATTCATTTAAAAAGAATAAAATTTATAGGGCTTCAACCTAAAGTCATCTAGTTTTTATGCATGCCATATCACTTCTTTTTGACTTGGTCAAATATTCAATTCTAGTTATTCAAGTTCACAGAAATTTTCAGACTGAAATAATGAATAAATGAATAAACTATAAGTCAGCAAATTAGTAAATGTGTAAGAATAAAACACTGGAAAATTAAAATATGGTTTTGTACAAATTGATCTC
Organism: Empidonax traillii; assembly: GCF_003031625.1. Lineage (NCBI taxonomy): Eukaryota > Metazoa > Chordata > Aves > Passeriformes > Tyrannidae > Empidonax > Empidonax traillii. The sequence continues at coordinate 2,381,612 of NW_020955276.1, forward strand.
AAACTCCATTCAAAAAAAATTAAAAGTACACCTCTAAGGTAAATAATTTCAGGTTTGATAAAATTAATATCTTAAAATTAAGAACTCAAGATTGTATTAGGTGCCTCAATCATTGAAAAACTAGAATCAGAATTCTGTTTTCTTCATACAGAAAAGTCAAGTCTAGTTTCTTAAGGTGTTCTGCAATGCGGTTTAGATCACAAAAAATTCATATATTGATGTATGGAAGTGTTGAACACAGAAATATCCAGTGGGGTTTTACTAGGGTCATTGCTGCTAAGACATTTGTTGGGTTTTAATTTTTACAAACGATGTACGTTGTTAAATTTGCTGAAAATATAAAATTTGGAAGAAAACTGCATCCTTAGTAAGTGGCAAGTCAAGTTTAAATGCATTCTGATTTTCTCTGTATCTCAGTTGACAAGCAGAAACTGAAATTTAATGTTGACAAATGTAAAGCAATAAAAGCTGAATATAAAACTAACAAACATGAACATTTTATGAATAGATTTGTACCAAAACAAGAAAGTTGACCTCTCTCTTAAAACAAAACAAAAAAAATTGTGAATGAAAATTACTTTTCATATATCAAAGCAAGATAAGGAAGCAATTTAAAATCTTTTAAAATTGCAGGTTGCAAATGTGTCATGTTGCACATTCATCTGGCAAGCTCTTGGAATATTCTGTGAACTTTTCATCATAACATTAAAAGTAATACATTTTTCACACTTAATCATTACAGAAAAAAGTAAAACTAGTCTAATTTTATAGGTGAGAGTTTGAAATAAATCTGAAAAATAAACATATTAAAATCCCTTAAGTTTTTTAAAAGGTTAAGGAAGTGATTTAGCACATTACACTGATTAATCCAACAGACTAACTTCAGAAATATTATTGGGGAGCAGAGGGAAGTACTTTGAATAAGACTTTAATCATGGAAGTACTAAATGGTTTGGGTTGGAAACAACCTTAAAGTCCCAACCTCCCTGCCATGGACAGGGACATCTTGCACTAAATCAGGTTTCTCAGAGCCCCATGGAATGAGGTCTTGAGCACTTCCAGGGATGGGGCATCCACGGCTTCTCTGGTTAATCTGTTGCAGTGCCTCACCACCATCATAGTGAAGAACTTCTTCCTAATATCTAATCTAAACCTGGCATCTTTCAGTTTGAAGCCATAGCCACTTCTACTACCATGACTTCTAAAAAGTCCCTCTCCAGCTTTCTTGTAAGCCCCCTTTAGGTATTGGACGGATGCTGTAAGATGTCCCTCAAGCTTTCTCTTCTCCAATGTGAACCACCCCAATTCTCAGCCTGTTTTCATAGGAAAGGTGCACCTTTAAATAATGAGCATAACCTGTGAAGGACTGGAAAACAAAAATCATATTCCTGGCCTATTCTTCTCTTCCTTTTGCCAAGAGGGAGGCTGAGAAAATTTCATATATAGACTAACCTCTTGCTTGTTACCTTTCTTATCAAAGAATAAACTTTTTATGGAGATTACCTGATCTATTTCTTTGTTTTCAGTATGTTCTTTCTCATTCACGTAAGGCAGGAACACATAAAAACTGGAACAAACGGTAATATTAGATATTAATAACAGTCATCATCATCAAGAGGTATCCTTCTGTTGCCTATTAGAAATCTCCAGAATTTCAGGCACTGGACTGCACCTTCAACAAATGCATCTGGTTTGCTTGCCAAATCACATATCCCTCGTTTAGATAGTCTGCTTAACCTAGCGGTCCACTTCTTTTTAAAATATCTATTTTGGGAATTAAACTAATAATCACAGACAACAAGACATTTCACACGTTCTAGACACATAACATTTTTAGGTCTTTCCTCTTTTGCTCCCATACTCTTAAAGTAGCAAGTCTGCTGTCACACAGCTCTGGCTCTGGCAGGAACCTCATTCTTCTATACCAGGGGGAGAAAACCACATACATAATAAAGCAGATTACAAAAATATTTACATAATAAAAAAATGTGTTTCTGTTTATTTCTTCATAAGGCAACAGCAAGAAACCAATGTGATTACACGATTATATATCTGAAGGTGTTTATCACTACATGCAGATGGGATCAGTGGTACCCCACTTACATATATGTGCACAACTGCTCTTCTGCACACACATAGACACACACACAATTTCCAGAATGTTCCTGTGTTAAATTAACCTCTCTTCACAAATCTTACTCTGTTGAACTTATTCTGTTATCTTATTCCTTGGAAGAAACTGTCAACAGGAACTTCATCTCAACTTTCTTTTTCCCATTAAATTTGTGGTATTTTAGAATCAAGATAAATGAAAAGAATTAATTATTATGAAATATGTCCTGCTAACAGTAAACCACTGATACTTGAGATCGCTGGCTCTAATCATCAAGTCTTCCATTCTATTCTGGTTCCACTCACATTTGCACTGTAATAGCTTCATAAAATATGTTTACCTCCAACACAACAAGTTGCTGAAAATCTACAGTGAACAGAGTTTCATATTCTACACTAGCAAGACAGAAATAAAACTGTTGCTTAATAGTGTATGTTTGCTTGGGTTTTTTTCCCTTTTTCAACTTATTTTACTCATTTCCATTCTGCTAACAAACATGTTCCTGATACTTTTCCTAAATGTCTCCATATAGATGAACAAGTTGAAAAATAATTCATACACACTCTGAAAAAAAGCTATGACCATCATATCTAAAAAAATTTACATTTATTTCTTTGTTTAAGAAAACTAACACTCTAAGTGAGGGTAACAAAGCATTCAGATTATTACATACGATAGGATTATCTTGAATGAAAGGAGTAACATATCAAGAACTCTAAAGTTGCAACTCTTTTATTCTCAGCACTTTGACCAGGAATCGATACTGTAGTTCAGGGTCATTAAGTAAAAAGTGATCTCAGATGTCATTTTCAGCTCAACATAAGTGCATTTAAGATAATTATCTTTTGGCTCCTATTTTAGCAGTAATTTCCACTCCTGAATACCAATCATTCTTAAAACAAACCAAAACAATGGAAAAACAAAAACAAACAAAGAAAACTTTTTTCCAGTTGAATTTGTGTTACTTCCTTTCCATAATCAAAACAAACAAACAAACAAATCTCAACAAAAACCAACAAAACAAAGCCTACAACAACTTTCTTAATTTACAAACAGGTGATTTGTATCAGTAATACTGTGAATTTTATTGCTTCATCTTCACCTTTTCTGTTTGACTGCATAAGCATCTTTGAATATAAGTAAGCCATAAAAGAGACCAGCATACAGAATTCTGCCACTGCAGCCATTATTAAAGAGACATACTTGCTACTGAAAACTATTTATTTGGAGGATGAGATAACACAGTATTAGTTATTTGAGACAGGAAAATTCTTTCTAATTTGAGAAAGCTTTTAAATTGACAAATGTTTATTACAAATGGCTGTTTTGCATAAGCCATTTGATATCTGATTTAAGTTCAGTAACTACTAGCAAAAATTGAATAAATGCTTTACACTTTTCTGATCTTGACCTATTAAACTGAAAAATCACTGAATGGAAGACATCATAGTACCACAAGGTCACGTCATTGCCAATTACTCATATAACGAGGTATCAGAAATGCTCCACGAAGTCAAAGTCTTGGAACATAACAACATGCCAGGGATATAAGAGTGTGAGGTCTCAATACTGAAAGATAAAGTTTATTTTGAAGAAAATTTCCATGTCACCGAATCAAAAGAAATAAGCTGTTTCCTTACTTTATCATTTGCACTTCAAAGATGTAAACACACAAAGATTTTACTTCTATGTTGTCAGGGAAAAGAAAAAACATTGTGTAGCTTCCTCTTTCAATGTCTCAGCACAGCTTGGCTAAATTACTTAAATAATACTAGTTTTCATATTTTATAATTCAAACCATATGTCAACCTCAACAGGAAGAAAAACTTCATTTTAATCATGTTTTTCAGTTCTTACATTTTTTCAGAAGTTATCTTTGTAAAACCACATTGGACCTTCTTCTTATACTGATGTCTTCATTAACACCTGAATTCCTTTATATAAATTAACTGAACTCTAAACTATGGGCCAAGGCAACTACTAACTAAATTAATTTGTAGGACTTTAGTACTTCTAATAGGTGAGTGATCTTTTAAAGTTCACCGAGCATTTTGACAGTACAAGTTAAAAATAGGTAATATCTATGAAAATTATATCTCAAAGAGAGAGATACAATGGAGGAAAACAACAACAAAAAGAAACGTAATCATCACTTTATTCAGAAAAAGTACAAGTACCATATTTGTCTTTTAAGATGCTGTACTAAGTTACATGTTATGTCATTCAAGTGAACTTGAATTTTTGCTCTAGAATTAGCTTGGAACCAGAACCTTGGTGTTTTATTAGAAAGGTGTGAAGTAATTTGCAGGTTCCATGGTTATAACAATCTGGGACACAAAAGCACAGAAAGTTCTTCTTAGAGTCTTACTATAAAAGTGAGATGTTTCTAGAGTAGTCAGCCTCACTTCTACATGTTTACAATATGTTTTGGTATTCCTTGGAAATGACTAGCAATCTATTAAGAGAATCTGAATTCTAAGCTGAATTGCAAACCAACTGCATTGTGGTTGGTTTTCATGGCACTGGCTCGTTACCACATAACAAGAATTTACTCATAAATAAACACTAAATATTTCCACTAAAATAGGTGGTATTTAACATCCTATCCAACAGGGGTAACAAAAAAAAAAATCAATGTTATTTCTTAGTCTCCCTAATCATCATTCCAGCACATTTCCAAGAATCTAATTATAATGCAGAATCATTGAAGGTTTCTCAGCAGCAGGACCTGGGGCTTGGTACTCATTTCTGCTGAGTACAAAGCCCCAGGGCTCCTTAGATCATGTTGATTTTATAGTCTCTATATTCGACAAGCAGCCACTGTGTTTTATGAGACAGATCCAGGAACTAGAAAAACTGAACTGTCCCTGCCTATCAAGCTACTAGAAAAAATTTTCACTTTTCTCCTCAAGTAAGAGGGAAAGCCTTATTAAGTCAGCTAATTGTCACTGAAATTAGGTTTTTAGGAGGAACTGTTATTCTATTCAAATATCATTAGAAGTTTTCAGTAGCAATTTTCATAATTAAGGTTATACTCTTTCTATGGCCACTCCAAAATTTAAGCAGATGGGACAGTATATCCAATGGTGGAATCAGCATCCCTGGAAAAGTTAAAAAAAAATCTGTGAACAGGGCAATTGAGGACATGATTTAGTTGTGAGCACAGTGGCAATGATAGGTTGATATTTGGACTCGGTGATCTTCAAGGTGTTTTCTAACCCTAAATGATTGTAAATGGAGGATACTCTCTGTTCCACAGCATTTTAGGCCAATATAGATATCATCTGACCTTGCCACTGCAACTATTTGACTAGCATAACACAATGCAACACACTGCAATATTTAATAATGATCTGTGCATTTCTAGTGCACCAATGCTTTAATTACCACTTCTTGAAATCTTTCCAACCATTATGTAATGGTAGGAAGAAGAGGAGCACACTCTGTGTCAGTCTTTCCTCAGAAGCATACATAAAAGTCATGTTATAGCCTTTTCCAAACAAAAAATAACTCCTGAAAATATATTAGAAAATGAGCAATGAGAACTTAAAATAATATAAATTTACTGGAAAGACTTGAATAGTTTCAGTTTGAAATATGCATCACTGGAATTATGGAGATTTCCTTTGTATTTTCACTAATTCTAACACTAATGATGTTTGCTTTCAAATACTATCATGAACGTAAATAGCATAGACAATTATATCTCACTTCACAAGAGTTGCTCTAAAGCTGAATTAACATTCCCATTTGATATTCTGGGGAAATTTTCTTTCACCATGAATTTACACACAGTGTATTACAATAATTCCCTTTTCCATTGCAGTTTTGGGAGTAAGATTTGCCAGTAGCTACGTGGATATACCAACCATATTAATTTCTATTTTTAGAAACAATCTAAAGTTTAATAAACACATCTGTCGCAACTGGGTTTATGTGTTTTTTGTCTGTGTTTGGGGTTTTTTCCCTGTAAGAAGGAATAAACACTTATAACACTGTTTAAACACCTTGTTTTGAGATTTTACCAGTTCTCACTCCTACAGGGCTACACTGGATAAAACTCAGATTACGCTTATATGTGTTTTTTTTCTTCTTAGATATTACAATAGGAATATATTTTACAAGTAAAACCAACCAAACAAAAATCAAAACACCCCCCCAACTGAACAAACAAACCAAAAAACAAACCAAAAAAAAACCCTAGGCATTTCTGCTAAGAATATCGAAAGGAAAAGTTACTCTCAGTGTTAATATGGGCTATGAAATAAAACAACACACACTTAACTATTTAAGTAGTTCATTCTTCTTAATGTTCAAGAGAAGAAAACTGAGCTCCCAACTCGTTACCAGCTTTGACTGAAGGCAAGATAAAAAGCTGAGCATGATAGCCTTTACAAATTCTTACCAAGATGTTCTTCCTTCTACCTGACTAGTTACAGAAGCTTTAGTCAAATAATCACCATATTTCAAAATTTACACAGCAAAGACTCATTTTTTACCTAAAATATTGGATGAGGAGATAAAGATAATATTGCTGTATCCTTAAAGGTTCATTCCACAATTCAGCATTAATACAACAGCACAGTCAATTACTAAAATGTTCTCACATGTTCACCATCATAGATTCTCCCCCTAATATCTCCCCCCCACAGAAAAACCCCAACAAACCGGTAAGAAACTGCACTGCATTAGAAACTAAGAAGCAGAAATCAAGGTGCAACCAGTAACACAATACTTCCTGTTCAAAGAAACTTGGTGAAGTAAGTACAGATTCTCACATCATTGTTAACATTAATTTTAGCCATTATGACACAAAAAACCTTTGGAAATTACCATACCTGCTGTGTGAGAACCCATTTTAAAAAATATATTTTTAGTTATTAGTGAGACCTGCCTGTTACAAATTAGGAGGAAACTTACTATCACAGAATGGTTCCTGCAAGCATTCTTCTGTAAGGTAGCCTTCCCATCTTAGTTCCCTCCTAACACTGCTAAAAACACAACTTAACAGCAAAGCAAACAGAAAGAAGCATTATGTTGTTTACTCTGTTCCTGTATTTTCTCCTTGTGTACTAAGCAAGAAAATAAAATCTACTTCCTCTGAAATTTAAAATGTGGTCTTGCTTTCAATCATAAAACATAACTGTAATTATTATTAACATAATTATTAAGCATCCTCTTTATTATCCTCCAAATTCCACCTGGCTTACAACTTCTATGATTCAAACATAAATACAACAAAAGATACTGTACTATTTTCAGAAACATAGAGTGAGGTTAAGTTATGAAAGTCTTAACTTGGCATAATATATTTTATTTTTGTTTTTTTTCCTCAAGTTAGTAAAATGTAGACAACCAGTGAAACACCTTAAACAGATGTTACAGTTTGCATAAACTAAGAAACAATACTACAGGCCATATATATTAACAAAATATTATGAAACAATATAGATTGAGTTCTTTTTTCTGCTCACGAAGCTGCTCTATTCTTTGTGATTATCAGGACAAATTTTCAAAATCACTTCATCTATCGTTTATGGAAAATGTTGCTGGCTCGCAGACAAGATCTATACTGCTGCCTTTCTAAAGCCTCAATAGATAGAGAGAGAGACCTCCAACTATAAGAGAAGTCTCTCATACATGCTAGTTGCAATATCCCTTACCAAGCAAAACACTTACAATTTCTTTTTCAACAGTCATTTAATGAACATAATATCCAAGTGACTTCAGTAAATGCAGATTGATGTATCTCAAACTTTTGTCCAAAGCAAATGATGTCAAAAGTTAGATACAAACAATATTATCACCATAAGATTTATCTTATCAACTCTGCTTATACCCAAAAATCAATAGCCCTGACCTCAGAAGAAAATACTACTGCCAGTAATCTTTACTGGTTGCATAATGGTCAAAATGTCAATAATGCAAAAACAGAAAACACACTTCATCTCGGTATATTTATATTACATAGATCCCTAGGTCCATCTTTCCTTTCCAAGAAACAGAAAAAGGTGACCTACCAAAGTAGCAAATAGAAATAAAAAAAGGCAGTGTGACATTACACAGTTCATCATACTTTTATCAGAGGCACCAGCATAGTGTCTGAGCAGGAAAACACAGAATTTGATTCTGGACTAGAATTAGTAGCATAAACTTCAGGACTCTATCAGTATGTATATCTTTGACAAAAAGGGGAAAAATAAAACAAGCAATCAAAAAACAACATATAAGCTTCTTTCAGAATATGAAGACAAAAATGATGTCACTTCCAAAACACACAGATTCATACATGCATGATAGGCTTTATAGGATGTCTCCAAAATATAATTAATCTAATTATGCTGATAGCTAAGCACAAGTGTTGATTAACGGAGCTCTCTCTGTTAGCATCAGATATAATTAGCATAATATGAAAAAATCCTTGCCTTTGGGAAAGGCAAGAAGGAAAGGCAAAGTTCTAGATACAACATCAGAATATAGACATGCACAACTCATAATCCTGAATGCAGATGAACACCCAATTGCATATGTTCTTTTTTCCTGAAATACCTCTATGGAACTGGCTGGATATGGTACAAGAGAACATAGTCTAAGGCTGACCAGATACCCTAGGGCATCTAAAAGCCACCTATGTTTAAGCACCTAAATCTCATCCCCAGTGGTTAAAGAAAGCATCATCTGACTTGACATTGCACCAGAGACCTGAATAGCAGGACTACGGCTGAGGATTTCTTCCATTCCTGTTACTTAACCATTTTCTACTCTCACTTTTCTTTCCTTCCTCTCTCCGTATTTCTAAAAATTCCTTTTTCTAAAAAATATACAATGAAACATAAATTGTGGGTTTTTTTATAAACCCTTATTTAACCATGAAATGCTTAGTTAAATAAATGTCACAATTCATGGCTTTACTCTTTTCAGCACTGATGATTATTAAAATTAACAGAACACAACTATTCATGGACTTTCTTCTCCCTATTCATTCAGTTCTCAAGACAACCAAGACCACTCAGTACAGTGGAGGGGTAAAAAAAATGTAATCTTTTAACTGCACTTCAGTGTTGCCCAAAGACACTAACATATCCACTTTATTAATTTCGTAACTCTAGCAGAGTAACTCTAGTTTTGTAACTCTAGCAGAGAGTAGAAAGAGTCTACTGCTTACTTCTTCATCTCTCACCTAGATTAGGAAACATCTGATATTTACATAAGCTGGAGTGTTCTTTCCCATTTTTGTCAATTCCAGTGAAAAGAAAGTAGGTTAAGAACATCACCCTACTTAAAAACAATTTCTTTCCCCAGGAGAAAGGGTCACTATCCTTAGGATCAGCGAGACAGAACAGAAATCCAGATTATGAGCTGATTTAATAATAATCTCAAATTTTAACCATGTTCCAGCCTTCTGCAAGGGAAGGACAGGAAAACAGGGAATATGGGGGAAGAGTGGGAGAGGTTGGCCTCTATGCTGAGAAGAAAAAATATTCTGAGCAAAAAATACATTTGGATACTTTCCAATCTATGATATGCAGAATATGATAATGAGAACATCCAGGGACTTCATTTCCACACCTATAGAAACCTCTGGAAACCTACAGTTGCTGAGGACAAACAGGTGCTGCAATACAATTATTAGCGTTGTGACAAATACAAAGATCACTTTTCTTTATAAACCTAGAATAAAAGCCACTATAGGGAGTTTTTAAATGAAGATTTTAAAATAGGAGAAATTGTGCATTCTGATTAGGTTAAGAGAGCATCACAACATGTTTGGAAGTTTCCCAGGAAATTATTCAATTCTAGAGTACTTTTTTTTAATTGCAGATTGTACAGAAGAAAAAAACAAACAAACCCCCAAATCAAAACCAAACAAAAACACAAACAAAAACCCCAACACAATTCAAACAACAAAAACCCAAAGAAACAAAAAACAAACAAACAAAACCACACACAAACCACACTTCCTGACCACTTTATTCTATATCATAGCCTCCAGTAGATAACATTATTTTTGCACTACTTCTCTTTTCTCATACTTCCATTAGAATGAAAAATTTAAAACAAACTGCACATTGCACTTTGTTCTACAATTGCAGACAAAATTAATTTGACCCTGCTTTTGAATTATTTCTTGGTTCTTCCCAATAAGACTGATTGTATTCTGCTGATCCAATTATCACTAAGTTAACTTTGCACAAGACTATGGATATAGGCAGCATGGCTATCAGTATTTGTTAACCCAGGTGTGGTGACCTACATATCTTTTGGCTGCTCTTGAAGCTGTGCTGTTAAGACACTTCCTAGCTGAGGCATCACTAGGAAGTGACTAGGAAAATCAGTAACTGATTGTAACTTCAGTGAAGTGGGTTTACATGGAAAAAGAGAAGTCAAATCAACCCATTCCAAAGCCTATGCTCTGCAAAAACTGGCAAATGCACTTGTGCAGCTTTTTAAATCTAGCTGCCCAGCATTCTTGGAGGGTGAGGGGGGGGAAGAGGAAGATTAGGCCAATTTCTTGAAAAAGCCATTAGTGTATCTTTTATTCAAAGGTAGAAAGAACAATTTCACAGCATAACTGTGTTTAAAACTAAAGAAATGGCTAAATTAATCAAAGGGGAACACAGGTTATCACTATATTAATGCAACAGTTCTACTTTTTTTCTTTTTTTTTTGTTAAGTACTCTAGTTCGTATGCTAATTATGCCAGTCCAAATCTACTAATGTCAAATTTGAAATTATGCGCTTTGCTGGGCAGACTTGTGTTTGTGAAAGAACCAATGATTAATACAATTTTCACTAGGAATATTTCTATCAGTGGTAGTTACATAAATCATATTACAGGTTATATGCGATGATTATTTGAAACTCACTTTTGTGATTTATCTGTACCTACAATTTTCAGAAAATTACAGACATATAAAAAAGTTAACTAAATGTCCTCTCAAAGAGAAATTTTCATATATTGTCAAATAATTCCACTAACATACGTGGGATATTTCAATAATAATGATTCAATGTTGATCAAGCCTTTCTCAATACAGGAATTTTTCAGGTTTGCAGGTTTCATCAAAACAGGTTTCAGGTCTCAATTTTTATGTTATGAGCTCTAATATCCTAGCTATACTGACATTTTGTGTGTTGGTTCTTACTATTATTGCATGAGTATGGAAACAGTTTTATTTCATGGTCAAAATTAACAATAATTAACAGCCAAAAAACCCACACGCTTCTTTCAGGAAAACCTAGCTGAAGAAAAGTATCATCTGTAATTTCATGATTCTATTATGAATTCTGATAAAGACAAAACTCCTTATGGTTTTCTGTCTCTCTGAAGAAGCCTGAGAATGCCATCTGGCAAAACATAGTTGCAAAAGAAAAGGAAAGCCACTCGTGCAGACGTGGACAGCTTATATGGATTCTCTTTGAATCCTTTCAATTGAGAACTGATGTTGCTTTGAACTTTGCCTACATAATATCATAGCACATTCGTTTCAGTGTAAAAGAAAATCATTTAATATTGAGACAATGCACCATTCTGTAGGATTTTTTCTGATTGTTAAGTTAATGGGATGGATATCTTTACATCTTTTTACTCAAAAGGATGGCAGTTAAGACATTATTTTGGTTTATCTTTTTGTTAATGCCAGTAATTCTGTAGCTATCCAAGTAAGAGTTACATCATTGCTCTCCCTTATACTTATGCGTAGGTAATGAAAGTATGTTGTGCTTCATGAGAACTGTCCTCCAGGCTAAAATTAAATCCTTCAGTGTAGATTAAAAAATTATACTGTATGTGTTCTTGTTTAACTCCTGTTTGGGGAAAAAAACCCCACCATATACTTTAAAATATTATTCTATGGATATAGTTACAGTGTGAAGAATTAATATTTTACTAAAGACTAAGAAAAAGTTTTTTGGCTGAAAGACTGAGAATGAGAATACAGAGGTGAACTACTTTAGAAGCTGTCTTATGTAGTACAGGGTCTGGTGAGAGTGCATGCCTTGCACCACAAGGAAGGATTCATTTTAAGTGTGTAGGGGTGAGACAAAGAGAGAGAGAATGTGTCAAAGCTACAGCAGACCTACTTTGCCTGACATACTCCCACATTGACTGTTAAACTGCTATATGAGAGTCTAAAAATCACTTGACTTTTAGACTAGAGTAGATGCAATTGTTCTTATGTAGTTACTTCTCCTGCAGTAACCTTAAGAACTAATGTTGCCAGAACTGATTGGTGTACACGTCCAACCTGCTGCCACCAGAGGACTTTTTTTCAGGTTGGTCACCTTAAATCAGTCATCATCACAATGCAATTTCTCTGTCACCTGTGAGAAGCTCACCATCTGGGAGGTCTCTTGAGCACTCTGGAAACACGAGTTTACCTTATCCCCCCAGTTTCTGCAACAACTAAAATAGCTAAATAATTCCACTTCCCATTAAGCCATGAACCCTTCTTCATGTCTACAGACAATCGCCTCTGCATTTTCTTCTTCAGCCACCTTTCCACTGTGAACAAAAAGCATATGCATTTAACATTTCACTGCTGAGCAGTGTTACACACACTTTGAAAATGAGCTAGGTAATTTAAAACCAAATAAAAAGCAGCAGCTTGGAGAAAGAGTGATTTCTTGAATGTCATTGTGTACAGCTCCTATTTTTTAAATTCAGGAGAAAAGCAGAATGCATCATATACACCAAGAAAAAACCACCTTACCTTCTGAGAATCCTGAAACACACCGAAGAATTCAGCTTAAGGACCCTTAAAGCTTTTCACAATAGCTTTAAGATCCCAATCAATTTGGGTCTGACTGATGGAGAAAACATTTCTCTAGAACCAGTGTTTAGACAAAGCAGAGGAAGGATCTGGCCTGTAATATGTATTTATTTTTTAAATGGTAAGTATATGAGCTCATGTTGCTTACAGCTGGAACAAATCCCCCACAGCATTCTCAAGAGAATCACTGGACTTTCTGAAGCCTTCTTCATAATGCAAACACACACATCGAGAAGTCTCTTTCTCCAAATACATCTCTAAAATCTTAATTTTACATTTAAACACAATGTAAGCACATAATCTGGATAGTAGTATTCTGAAGAACTTTAAAGGCATTTAAATAATGCCTATATTCAGCAAAAATTTAAAACATATTAGTGGTTTAAAAAATTTCACAGCATTCCTGGGAGAAATTTTATAGATTGATTTTATGAACCAGATTCTGCAGTCTATATTCAGTGAAAATCTTTTTCAACTAGATCTTAAGCTTTTGCATTGACAAAAAAATACACTTTTTAGGAGTGGTTACAAAGTTGCCAATACAGAAATACAGAACCTAAGGAATACATTTTGTTGCACAATAGTCTCCACTTAATATAGCATATTTAATAGAATAGAAATATAAGATAAATAGGACCGTTTCTGCAACTATTGACGACAAATGAAAATAGATGAGTAATTCAACCTAATATTGACCATAAAAATAGTAATAAATTCTCTGCAATTTTCCATTTACTGCTAGCTTTTCTGTTATTGTTTTCTTATTCTGAATCTTACTAAAGACGTTACTAGAATGGATAAACTGAAAATCAAACAGCATCTAACAGCATTAATAATGCGTAAAAAATTTTCCATTATGCCTTCCTTTTGCTTAATCTTGTCTCTTTCTTTCTCTTAATTTTATTATTAAATACATTTAATTCATGTTTTGGAATTAATTAATTCATGCCTACTGCTCATTGGAATTTTAAATCCATCTGTTTGCTACTAAACATTTTTCATCACAATCAGATATGACCAAAAAATTATAGGCTAAATGCACTCCCTGTCAATACTTTGTGACCCTATTTCCATCATTATGATTTCACTGTGACAAAATCCCTGTTAAGTTTGTCTGACTTTGTTAGGATTACAGCTGCAAAACTGTAAAGTGGAAAGTCCTAATGACAAAGTGATAACATAAAAGCTCTTTAAGAAAATTCTAGTACTTATGACCTCATAACATATGTATGGCAAAAAACCATCCCAAAGCACCATATATACAGGCATTCTCCAGTCCAAATGCTTTTGAATCTGAGATCTTCCTGTGGCCTTTTTGCTTTTCTTTTCTTTTTCTTTCTCTTTTTCTAAAGAGTGCCATGATCATTTCCTCCTCCCTGGATAGTTTCCCTAGAATCTTTATGGCAACTAGTGAAGGAAAAAAACTACTTTCCTTGAGTACAGATAAAAAAATTAATCTCTAAATTACTGATCATCTGCATAAATGTCACTATTAAATTTATATTTGCTGATTACAAGGTCTTTAAACTGATAGCAAATCAATAGAATTTACTCTAATTATGTGGCATTAAGGTACCAGTCTGTTTTCACACTAAACAAGCTTTGGACTGATGAAAAGTATCAGTGACCTTTGCCAAAATGCTTAACTCACCTGTTTCCCAATTTAGCCAATGATATCTTAGTTTCTCAAACTAGTTATAGTATTTCAAACCTACAGACTTACCACTGACACACAGGAAAGTTATTAATGCTTTATAACTTGTTAAAAGAGGACACAAAAAGCAAGCTGATTAAAGCATCAGTGTATTATTTATTATTTATCACATTTCCCATTTCAAAATAGTTTGCACTATCAAGCAGCATGTTTGTTTGTGTACTGTGAATTTCTTCAGCAATGCCACATCTAACAAAGAACAAAGAAGGAATATACTGTCATAATTTTTCCATCCCAGTTTTTCACCACAAAGTTTAGTAGGAGCTGGGTATTACTGAGTGTTTAATAATGACAATGCTATTTGACTTTATCTACTGAAAACTAATGCAGGTATGTATAATTTTATTAGTAAGAAATCGTAAATAAGCACATTAGAGGAATTAATCCTTCATTTCCTGTAGACTGCTTATATATTTCATTATCCCATTATGTGATCTGAATAACAACTTCATAATAAAAAAATTACTGCTGACACATGCAACTTGATATTATATCAGTTTTATATATTTACAGCAATAGGTCTTGTTAAGTCCTCTGTTGTTTCTTCTGAATTAGACTGAACCTATTTGACATTTTCCTATATCAACAATTCAAGATTTTACATACATATATAGTCAAATACAATCTGTATCAAACTTAAGTCATGATTTGACATAGGTCATTTCCCACAGCAGTAATTACAGCAAAAGTGGAGTATGTGTTGAGTCATTTTTCACACAGATACTAAAGCACTGCAAAGACATATCCAAAGATAAATAATGAAGAGCATGCTCCAAACTAATAAAGCTATCAAGTATGTTGTGATTCAAGCTAAACTAAACAATGTAGTTCCTGAAAGTATTTTTTTTTTTACATAGACACTTTTTCAGGCTTTCAACATTGCAATGCTGCGTGCATTTGGGACCACCTAGCAGAACTGAAAGCTTAACCTAATAAACTTCTCTGCATGCAATCTCAAAACAGCTCATGTAAATTAGCTGGATATATTATTTTAATGCTTTGCCCACAGGGAATACAACACAGAAATGAGCCATGTCAAATGTTGCCTAGTCACAAAAAAAAAAAAAAAAAAAAAAAGCTTTGTTCTTAACTGAAATGCAAATTCATAGTAATAAAACAATAACAGTAGGATTCCTTATTAATCCAGCAAGTGTGTTATCCTTTAATTTCAAGTTCACAAGTTCATAGGTTGTTTTTCTGTCATAAATGTTACTGTCAATTACCCAAAGACTACTGTAATGCAATATGAAAGTCACCCAGGTTCACTGTCTCAGAACTTCTACCCTATGTTTTGTAATTCTTCCTTGCTCTAAGATTATGAATACCTGAAAGCAACTCTGAATGTCATCCATCTGCTACAGCAGATTTAGTCTTTCCTGACTGTATCACATGAATTTCCTAAATAAATTTTGTTTAGTTATCTTTACTGTTGTGACATAAACTAATTTCCTTACTTCTTCACGAAGGAATGTATTTCATTTGACCCTGATAAACTTTTGGTTCTGGTGACATTTATTAGTTGTGATTTATTTTGAATTACATCTGAAAACGCAACATGAATTTCACATTGAGAAGTTTATTAAAATGTATTTCTAAACGCATGTTTAATGCCTTCTAATGACACAAGTTTATTCTGATTGGGTGAAAAGTAAAGACCTAATACATAAGAGAAATTATTTGTATAGTCTATTTACAGTACTCAGTATTCTAAATTTTTAGATAAATAACCCAAATTTGGTAAGAATTTGTAAGGATATTGGTTAATTTCATTCAAATTCAAATCCATATTGTCCCTACAGTAACTACAACACATGAAGAATTTAAATCCAAGTCCATTTGGCCAGAATGGAGAAAAAATGCTGAAATGCTATTGATTCCTTTCAGGACATTCAAAACACCTGACTCAACTGTATTTCTACTGACATAACACTAAGATTTTATTCAGGTATTAGCAAACATGAGCAAATATTTCATTGACATACCTGTCATTTCTCTTCTCTACCTAGGAAACAGTTAACCCTCAACTACTAGTACTAGCTGTTTCCTCTACTAGAGATGCAGCAAATGCCCATAATGGGTCCACTGTCCCAAGAGAAATAATGTCTCCAAAAGTTCTCCTTCTCAGATGCAGATATATTCAGCGCTGAACAACACCCAACAGCAGACTCTTCATGACATACATTTATTTTACCGTTTTACCTTCTCTATAGCTCAGCCAGCAAAACAGAGTCCCACTGCTCATGAAACCCTTTTAAATGAATTTATCTTTTTGTTCCCCCTAGATGTTTCTCACCTATTGAAAACGGTGTCATCAACACTTTTGAATACGTCCCATAAAAGCACTTAGAAAATAAAACTGTTGTCTAAAACTGTCATCCTCACTAGAAGAAAAAATATACATACTTCTATATATGTAAAACTTGATGAAAAATTTAGGAACTTTGGAAACGTGGACTAAAAATACTTACAACTGAATGCAGATAAAAATACTCTCAGTACCTGTAACTCAGGAAAACTGCATATTAAACTGAATGCCCAGTCACCTGGCATTACTTTGCAGGTCAGATCGTGCTGTAGAACCCTCCTGAGGGAACATCTCTTTGTTTAGATATTGTCTGTAATCTACACGCGAACTAAGGTGGACATTACACAATACTTGCCACGTTCAGTTTCTTTAAACAAGTATTCACCTATAATTTTCTCATAAGAGACCAGCAAAACACTTAATGCACTTTTCCACTGAAAACAGTTCAAGCTACCATAGCCAAGTTTCTCATCACAGTAATCCGAAAACAGAAATACCTGCATGCATATATATATATATATATATACGTATGAATATAAAGATGTGTGTCTGTGCATACATATGTGTGTGAAGGCTAGGAAAAGGTGTGGAGGAGCCCGAGAACATAGGGAGAGAAATCAAGCACATTTACTTACTAATGCTGTCCGTTCGGACCTCTTTGGAAACCTGAAGGAGTCTCCGCTTTCCCCTCCTGCCAGTCAGGCGCCGCGTTGTGCCCCTAGTCCACACAGGCCCAGAAGGAACTGCAAAGAGAGAGAAGCACATGCCACATCAGGCAGTTCTGTTTTGATGGGATCCAGCGCCGTTGCCGCTAGCTCCTGGGGGTATCCCTTCATTTCAGAGCAGACTCCGACAAAGAGTCATTCTTTTTTTTCGGTCACAGAGATTTAAAAAAACCAAACCAAACCAAACCAAACCAAATCCAAAAC